>NC_070606.1:82620000-82932500 GCF_027172205.1 Podarcis raffonei | reverse complement strand
GATGATAGATGATAGATAGATAGATGATAGATAGATAGATAGATAGATGATAGATAGATAGATAGATAGATAGATAGATAGATAGAGATTGATAGATGATAGATAGATGATAGATGGAGATAGATAGATGATAGATAAATAGGTAGATAGATAGATAGATAGATGATAGATAGATAGATAGATGATAGATGATAGATAGATAGATAGATAGATGATAGATAGATGATAGATGATAGATAGATAGATAGATAGATAGATAGATAGATAGATAGATGATAGATGATAGATAGATAGATGATAGATAGATAGATAGATAGATAGATAGATAGATAGATAGATGATAGATGATAGATAGATAGATAGATGATAGATAGATAGATAGATAGATAGATGATAGATAGATAGATAGATAGATAGATAGATAGATAGATAGATAGATGATAGATAGATAGATATTGATAGATGATAGATAGATAGATGATAGATAGATAGATAGATAGATAGATAGAGATAGATAGATAGATAGATAGATAGATAGATAGATAGATAGATGATAGATAGATGATAGATAGATGATAGATAGATAGATAGATAGATGATAGATAGATAGATAGATGATAGATAGATAGATGATAGAGATTGATAGATGATAGATAGATAGAGATAGATAGATGATAGATAGATAGATAGATGATAGATAGATGATAGATAGATAGATAGATGATAGATAGATAGATAGATAGATAGATGATAGATAGATAGATAGATAGATAGAGGATAGATAGATAGATAGATGATAGATAGATAGATAGATAGATGATAGATAGATAGATAGATAGATAGATAGATAGATAGATAGATAGATAGATGATAGATAGATAGATAGAGATAGATAGATGATAGAGATAGATAGATAGATAGATAGATAGATAGATAGATAGATATATAGATAGATGATAGATAGATGATAGAGATAGATGATAGATAGATAGATGATAGATAGATAGATGATAGATAGATAGATAGATAGATGATAGAGATAGATAGATGATAGATAGATAGATGATAGATAGATAGATAGATAGAGATAGATGATAGATGATAGATAGATAGATAGATAGATAGATGATAGAGATAGATGATAGATAGATAGATAGATAGATAGATGATAGATGATAGATGATAGATGATAGATAGATAGATAGATAGATAGATGATAGATAGATAGATGATAAATAGATAGATAGATGATAGATGATAGATGATAGATAGATAGATAGATAGATGATAGATAGATATAGATAGATGATAGATAGAGATAGAGATAGATAGATGATAGATGATAGATAGATGATGATAGATAGATAGATAGATAGATAGATGATAGATAGATAGATGATAAATAGATAGATAGATAGATGATAGATGATAGATGATTGTGGTTCGAGGACCCGACCCCCGTGAAGTGAAATGAAGACACAAGGACAAGTGATATAAGGTTGATGGGCTAGAAAAGGCCACAACTTTATTGATTACAGCAATGAAAAGGTATTGGCTTAGGCATTGGATCGAAACAAGTGGGTTTATTCACCAGTAGGTGGAGCCTGTTGATGCTAATCCAACTATAGGCTCACCCCTGCTGTCACCGAGGGTCGTGCCATGGCCTCCCGCCAAGCAGGCATCGGACAGAATACACGACCGCCAGATTCCTTTAACGGAATACCCCTAAAAATTGAAGGCATAGGCGATGGCCACACCTAGCACTTCGACACACAACACATTATTCCAATGCCTAACCGCCACCCGAGCCAAAGGCTCGCCGCCAATACCCTCAAAGCTGCAACCAATCCCAGATACTTTTGATGACACTAGCTAACTAAATGTCGTTCCCCAAATCCGATAGGTGGACACCGTCATTCCGGTATAAAGCTTGGTCGCTGATCCGGATACGGTCATGATAAATGACTTGGCCATACATAAAGCGCACTCAACGGGCTACCGCCCGGTTTACGAGTTTCCTGGTTCTTTCAATGGCCATACAGCTTTGCGCACCGCGCCAAACAGTTCTTTTCAGGAAGGAGGACCAGAACACCGTCGTTCTGGGACACAAGGCTGCAAATGCATTCAAGTCTCTTTTTATGCTCCACAACAAGTCCACACTCCTGTTAGCAAGGTCATTCTCCCCCAAATGAATCACAAGGATGTCGGGAGGGCCGAACTTGGCTACTTTCTCCCACAGCAATGGCATCAGCTCCTCCCAACGCATGCCTCTTCTCGAAAACCAGGAAACTCAAACACCATGTGGAAGGCCAAGATTGGATGCAAGACCGCAGCTCACCGCTTGTACGCGGGCCCAATGAACTATACTGTGGCCGCAAATCCACACGCTTCTTCTGAGCATAACTGGGGTAAAAGACAGAAAGAAAAGGCGGGTAAGTAGGGTAAAGCGGCAGGTCGCATACTAGCGAATATAAGACTTATAAGCATTGGATTTCCACCGGCCCATCTCTTTGATCCTGTCCGCCGGTAACCCCAGGTGCGCAGCCGTGGTTGCGGCGCCAATTCTAAAGGAGTGCGCAGCGTACTCCTGGGAGGATAGACCACAAGCCTCAATAGCCTTGCGAAGCACTCTAGTGAATTGGTGCCTCAACAAGGGTGACCCATCTTCATGGACCAGAAACGAACGGACCCGGGCCGGGCGGTCTGAGGTAGAGGTACCTCCTAGTGTCCTTTACCGGGCATGGGCCCTGCTGTGCCGACGCCGTGAGCTTAACTAGGACACCCTTACCCGCCTGATCAGTCTTGGACTGACGTAGACGCACTGTCACGGTAGTTTCGGACAACTGCACGTCCTCGCACAGGAGGCCGCGTGTTGAACCTCGTGCACCAACTTCAAACACCACCTCACCAACTCTGAGCGCGCCAAAAAAAGGCGATAGCGTATGCTGCGGAAAAGAGACGTGCCTCGAACCTGGACCAGCAAATTGACCTGAGTTTTATGCGTATCTGAGATAACAACCCGTAAGAAATCGGCTTACGGCTCTCGGCCCTGGGAGGTTGCAACCTGCCCCAACCCTCAATGGCTCTACGGATCAAGAAGTCACTACACGGGTCATGAGCAAATGTAGCTTTTGAAAAGAAGCTGATGGCGGCTACGTGAATCTTTAAGGTTTAGGAGCACGTCCCAGATCATCGAGATGGGAAAGGTACTGCAAGACATCGTCAGTGGTAGGAGGTACGTTATGTGAGAGCCCAGATAACCCAGACCTGAAACTAAGGAAATCACACCAGGCCTTCTTGTAGGACCTGAGAGTGGAAGGTGCCACGGACGCTAATACTCCCTGTATCACTTTGCGTCTCCAACGTTCCACAGGTACTCCGGAAAGGGTTCGGGCAACAGTTGTGCTCCAGGTGCAAGCGACCGGAAGCGAGGTATCTGAAATCGAGACAAGGCATCGGCTATGTCATTATTGGCTCCGGGTAAGAATTTGGCTGAAAATATTATGTTGTACTCAAGGCACCGGAGGACGAACGCCCGCAGAAGGGAGGAGACCCACTCAGACCGAGATGACTGCCTGGCTAGAATGTTCACCACCGCCAGGTTGTCGGTCCTGAAGCACACGCGGTGATCTCGAAACTCTTCCGTCCAGATGTGAACGGCCACCACTATTGGAAAGAACTCAAGAAAGGTGAGATCCCGCGTAACCTGCCCCAGCCCTCGATAGCTCTGCAGATCAGGAAGTCACTGCATGGATCGGAGGAGAACGTGGCCCTAGCGAAGAAGCTAATGGCAGCTAATGGCATGTATTTTAAGGTTTTAGGCGCACGTCCTAAGTCATCGAGGTGTGAAAGGTATTGCAGAACGTAGTCAGTGGTGGGCGGCACGTTAGGCGAAAGCCCAGATGTCCCAGACCTGAAGCCCAAGAAATCGCACCCGGCCCTCTTGTAAGACCTGAGAGTGGAGGGTGCGACAGACGCTAATACTCCCTTAATCACTTTGCGTCTCCAACGTTCCACAGGTGCTCCGGAAAGGGTTTGGGCAACAGCTGTGCTCCAGGTGCCAGCGACCGGAAGCGAGACATCGCAGAAGGGAGGAGACCCTTGCAGATCGGGATGACTGTCTCGCCAGTATGTTCACCACTGCCAGGTTGTCGGTTCTGAAGCACACCCGGCGATTTCGAAACTCCTCCGTCCAGATATGCACGGCCACTACTATTGGAAAAAACTCGAGAAAAGTGAGATCCCGCGTGATGCCCTTGCCCTGCCACCCCGTTGGCCAACGTTGCGCGCCCCATCGGTCCCTGAAATACAAGCCAAAGCCCAGGGACCCTGCCGCATCAGAATGGACCTGAAAATCTGAGGACAAGTTAAGAACATCCTGCCATAGGGATACTCCATTGTAGTGTTCCAAAAATGTCACCCAAACCTCTAGGTCGGCCTTAACTGTCTTTGGAAGACGGAACCTGTGGTGTGGGTGCTTGAGACCCACTGAAAGCCTGGCTAGGCGGGGAAAACCACTCTACAAGCAAAATTGAAATGACCTAACAGGGATTGTATCTGTCTGAGGGTGATTTTTGTTAGTGCAAGGGTAGTATGAATTATTTCCTTAAGGGTGTCAATCTTCTCCTTAGGTAAGCGGGATGATTGGGCAACTGTGTCCAGCTCTATGCCCAAGTACGTGAGGCACACAGACTAACTGAATGTGGATGTTCATTATGCACTGTATCATAGTATAGATAGATAGATAGATAGATAGATAGATAGATAGATAGATAGATAGATGATAGATAGATGATAGATGATAGATAGATAGATAGATAGATAGATAGATAGATAGATAGATAGATAGATGATAGATAGATGATAGATAGATAGATAGATGATAGATAGATAGATAGATAGATAGATGATAGATAGATAGATAGATAGATAGATAGATAGATAGATAGATAGATAGATGATAGATAGATAGATATTGATAGATGATAGATAGATAGATGATAGATAGATAGATAGAGATAGATAGATAGATAGATAGATGATAGATAGATGATAGATAGATGATAGATAGATAGATAGATGATAGATAGATAGATGATAGATAGATAGATGATAGAGATTGATAGATGATAGATAGATAGAGATAGATAGATGATAGATAGATAGATAGATAGATAGATAGATAGATAGATAGATAGATAGATAGATAGATAGATAGATAGATGATAGATAGATAGATAGATAGATGATTGATAGATAGATAGATAGATAGATAGAGGATAGATAGATAGATAGATAGATAGAGATAGATAGATGATAGATAGATAGAAAGATAGATAGATAGAGATAGATAGATAGATGATAGAGATAGATAGATAGATAGATAGATAGATAGATAGATGATAGATAGATAGATGATAGAGATAGATGATAGATAGATAGATGATAGATAGATAGATGATAGATAGATAGATAGATAGATAGATGATAGAGATAGATAGATGATAGATAGATAGATGATAGATAGATAGATAGATAGATAGAGATAGATGATAGATGATAGATGATAGATAGATAGATAGATAGATAGATGATAGAGATAGATAGATGATAGATAGATAGATAGATGATAGATAGATAGATAGATAGATAGATAGATGATAGATAGATAGATGATAAATAGATAGATAGATGATAGATGATAGATAGATAGATAGATAGATAGATAGATAGATGATAGATAGATAGATATAGATAGATGATAGATAGAGATAGAGATAGATAGATGATAGATGATAGATAGATGATGATAGATAGATAGATAGATAGATGATAGATAGATAGATGATAAATAGATAGATAGATAGATGATAGATGATAGATGATTATAGATAGATAGATAGATGATAGATAGATAGATAGATAGATGATAGAGACATAGATAGATGATAGATCGATCTATCTCACACAGAGAAATCTTTCCTGCAACCCAGCTAGGCAAAATCATTAACTTTCCTTCTTTTGCTATCAGTGTACAACCACTTTCACCCCCTGCTTCCCATAGGTTAATGACAGTGACAAATGGCACATCCTACAAGGAGAGCACACTGCTGTTAGATGATTACATCAAGCAGCTTATTAAGGCGACTGTGGCAGTTGCAATCTCCATCTGGGTAAATCGCCGTGTTTCCAGTGTAGTTTCAAGCTACCAGGAACACTTGTCTGAAAACAAACTGTATTAGCCCCCGAACGTGATGCTCCTGGAGAGAGGGCTAATAACACGGGTGGAGCCTTTTCGCTCAGTCCTCTGTGTCATCTCAGCCCCTGCTGTGAACAGAAAGAACAGCGCTGCCTCCATCTGATATATTTTGGGAGGCTTGTTTGGAAAGACCTTGTGAGACAGGCACAGTAGTCTGCTTCCCAGTGCCAGGGTGAGTGTAAATAACAGAGTAAAAGACACAAGTGTGGGTTAAGGAGACGTTATGAAGCTAAAGAGAGGCAGGAGGAGGTTTTCAGACAAGGGCTCAAGAAACGTTGTTTGGTAGTCCAATAGCAGAGGATCTAGGCTTGGAAGGAAAAAGCTGCTTTAAGAGCTGCTTCTTTTACACTGAGCAGATGATCAACTTGAGGTTAATCTTTACCTTCTGTTTTCAGCATGCAGTGCTGCATAAATGTTAGCAAAACAGCAGAAGCATTGCTTTCATACTTTGCTTATTGTGGAGAATTTGATGCAGGGGGAGTTGGCTGGTGGCAGGCAGAAGAAAGAGAGAGGGCTACATCTCTCGACAGCTGCTCTTGGCAAGCAATTATGGAGGCGCACAAAAACAAGCCAAAGTTAAGCCAGGAAGCTGGGTTCTGATGTAGTGACAAACCACAGTTAAGCCATGATACATAAGCCAACAACAAACCATGGCTTCAAATCGCACTGCAAGTTTGGACAGTCAAACAAGATGCACTTATGCTAGACAACCCACCACTTAGTCCTATATGTAAACACGGCCAATGCTACTGGTTAGCCATTGCCAAACTTTGCCATAATGCATCTTCTGTGAGGAAAATGACTGTTCGTGCCTCCCAAACCATACGGAGGATTGGTTCACACATTTGCATTCTTCATGTGCTTTCTCACCACTTGATTACCACAATTTGTGTCCCATTTTGTTTCCCATCTATATATTATGCAGAAGAAACACTTGCAATCAAACAGTCATATTACTTTATTATAGAACACTCCAAGGAATGCAATTTACTTAAGTACAAAAGCAATTTGATGAGCGAATAGACTTATTTTAATACATTGATTATATGATACAATTTCTACATCAAACTTTCATTGCACTTGATGATATTGGATTGATAAACAAACTTTCTTAAAAGGATTAATGTGACTAGAAGAAATGAGCACAAGATATTTTTAGCTATTCCTTTAGGTAAAATCCTGCAAGCCTTTTTCAGATTCTACAATAGCCATGCCCACTCCAAGAAAGGTCGTGTCTGCAGAAGGAATGCAGAGCTTGACCATGTCTGAATTAATCTAAAACTAAGTTGAGATCACAGAATAATTTTAATTAGCTAAAAATTAAAACATGAACTCCTTTTGGAGGTTTTATCCAGCACTAACTCCCACAACCTGGTGTTTTCTGGATATTGTTGGACTACAACTCCTGTTGTCCCTGACTGTTGGCTGTGCCCAAACTTTTTTCAAAGAGGGCCAGACTTGATGAAGTGAACATGCGTGAGGGCCAACCAAAGTTATTGAGCTTTTTTTAGGATTTTACCCCAGGACATATACTGCCATGGGGGCCAGATTGAATCAACCAGCGGGCCAGATTAGGCCCTTGAAACAGACTTTGGACTTGCCTGGCTTAAGGGAACTGTAGGCCAAAACATCTGGAGAACATCAGGGAAACTAGCTGAACCAGCCCACTGCCAAAAATAAAACCTTTATTACATTTTATTATGCAACAATAAAAATTGACTCTGAAATAGATTCTACGTGCTTTAGTGCAATACAATTAATAAACATGCCTTTTAAAAGAAATATAAATATATGGATTGCGGACTATGATATGGATTATAAAATATGCTTCTTTAAAATAAACAAGAGAGAAAGGGGAAAAAATTATTGGTGATGCATTCAAATCCAGACGCCATACTTATAGTAAGGTGTCAAGCATTTCATCAGGATATAAGAGGAAACCAGAAAATATGCTGTCGTCTTCAGCACTAACATAAACCCCATTCCAGTCTCGCGTGACCTCCAGCCAAACTTGATCCCCTATGTTTAATTTCAGAATGGTTAGGAAGGAAGCCTGGTCTATCTCTTGCCCATACAAGGTCTCCCGAGACCTGACCATCTTCCTGTTTTGGCACACAATGCTGATGCGGGCAGGACGCCCTCGGATGGTCATGTGGTAGGAGAAGACATAAGCCCCAGCGATGGTGCAATTAAACTTCCCCGTCGAGGGATTGTAATCTTCCTGGTCATTGTACAGAATCTTGTCAAACTTAATAGGCATGTTGGGAGGTGGGAAAGGCTTGGACAGGCCAACGCTGAAAGCTGATCTGGGGGGGCTTGAGATATCGCCCTTTGACCCCTTGGGACCTTTTGCTCCTTTCTTCCCAGGGGGTCCCCTGATTCCTTTGAAGCCGGTCGCTCCTTTCACCCCAGGGGGTCCCATTATCCCAATTGGCCCTGGGTCACCTTTGTCCCCCCTAAAACCTTGGTCTCCTTTTTCTCCCTTCTGCCCATCCATCCCATGTATCCCCTCAACCCCTATGTCTCCTTTGACACCTTTGTCTCCTTTGGGCCCAATCTCCCCCCGTTCTCCCCGATCACCCTTATCGCCAGGATCTCCATAGTAGCCCTTTTCCCCAAGCTCCCCCTTTTCTCCCTTCTCCCCATTTTCCCCATCGATCCCTGGCAAGCCTAGCTCCCCTTTATCTCCCTTCTCTCCTTTGGTGCCGTTCTCACACGTTTCACCCTTGTTGCCCTTCTGCCCCTTGGCGCCCGGCAGACCATAGTTTCCTTTGTCTCCTTTGAATCCCATTTCACCTAGAAATAGTAAAGACACAAATATAGGGTCATGGGGTCAAGTAAACCATAAGGGACATTGCAGCCTAGTTCATGAATTAACCCACAAGCTAATTTCTTGCAGGCCTCCTCCTTGCTCAGCACAGCTGGTTAGCCTAAATAAATGCTGAGGAGCAATCCCAATGGGAAAGCTCTTTGAATAGCAAGGGCCCGTAGCTCAGTGGCAGAGCATCTGATTTGCATGCAGGAGGTTCCAGATTTAATCCCTGGCATCTCCAGGTAGGCCTGGGAATGTCCTCTATCTACTACCAACCCTGGAGAGCTCTGTCACTCACTGTGGACAATAGTGAGCTAGAAGAAGAAGAGGAGTTTGGATTTGATATCCCGCTTTATCACTACCCAAAGGAGTCTCAAAGCGGCCAACATTCTCCTTTCCCTTCCTCCCCCACAAAAAACACTCTGTGAGGTGAGTGGGGCTGAGAGACTTCAGAGAAGTGTGAGTAGCCCAAGGTCACCCAGCAGCTGCATGTGGAGGAGCGGAGACGTGAACCCGGTTCCCCAGATTACAAGTCTATCACTCTTAACCACTACACCACACTGGCTAGATGGACCAATCGTCTGACTCGGTATATGGCAGCTTTCCAACACTTATCAGCAGGTTGGTGAGGGAGAGAAACGTGTGGTGAGATTGGGTCTGGGAACATCTGGGAACACTATAGTTCTCAATTGTTCCAAGGAGAAGTCAGCTGGCAGCACCCCCTCCAAATACCTCACACATCTCCCAGAACATGTAGCAGGGCTTCACAGGTATGTGATTACCTGGTTTTCCTGGCCCCTCCTATCACAAAAGAGGATACTATTCTTTGCAAAAGTCCATTAGGCATAGAACTGTACATGTGAAGCAGGGGCACCAACTTGCCCCCTCACACACACACATACACTCATTGGGGGTGTCACATGACATGTCCCACCCCCACCCTGTGCACCAACGCTCTCCCGTTAGCAGCAGGGGATGGCAGCCCCCTCAATATTGGGGGGGCTCAGCCCCCTGCTCACAAATATTGAGGGGGCCGAAGCCCCTTTCACCATACCCCCTATGGTTGGTGCCCCTGATGTGAAGTCATGGGGATCCAAGAGCCCCTCCACCAGGGAAGGAACTTTGTGATGATGTAATTGTATTGACTAGAAGGGTTGTGTATCCTGGTGTAATTAAAAGGAAAAAGGAAAAAAACTTGAAGAGAAGCACAGGACTACAAGTAATGGCAATTTGAGGATGTCATTCCCAACCAGGTGCCATAGCAAAATGGTAGCAACCCATCTACTGGTGTTTCGTTTAAATACCTGGAAGGTTTCAAGGGTGAAGTTAGCATAATTTGAGGCATGGAGGGAGGGCTGTTGGTTGCTACTCTAGCAAAATGATCCAGTATGTGTTGGGAGTAAACAGCGACACTTGCAATTCACTACCTGAATGGGGGGGGCTGAAAGGCAACCTGTTCTTACTCCTCATTGATTCCTTCTCTTCTAGTAACTGCTTGTTGGTGAAGAAGACCACTTCCTTTCAGATTTTTCTTCCTACCTGCTTCTTCTCCAAGTTCTAGCCAGTTGCAGTATGAGCTACTGCCTCCATTTTGGCCACATGTAAAGCCAGAATGGTTTTGTTTGCCATGTCTTTATTTCTATGTTTCTTTTATTTTTTCAGTCAGCATTCTTATTAGATTATTTCTTTCTACACATGTACAAACATACTTTACCAAACTATAACAGTATGTGATATATATATATATATATATATATATATATATATATATATATTCAACTCCTGTAACTTCATATCCTACACTCCATCTCCCATCTGCCCACTTTTCACATGGCTTTGTGATTTTCTGGGCCTCTTTTCCCTTGTCACCAGGCCTCACTCATTCATCCACCTCCCACCCCAGAACTCGGCACTGATCCACTACAAGCAGTATACAATCTGTGCTTAGCATTGACATGTGACAGCTGGGCATATGGTGACAACTTGTGGCCAATGGAAGAGATTGGGTTCAATGAGAGTGTAAAATTATTATGCCTTATGAACAGCCCCATCTCCCTAACTCTCATCAAATTTAATGTGGCATACCTTGTTCTCCTGTCTTGCCTGGAAATCCCGGGATTCCATTTGCTCCCTGGGCTCCATGTTCTCCTTTATCTCCTGTGACATTTTTACAATAGAATGCTCTGTTATTGGTGTTCTTTGCGATGTCCCTACATGTCAAATGACTTATACATCACATTTCATCTCTTGCCTTTCACTTAAAATGAGAGCACATCTCGTCCCAAACAAACATATAGTAAGTGCAAATAAACATTTTAGGTTGCATTCCATGAATTCAATTGTTCGTCTGGTAATTGTGACCTGTGAAAGAAGGTTTCCTGATACAAAGATGGTCAGACAAATAGAATAAATTCTGCTGGAATCATAGAATTGTAGAGTTTGATCCAAGAATCATCTGGTCCAACCCCCTGAAATGCAGAAATCACAGGTAGTCCAATCCCTGACAGTTGGACATCCAAGCTTGGTTGGTTGGTTGGTTAATTGCTTGGCTGGCTGGCCTCATCTGACTCAAGCACACCTGCCTCCTCCTCCTCCTCGGTAGGCTGCCTCAGCCTCATCTAAAGATCTGAGGACAAGGCACCCACAAAACTGCTGCTACTGCCAGCAACAGCAGCAGGGTACGCAACGTAGAGTACCGTATTTTTCGACCCATAGGGCGCACCGCCCCATAGGACGCACCTAGTTTATTTGGGGGGATAAAGAAAAAAAAATATTCCCCCCCCCAGGCACGGGGCTGGCGCAGGAGAAGCCCGAGCTTCCCCCGACCCCAGCCCCCAGAACAGACTGCTATCCGCAAGCCGTGGGGGAGCTGCGCGACTTCGCGCAGCTCTCCCACGGCTAGCAGAGAGCTGCGCAAAGCCTGAAGCCTGGGGCGTGCTGAGCTCAGCACGCCCCAAGCTTCTGGGTGCAGGCAAGCTCTCCGCTAGCCGTGAGAGAGCTGGGCGACTTCGTGCAGCTCTCCCACGGCTAGCGGAGAGCTGTGCGAAGCCCGAAGCCTGGGGCATGCTGAGCTCAGCGCGCCCCAGGCGTCGGGGTCTCCGCTAGCTGTGAGAGAGCTGCGCGAAGTCGTGCAGCTCTCCCACGGCTTGCGGATAGCTTCCTGAAGCCTGGAGAGCGAGAGGGGTCGGTGCGCACCGACCCCTCTCGCTCTCCAGGCTTCAGCGAAAGCCTGCATTCGCCCCATAAGACACACACACATTTCGCCTTCATTTTTGGAGGGGGAAAAGTGCATCCTATAGGGCGAAAAATACAGTATTCCCTGCCTCTTGAGAGAGGCACAGGCTGAGGGAGAGGGTGTGCTACTTTTTTTTTCTTCTTCTGAAATTTTGCACCCCAATAGTTTTGCACCCAAGGCATCTGACCCTTTGGACCCCTCCCCCCCAATGCTACACCAGTGTCTGTGATTGTAAGTTGTTTTAGACTTTTCTTAACATTGAGGGTTGTAACCCAGTCTGGAACCTGAGGGTGAAGGGCAAGATGATGCTGATGATGCTAACCCTACTGGAGGTCAGAAGCTGAAAAAAGAGGTTCAAGCCTGAAAATGTGAAAGAAGTTGTGGTTTCCTTCATTTTGAGCTCCGAAGACATTACTGTGCAAAACTAATCCCCATTCATTTTTCAAACAGTTCACTTGATCAGTGTCCATACCTTTGTCTCCTTTGAATCCTCTCGCACCTTGTAGTCCAGGACTTCCTGGTAGACCCTGAAGTCCTTTTTCTCCCGCCTCTCCTTTCAGACCTATTTACAGAGTGGACATTTGAAAAATCTGCTGCAAGCAAAACAAAAAGTCTTGTAGCATCTTGAGGGCAAACCACTTCAATATCTCATGAGACTTACGCCGTGACAGATTGCTGTTGGTCTCGAAAGCTTCACAAGATGTTGTGTTGCTTTTGTTGCAACAGAGCAACAGGCCTGTCCCCCTGGAAGCAAGTTGCATGACCACACAAGTTTGACAAGAAGGCATTGATATATTCTCCTTTACACTGCATCTAGTTTCACAGACACTAAATAAGAATGAAGATTACTCAGTGATGGGGGGCCGCTAGGGGCGCCTTGGAAGATAGCCGACAATGCCATCTCTCCAGCTCAAACGAGGTAGTTTAGGGGCTGATGATGGGAGTAAATCAGCCTCCCAAATTCTTCCCAGTGGAAGGGAAGATGCAGCCTCATCCGCACTTGCCCATAAATCACCCCCGAGTTCGAAAGAAGGAGGGGGTGAGGGCACTGGACGGAAAGCTCTTGAGTGAGTTCGGATCTCCTGGACACTGTTTCTGAGAGCGACTCTAGTTGCATTACTTAAGATAAAAAATTGGATATAAAAGTTATTGCACATGCTTCAAGCGAAGAAAAGGGTATGTTAGCTGCTAATTAAACCTGCCACTGAGAAGTTAAGAGTGATGGAATGGACTGGACAGAAGATAACATCAAAGAGTAATATCTATGCCGGTATGTTGAAACGGAACGGGGGGGGGGACTTTTTCTTCTTTTTATTACAATATTACCTAACAATCCCCCCCCCCCCAGAAGAACCGTCATACAACTTATAACAAGTGAGATTGGAAAATATACTGTGTGGAAATAAAAAATATCAACTAAAGCCTTTGTTTTTTGAAAAGATCTGGAAAGAAAACAAAAGGCTCTCTTGTGACGCAGTTTTTAATCGGGATCCGCCATTATGAGACAGACTTTGTTGCGAGATTAATATGCACAGGGGGAGGCGAGCCACTACTCTGTTATCATGTTTGTATTTTAAGTTCGACTTGGCAAATTCTTCCCTGGAAAGCCTAATTTATGATGCAACCTGTCTGGGAAAATTAATGAACAAACGCCTAGATTTTATTTCATCGGAACTGAGAATGATGGCGTCTGCCGCTCAAGAAGGACTTTTGGATCAGCGTGTGAGAATTTATTGCAAACAAAAGACTTACCAGCTTTTTTTTAAAAAAGGGAGAGCCTTTCAAAGTTCACACAGAAGCATAATATTGCTTACTTTAACTCGCCTGTGGAAACAACTCAGAGGCTATTAAGAAGAAAAAAGATAACATCAAGAAGATTGAAAGATAGGACTGGTGAACACTAAAAGCAGCAGAAATATGAGATGACTGGACCCTTACTGAACTTGAAGCATGGGAAACCCCAACAAAAATATATAATTTGGCAAAATATTTGGACTTTATGATATGTATTGGTATAATTTGGAATAATTAATGTGATATGATTGGATTGTTAAATGGAAAACTTAATAAAAAATTATTTAAGGTTAAAGAAGAAGAAGAAGAAGAAGAAGAAGAAGAAGAAGAAGAAGAAGAAGAAGAAGAAGAAGAAGAAGATTACTCAGTGATGTTGTTGTTATCAAACTAGCAAACTTTTGAAATCCTAAAAGAGATGTATAGGTCATTAGCCATGGAAGCTAAATACAGGAATGCTCAAGTTACAGAGGGGCCTGAAGAAGGGACCTTTGGTGATAGTCACCTTAGTTACTTAGGTACTGTTTTAGGGAGACAACTTAACTCTGCTGCATCTTTAGCCCTGCCACACACAGCAGCCAGGGTGAAAGGGAGGGCAAGCATATCACTGCACTGACATGGAGCTGGTGCAGTGATCAGGCCTGGATCAGGCCTCCTGCCATCATGTGATGGAAGCCAGATTGGTTCAGGATCCAATAGATCCCAAGTTGGCTCAACACCCGCCTCCATGGCTCAGAATGCCCACATGCAGTGGGCAAAAGGTGTAGCTCAGTGTCATGGACTGGCCAGATACAGAGGAATGGTGGAAGGCACCAGCCAGGGAACCCCCAGAGGAAGAAGGCTCGGAGCCCAGGGATTGGCAGTGTTCAGAGGGAGAAGAGGGAGAGGACCAGGAGGAGGAGGTGTTGGAAGCTGAAGAGCTAACAGGGTTCAGTGAGTGGGAAGAGCCTCTGGCAGAGAGAAGTCCAGAAGCAGAAGCAGGAGAGGAAGGAGGCAAAGATGAGTCAGGTTGGTGAAGAAGCCAGGGTATCTCCCCCTCCTGCTGCGACAAGCTCTCCTCTCAGATTCCTTAGGAAAACCTGGGAGAGGAGGAGACTTAGGCAGCTGTGGGAAGGCGAGGACTTTCAGTCTCCACAACTACCTCATAGGGGCAAGATCAATTGAGAAGAGTTGCTGTGCCCATTCGACCTGGCACTCCTGAGCGGACCTTGCTTCTTCTAATAAAGAGTTAACTTCAGTTATTCCATGTGATTTATTGCTGACTGGCTGCTCCAGTGACCCTAGCATCAGCCTGCAAGTGGCCAATAGAGCAGAGCTGGAACGAAGGGCAGCTCTTCCCAATCCAAACCACCACCCCAAAGCGGGTTTGGACTGCTCTCCCAGAAAGCTACAGGGGTGACTTGGTTAAAATTGAGGAGCAGGGCTTAAGGATTTCAGCAAGCTGCTCTTTTTTTACTTACCAGCCCCCAAATAATTTAAGAACTGTTTCAGCAGCAGTATACTTCCACCAGATGCTTGAGACAAACAGATCCTGTGTTGCCTTTTTAAAATCTATATTTTCATATATTCTAGCTTTACCTTGATCATGGCACCCCATCTCTCTTCCCCAGTGCTTGACTTGTGATGAATTAAAATGTTTGCACCTATTTCTCTCCCTCCCTCCCTCCCTCCTCTCTCTCTCACTCTCTCTCTCTCTCTCACACACACACACAAACACAAACACAAACATCCTGCTTATTTCAGTCTGGAAATATGAATGACAAAAGGCCATCTTAAATCACTCAGTCGTGCATTTGCCTTCCCATACCTGGCAATCCTCGCTCTCCGGGTTCGCCTTTCTCCCCTGGGGTGGCAGCACAGCAATCACAGCAGTTAAAGAAGAAGTCGGATGAGTCGAGGGTGAAGTTTTCAAAAGGGAAGAGAGTGGTGGCTGTTCGGAAGGCGTAGTTTGGAGTGGAGAGCTCCAAGGTGGAGTCGCTTGTCTCTGCTGGTTCAGTGAAATGGTTGTCTTCAGTGGGTGAAGCATCAGATGCACCAAGACCGTCACTGTCTTCCATGCCAGCCACTTTTATCTTTGTGAACTTGGGCGATGGGGTACTTTTGCCCTCTGTGCTCAGTTTAGCAACAGTGATTACCACTGCCAAGACGGCACACCACCAGTGCATGCTCCACATTTCTGCAGCTGCTGGAAAATATTGATGCAACAGTCACACCTTCAGAGTATTCCTACTATTTCTACCATGACTAGTAAAAAAAATACATATATATATTACCTACCCTTCACCAGCAGGTCCCAGGGAGGGTTACAACAATTCAAAATTAAACGCAGTTACAACAGATTACAGCCGTAGGAGTAGGATGGGTCCTGGAAAGACATGTCTCAGGTGCCAAAGGCTTGTGTCTTCAGCATTTGCTGAAAGCTGCATAGCAAAGAAGCCGGGACCGTCTTTCCAAGAAGGCAATTCGACAATTTAGGGGCTATCACAGATAATGCCCTCTCCTTGGCCACCGCCACCCCCATTTCTGAGGAAGATAGAAGCACCAAGAAGAGGAAAGTTCTGCTGACCTTAACATCTAGTAGGATCCAGAGGGATTTGGGCGACACAGTCTCAAATATTTAGGGGGGCCTAAGTCATTTACATCTTCAAACGCTAATGTGTTTTACTGAAATAGCAAGGGCTTCTACCTTGTATTTTGCTGAAATAGCAAGCTAGTGCACAGTTAACGTTGCCTCTAGGTTCGCCACCTTGCACCAAAAGATAGCAAGGCCTGACTCTTAAAGCACTGTAGGTCTATCTCAACTAATTAAACATTTCTTTACCCTATATGCTTCCTTATGCATAGCCTTTCTTTATCTCTAATAACATTGGCCCACACCAAAGCAGCTGCCTGGGGACCATTAAAAAAATTTTTTTCACACTCCACTCAGTTACCCAGTCCCTGCTCTTTCCTACACAAGATAAGAAAACTCTTCCAAGAACTAATTAATCGCATGAGTACAAACTATCAAATACGCAGGACTGTTGGCTTCAGGAGCGGTGCCGGTTTCAGCATTATTTTCATTACAGAGCCCTAATTATGTTCTCCATAATAACTGCGTCCTTTTATCAGAACAGCCCAATCTCTGTGGTCAGTTGTATCTCTTAGGTCAGGGCTTGACCAGCTGTCCATATTTTTTTCCCTTTGACCTATGAACAAGATGGGCAGAACAATCCAAAACTCCAGCTTCTGCTGGACTGAAGGGAATTGGATTGCGTACAAGCATCCCCTCTGCCCAGCTCTGGTATCTGAGTCTGCCTTCCCCTGGCCACGGCCAATGGAGTGAAGCAAGTATTACTTTCCTTGTGATGAGCTTCCCCTTCCACCCTCCAAATGTAAGGGTGAATAGAGAGGTAGGTGTGTCATGCTGAAATTCCCACTTGTGATAGTCAGAAGGCCCTGAAACGATGTATTACTGAGGGAGAGAGGAGGAGGGATTGAACCAGCCTTGCATCTATTGGATCCTGAGTTGGTCTGACTGCTCTTGCAAGGCACCATTGGGTCCGATCACTGTGCCAGTCTGAAAAGGAGCACTTGTGTGCATATACTGGTAGGTGCATAGGCTCCGCACATAGTCAGAAGTCACATGAAGTTCACAATTACACAGAAAGTCTTCCATGGGGAGAGGGAGAAATTCAGATCCCAGTTAAAGACAAATCGATCAAGCTGAATTGAAACTGAAACGCAGCCATCTGTAGACACCTGCAGCTTCTGCAATGCAGTTCTCCAACCAGTGTTTACAAAAGTTGATGTAGAAATGTGGTGAACTTAATTTGAGATTGGGAAAATGAGAAATAGAGGAAACTGAAAATGACAGGTCCTTCCATCTCTAGTGTTTAGTTAGACATTTTCTTCTGAGACAGTCTAAGGGGGAAGGCAATAATTTCAGAACAGCTAGAACAGCTATAGAATCTGGAGACCATCGGTTTAGAGAATACTGGGCTAGCATCTTGTTTTTCTAATGAAAACTGAGAGATCAGGAAAGGATCCTGGAATATCCCTGAGTGGGGCAGGCCCCCACTGCCCTCCCTGTAGTGATGGCATTGGCTGGAGCTACAGCCAATCAAGGTTTCCTCACAAGTGGCATGTATTTTTGGAAATGCGTGTGCATCTCAGGCTTTCTATTTTTAGGTGTACACTTGAAGCATGTGAAGCTTTCACCTACAAAATGTAACATAAAGTGGCTCTCCAGTGCATGCTCAACAGCGAGAAACAGTCGATTCCATCTCCCTGGCTTTTTTTCAGCCGGAACTCTCCGGAATGGTGTTCCAGCACCTCTCAACTGGGCACCGGACTCGTGGGGAGAGAACTGACCAGCCTCAGCAAAGCCCTACTGCGCCTCTGGCTCACGAGGAGATCCTCTACAGATCCCAAAGGGATCATCCTCTACAGTCTCCAGAGAAGGTCTCTTCACAAGCTGGACATGCAGCTCAGCTTTGCTGAAGCTCGTCAACCTCCCAGCTTATAGCTGGTGTGTGGGGAAACCGTGTCTTAGCTGATCAAGCCCCCATGCTGCTCCAGCTCACAGGAGCTAAATAGGTGCGGGGGGGCTTGTTAAGCTGCTCAGCTGAGGCACAGAAACCTCTCTCCATGCCTCAGCAGAGCAGCCTCAACAAGCCTCAAAGATCCTCTTTGGGGTGGGTCTTCTGAGGAAGGTGTGTTCTGGCACCTTTTTTCTCTAGGAAAACGAAAAGGCACTGATTATACTTGTTTGGTATAAGTACTTCATTGTCCTATTCAAATAGCTACATTTTTAGCTATTCTCCTTTTTAAAAACTGTGTGAAGAAGCCTTTAATGCCTGCTATCTATTGCATATTGTATGGCTGATTCATTTATACCAAGAACCAGTGAATTCCATTCATATGTTTAAGGCAGGGGGCCTTCTTGGTAGTGGCACCCGCTCTGTTGAATGCCCTCCCATCAGAAGTCAAGAAAATAAACAACTACTGTATCTGACTTTTAGAGGACATCTGAAGGCAACCCTGTTTAGGGAAGTTTTTAATGTTTGATGTTTATTGTGTTTTTAATATTCTGTTGGGAGCCGCCCAGAGTGGCTGGGAAAACCCAGCCAAATGGGCAGGGTATAAATATTATTATTATTATTATTATTATTATTATTATTATTATTATTACTACTACTACTACTACTACTACTACTACTATCCTGGGGGGGGGGAAGTATCACATGGAGGAGGAGAGGAGAGTTGTGTTTGGAGAAAAAGCGCTCATCTTTCCAGTGAGGAAACTTTGACAATTGCCCATGGGTATGAAACCCTTAAAAACATGAGACTGCAAACTCACTAGGCGAGGAGATTAGTGCCTTGGGCTGCATTTTCCTGACATTTCCCTAACTGTTTAATTTCTGCATTACGTTTGCGCTTTTGCGTGACAAAAAAAAAGCCACTTCCAGAAATACAGCAAAATATAGCACGTGTTTAGCACTCATTTCCGGGGCGGGGGGGAGTGGAGTTTGCAAATAACATGGAAATGAGAGATAATTTTGTGTTGTGCTGCAGTATCCCTAGTGAACCAGCCTACACTGGGTGGGTGGAGCCTAGATGTGTGATCCCACTCCACAGTCCACACACAGGCTGCAACCTTCTCCATGGTACTCCAGAATCTGTCACCTGAGAATTCCTCAGGTCTTTTGATCCCTTGCAACAACAGACCACCTTGTTGTGCTGTTTTACATCCAGTCTGCAGTTGTGGAAATCTGCAGCTGTGGAAATTTCAAATTGAAAGAAGATAGAGCATGAGATCCCATTCTTGCAGCAATACACACCCGCTGATACAACATTGACTACTCCAACGTTCTTTTAATATTTCAGGAAGACAGTTGCCTTTGTTAGAAGTCTGTCAGTTCAGAATTCCAGACTTTCTACAAGAGGACAGAAAGAACACGACCAGTATCCAGCTCAATTAACTTTTCTCCACTGCGACATTACTAATACCAACTTTAATAAAACTTGAAAAAAAACATCTGGTGCATAAGGTTGAGTGAGCAAGAACATTCTGAGCAGCCAAAGAACATTCAGAGTAGCTCATTCAGAGGACGGCACAGCTGAATCCCTATCAGAGATAATTCCATAATGATGATCAAGTCAAGCATAATTACACACGTTGAAAGGTTTTAATAGGAAGGAATAAATGGAAGCAAAATTAGGCACTTTTTACTCAGTGCATTAGGAAGGTGCAGTCATCTTTGGACCATATCTGATTCTCCATTTTCATAAAATTTCACATAAATTACTGATTATGGACATCTTTGGTTCAGGAAGGGTGGTGAGAAGCCTAAAAAAGAACTCAGCACATTTCACAGATTTCCTATCTATTAAAAAATACAGTGGTACCTCGGGTTAAGTACTTAATTCGTTCTGGAGGTCTGTTCTTAACCTGAAACTGTTCTTAACCTGAAGCACCACTTTAGCTAATCGGGCCTCCCGCTGCCACCAGAGCACGATTTCTGTTCTCATCCTGAAGCAAAGTTCTTAACCTGAGGTAATATTTTGTAACCTGAAGCGTACGTAACCCGAGGTACCACTGTATACTTTTTTCAGGGAGTGCGGCTCCCCTCAGTTCAAAAACATGCAATGCACAATATGTCCATTCAAATACAAGATGGTACATTATGAGGAGGCAGCCCCAATAGCCATGTAGGGGGGGGGATGTGTGCAGTGTCATGTGTGTCCATCCCCCCCCCTGCAAGCTGTAATTCACACACACCCAAGGATTGGGGGGGGTTGAAATTTTGTGGCATAACAGAAAATGACAACCACTATTTAAACAATGACAGCTTGTTTTAAGAACAGGAGAAAATTAATAATAGGATCCTCTTGGAAATTCAGGGCTGCTTGGTGTTATGAAAAATCTTGAATTTTGTTTTCCTTCAGTGTTCGCGAAGAAAGTTATTAAGATTCTAGAACCTGTAGATAAGGTCTCACAAACATGGCAGGGGGACTTTTTTTGTATTGATGTTGTCATGATACAAAATTCATTTGAATTTTTGAGAAACGAGCTCCACACTAGTTTTTAAATTGTTAATCGTAGCATAAACTATTTTGCTTGAATTACACCTTCTGGTACCTCCTGGGTCACCTGTATTGTAAGCATCCTTTTTTCTTATGAAGCAAAAAAAATATGTGGGTCATTTAATTCCTGGTGTTCATACTAAATTTCTGTGAACTTGACCCTAACATGGCCCGTCATGTAAGTTAACTCCCTCTCTCCATGTAGGTGTTGTTGTTGTTGTTGTTGTTGTTGTTGTTGTTGTTGTTGTTGTTGTTGTTCAGGATTGGAAAAAATGGGATTATAAACTATCCTGAGGTTGAGTACTTACTCCCAAGCCTAACCTCATATGAACCTTCCTACCAGAATCAGTGTATGTACTGTATGTTAATACGAAGCTGTAGAAATGTACTTTTTATTATTAACTCAGTTGTACAAGTAACCAAGGGACGTGGGTGGCGCTGTGGGTAAAAGCCTCAGCGCCTAGGGCTTGCCGATCGAAAGGTCGGCGGTTCGAATCCCCACGGCGGGGTGCGCTCCCGTTGTTCGGTCCCAGCGCCTGCCAACCTAGCAGTTCGAAAGCACCCCCGGGTGCAAGTAGATAAATAGGGACCGCTTACTAGCGGGAAGGTAAACGGCGTTTCCGTGTGCGGCTCTGGCTCGCCAGAGCAGCGATGTCACGTTGGCCACATGACCCGGAAGTGTCTCCGGACAGCACTGGCCCTCGGCCTCTTAAGTGAGATGGGTGCACAACCCCAGAGTCTGTCAAGACTGGCCCGTACGGGCAGGGGTACCTTTACCTTTACCTTACAAGCAACCAAATTCAGGGGGGTTTAAAAGAACAAAATCAGGAGAAGATTATCCAGACTATTTCTCTTGAAGGTTCTTTCAGATCTTGTCCAAATGGGATTTGCTGTGATCATGTGCGCGCAGAAGTTCGGCCTGCTTACTTCATGGAGCACTTTGTCTCCAATGCGGCGAGAGGGCTTTGTGCCAACAAGCTGATAATAAGGCACACATCTGCAAAGCCCCAGCTTCAGAGTCAGCCAAGAGCCAAACAACAAAAAGGCTGTTTTTCACGATGTTGGCAACAGGTTGAGGGAAGAAGGTTATGTGGTCACTTCCCTTTTCAGGAGAAGCCCTGGTATGTTCTGCTCCAAGCAGCTGAGGACAATCTGTCCCTTTGTATGAACTCCCGTAACTCGAACAATTAGCAAGGTAATGGCCTGTGAGGTTTGCTGAAGCAGAACATCACCTTAAACGCTCAGGGAGGAAAGTTTGGAAAGGCCCATGGCTATCAAATGCTACACCCCACAAACAGAAGAGAAGGGTGGTAACAGTGGCGATGCCGGGATTATCAAAGAAAAGAGAGAAAGCTTGGAAGCCCCTGAATAGCTGCTTCTTTCATGGGGACAGCACAGAAATGCAATCGAGAAACATATAGAATATCTGCAAATTCAGCCCTGACCCAAGTACCAGGGAGAACCTTCTCTTTTAGGCATTGGAACCTAAATGTTTTAGGATCTTCTGCTCCCCCCTCTCCCTTGCTTACACACTACCAAAGGGTATTTCAAATATAACACAAGAAGAAATTTTCAGACTTTTTAGCAATTGTTTTGGGGGGGTTTAAGAGCATTAGGTGCTTTTTAAATATCTCCCCAAATTTGCCACTGGAGATAGCTGCCTTGTGACAGAAGTTCTGTGTTATGCCTGGACACAGGGCTGTCTTTACCCGGGGGTGCAAGGGGTGCAGTGACCCCGGGTGCCGAATTTGGGGGGGGGGGTGCCAAGTGTTTACCTACTGCATACTGGTCCCTCTCAATCGGCGGCAGTGAAAAGCAATAGAGCGGAAGTCCCCACCCACCTCTGTTGCTCTGTTACTCCGTAGCGTCAAACAAAAACAGTTTTTTCCACTGCGTCATTGTTACAGGTAAGTGATATCCCCCCCCCAAAAAAAGGTCAACAACTTTAAGTTCACCCCCCTAAAAAAGGGGGTGGTGGGCGGATCTTTGCTCCCTGGCAGCGCATATGCTAAAGACGGCCCTGCCTGGACAGGAAATGCCAACGTGTGTCAGAGGCCCAATGTTGCATGCAGTCTCTAATCTAAGATTCTGTTTTTATCTATGTTTTATTTATTGTATAGGTCAAGTGTTTATGTATGGTTCTGCTGTACAATTTATGTTCATATGTTTCTGTTTGGCTACAACCTGTATTTTGTTGTCTTATTGATAAATCTGAATTGTTCCCAATGTCTCCATCCCTCACCTACTTCTTACTTTTATTCATTGTGCAGGAACATCTCTTGGGGGCTTCTAAGTGTGTTCGGCTTAACATATTTTGAAGCCTCCTGGGAACTCCGTGTTGCCAATGTTTCTGATCCTGGAGAGATTTCTAAGCATGCTCAGCAAAACACACTTGGAAGCTGCCTTCAGATCTTCCCAGTCATCATAGGAAGTGTTGGGGTGGAACAGGTCGGGTCAGCATGCACAGGGTTATCGAAGAGGGGCCCCTGCACATGTTGGCACACACACACACACACACATATATATATATATATATATATATATATATATACATACACACCTAGAAATGCTAGCGTATTTGCTAGTGCACTCAAGAGTTGGCTCTAGACTCTGTAAGAATAGATTCATCAAAATCAGTAGAACTTCAGTTACTCATTACCAACTTAAGTGCCATTGATTTCACTAAATATGACTAAATCAAGATCAAACCTAATGTCTTCTTCCCCTTATAATAGAACATTGACCCCCCCCCCAATTATTCATTAGTCCTTGTGGTGTCAACGAGGCCCCATTGTATAAATGTGCATGTCAGTGGCACATCTAACCATCTTGTCAACTTCCTATAGACATCTGGTTGGCCACTGTGGGAACAGAATGATGGATTATATGGGGGTTTGATCTGATCTGGCCGGGCTCATCTTATGCACTTGTGTACATCCATATCTAGTCTACATCCACATCCCCCAGTCCAGAAAAGGAATTTACATGAATCAGCTCTTTTTTAAATTGGGCTAATTCATCAACCAGGAATATTCGTGTATAGTCAAATATCCTATGGGATAGATAAATGATGATAGATAGATGATAGATAGATGATAGATGATAGATAGATAGATAGATAGATAGATAGATAGATAGATGATAGATAGAGATAGATGATAGATAGATAGATGATAGATGATAGATAGATAGATAGATAGATAGATAGATAGATAGATGATAGATGATAGATAGATAGATAGATAGATAGATAGATAGATAGATGATAGATAGATAGATAGATAGATAGATATAGATAGATAGATGATAGATAGATGATAGATAGATAGATAGATGATAGATAGATAGATAGATAGATAGATGATAGATAGATAGATAGATAGATAGATGATAGATAGATAGATAGATGATAGATAGATAGATGATAGATAGATAGATAGATAGATAGATAGATAGATAGATAGATGATAGATAGATAGATAGATAGATAGATAGATAGATAGATAGATGATAGATAGATAGATGATAGATAGATGATAGATAGATAGATAGATGATAGATAGATAGATAGATAGATAGATAGATAGATGATAGATGATAGATAGATGATAGAGGCATTTGAAGAAAAACAGAGCCCATTCCATGTTTATCTGGAAGTATAACTTTGTTCCATGGGGCACATGGCTGGGATTATTTATTTACTTTATTTTTTATGTTACTTTTAAAAATTCGGTTTACATACTGTTACATAATCATCAATAAACCTCTGAGGGTTACCTAGAATATAAAATTTTTCATTAAAAAAGAATACTCATAAGGTCAACCATAAAAAGAAGTTAACCTAAAATATATCAGAATGCAAGTTTTTACAAAACATCTGTATATGCGAATAAAGCTGCATGTTGAAATTGGAGTTATGGCAGGATTGTAGACTTCATCATCACACATAAGTCCAATTTAATAAATGGAGCTTAAGGTACTTGCAGTTTATTTGTACCACTAAGACTGCAATCTTAACCCCACTTAGTCGGGAGTAAAACCCATTTGCAGTGGTACCTCGGGTTAAGTACTTTATTCGTTCCGGAGGTCCGTTCTTAAACTGAAACTGTTCTTAACCTGAAGCACCACTTTAGCTAATGGGGCCTCCTGCTGCTGCCGCGCCACCGGAGCACAATTTCTGTTCTCATCCTGAAGCAAAGTTCTTAACCCGAGGTACTATTTCCAGGTTAGCGGAGTCTGTAACCTGAAGCGTCTGTAACCTGACTTGCTGTTGAAATGGAATACACAGGATGAGATGGTTAAATCAGCTATGATTAAATGGGCACAAGACATTGGTCATAACATTATGTTTGCTGACTGGGAACAGTTATGGACCACCGGTATAAAGTTCACGGCATGTAATGCCTTAAGAGAGAACATTATGAAAATGATTTATAGGTGGTACATGACCCCAGTCAAGCTTGCAAAAATTTATCACATGCCCGATAAAAAATGTTGGAAATGTAAGGAAACTGAAGGTACTTTCTACCACCTTTGGTGGACGTGCCCAAGGATCAAGGTATTCTGGGAAATGATTTATAATGAAATGAAAAAGGTGCTTAAATGCACGTTCGTGAAGAAACCAGAAGCCTTCCTCCTGGGCATGGTAGGCCAATTGGTGTCAAGGAAAGATAGGACGTTTTTTATGTACGCTACAACAGCAGCAAGAGTATTATTAGCGAAGTATTGGAAGACACAAGAACTACCCACACTGGAAGAATGGCAGACTAAGGTAATAGACTATATGGGACTGGCTGAGATGACCGGCAGAATCCGTGACCAAGGGAAAGAGACGGTGGAAGAGGACTGGAAGAAGTTTAAAATCTATCTTAAGAACTGTTGTAAAATTAATGAATGCTAAAATGTTTTTGGGTAATGCAAAATAGAATTGCAGCGATTAGCAATTGGATATGAGAAATAAGACCTAAAGAAAGTATTATATTGATATTAGGGGATGCTGAAAAGATTGTCAACAGGGATGCAGAAAGGGGAGGTATGGGGAAGTCGCTGAAAGAAGGCTTAAGAAATGAAAGGTTAAGAAATTATACGTGTTTGTATGTTTGTTTGTTTTGTACTGTGTTGTATTGTCTTATATTATGTGTGGAAAAAACCAATAAAAAAAAATTAAAAAAAAATGAAGCGTCTGTAACCTGAAGTGTATGTAACCCGAAGTACCACTGTAATTCATTTTGGATTTACCCCTGAGTAGCTATGGTTAGGATTGCACCATAAGACTTACTTGGAAGTCCTACTGAGCAAAGTTACCCTGGCTGACTACTATTCCCCCCTTTCTTCTTTTTCCATCGCTGCCTTCACCTTGTTATATCCTTGTTATATATTTCCCCCCAACTCAGCTTTAATATATATTTTTATTATTATTATTATTATTATTATTACTCTCTAATAAAATTGGATAGTTCATGTTTTCAGAAGTGTCTATAAAGAAAAACCTTAACAAAACGTTTGCTTGCTCTAGTTCTTTCTCTTTTGCTCTCAGGTCCTCCATCTTGAACTTTCGTCCAGGAAAAAGTCTTCACCCTCGTTTCACACGTAATTGGTTTCATGAATCAAACTCTACTGACAGCGACAGTTGAAGCCCAAAACGTTTGTTGTAAAAAGCCCTCCTTCAAAAGAGTGAAACGTTTTGTTATTTATCTCCTACCTTATTTATGAATATTCCTCTAATCGGGACTTCTCACCCTGCATAGTACATCGAAGGAGCCAATCTTATTCTCTGGTAGGTTGCAATCTATTTTATTTCTTTAATTACTTTAATCATAGCCAATGAGAGGATGCGGTAGACAGGGAAGAACGGGGATTGGCGACTTCTCTAGAAAGTCAACAGCATGACACTGAAATTGGAGTAAATGCAAATTCAATGCCAACTGCGGGTCAGGAGTCGGTTTTTCAGCTGGTTCTTTGTTCTTTGGGCACTTGCTACTTACCTTTAGAGACAATAGAGTTTTCCTCTAATAGCTACATTGAAAGCAGTTGCTAGCAACTAGACGGTGGGGGGGGTTGTCAATTTAGAAAGTTATTTACAGCATATGATGTGTCTACCTTCATAACAATGCTATAAAGTAGCCTCTGTTATAAACATCTCACAGACAGACAGCTGAGGCACCCAAGATGGCAACTTGTAAAGTTATTTGTGGTGTGCAATGAGTCCACCTTCACTGCAATGCTGTAAAGTCACTTCTGTTATAGTCATCTTGCATCCCCCCAACATTTTGGGAGGGCAATTCGGGGAATCCCCACCCCCCTGCTGTCCCCCCCCCCGTTCCTCGCCCCCTCCCTGCCACCGTCTTTGGGTCCTTCGCTCTGGCGCAACCACCTCAGGGGAGCAAAATTAGGACATTTGGGATTGGGAACAGAAGCCTCGTGGCTTCTGCCAATCCATGATGTCCCAGGTAAATTGGGACACTTAAGGGGTCTGAGACCAGCCCACCTTTATCATCCTCACAGATAGCATTAACCTGCTTAAGACACTTGCATTCTATTTGCTTGCCTTCCATTTCACCTGGAAAACTTCCAAATAAGGATAACGGTAGAAATATACACTTGTCAATTTTCTCTCATCAGCTGATGCAGGAGCAAAACCAGTTGTCAACTCCAGTGTGTTCAGGGGTGTAGACGTGCAATAACATCACTGTTGCTACACTCCGAGCTAAACACACATTTGCTGGCACAGTAAGTTTTAGGACTAGGCTATTAATCATCATGGCCTCATAGTCAGCGTAGCTTGTCAAAAATATGTGGGATTGGTGGCCTTCCATTGGCACCCACTTAGGAACTCCTGACCCAGAGCTCCTGAGGTCAAGATTTATGGGGGGAAGTGGAAAGCTGAGCAGATTCCAGGCCTCTTCGGAGCAAAACGCCTCACTCCTGTCGGTCTTTGTCAGTGAGTGTGTCTGCTAGGCTGCTTAAGAAGAAGAGTTTGGATTTGATATCCCGCTTTATCACTACCTAAAGGAGTCTCAAAGTGGCTCACAATCTCCTTTCCCTTCCTCCCCCACAACAAACACTCTGTGAGGTGAGTGGGGCTGAGAGACTTCAGAGAAGTGAGACTGGCCCAAGGTCACCCAGCTGCTGCATGTGGAGGAGCGAGGAAGCGAACCTGGTTCACCAGATTACAAGTCCACCACTCTTAACCTCTACACCACACTGGCTCTCTTAACTGATGGTTAAACAAATCTTCACCAGTGCACAAGAACTCTGGGCGCCATGAGAGTGACATGCTCAAGGGAGAAAGGGAAAGATGCAGCACACAAGTCAAAATACAAATGTATTTATTTAAAACATTTATAAGCCAACTTTTTTTTCAAGTGGTGCGTTACATAAGACCAGTAAAACAGCAATATAAAAGCAAGGATTCAAGGAATTAATATGGATTTTTTTAAAAAACAGGGCCCAAATCTTATGGGTCAGAGGATTTATTTATTGCATTTGTATCCTACCTTTTGGACCAAGGAGCTCAATATGGCACATATAGTTGCCCCCCTCCTCATTTAATGCCCACAACAACCCTATGAGGTAGGTTAGGCTGAGAGGCAGTGACTGGTCCAACATCACTCAGTGAGCTTCATGGCCAAGTAAGGTTTGAACCTCCATATTCCAGGTTCTAGCCCACCAACGCTCTAACCACAATACTACACTGTCTCTCGAGGAAAGCCTAGGCAAAAAAAAGGTGTCTACAAGACACATGAAGCAACTGATGGCTGCTGCTGCTTCATGCATAAGAGAAGGAAGTACATTCCCTAGTACAGGGTCAATAGCAGGAAATACCCATTTTGGGGTTGTTGTCCTGTGGTAGGTACCACAAGTGGAATTTCCCCAGGTGATTAAGTGATCTTATAGGTCTATATAGGGGCAGGTGGTCCTTTAAGATAACCTGGTCCTGAGCTGTTCAGGGCTTTATATGTTAACAGCTAAACCATTTGTTTGTTTGTTTTTAAAACTTCCTATTTAGGACTTCCAGAAGCTGAGCATGGCTAAATATTATGAGGCTGTGTATGCCCATCTAGGGATGTGGGTGGCGCTGTGGGTTAAACCACAGAGCCTAGGACTTGCCGATCAGAAGGTTGGCGGATCGAATCCCCGATCAGAAGCGGCTTAGTCATGCTGGCCACATGACCCAGAAGCTGTACGCCAGCTCCCTCGGCCAATAAAGCAAGATGAGCGCCGCAACCCCAGAGACGGTCACGACTGGACCTAATGGTCAGGGGTCCCTTTACCTTTACCTTTATGCCCATCTACTTTGCATCCAGCATGCTCCCACCACTGGTTTGGGAAATGGTGTACACAAGGCATTAGCTACAATCCATATCTATCCTGTCATTTCTTGTGGAATACTGCATTTTTGTTACATTCCCCCCCTCCCCCAAACTAGCTTCAATCTGAATTCAGAAAAAGAAGGACCTAGCTGGTAGGTAATGTTTGAACAACCAGCTTTTAGGACAAAGTCTAAGCTCCTGCCACAATGAACTGCTGGTGATGCATGGGCAAGAATCTCCCTTTAATGGCTATAGAGTTTAAAATGTTTCTAATTACACTCTATTGTAAGTAGCAATAAACAGTATGAAACCAATAAAGTGCATATTGCCTTTCATTTATTGTTCAGGGTGATAAATCTACTGCATTACGAGAGGGGTGAATCTTTTTTTTTTTTTTTTTTTTTTTGCTAATAGCTTTGCATCCAAAAATTGGAAAGAAAATGAAATATAATAACAGACGCAAAAACTGCAATGTTGTTACAAAAGGGCAATTTGCACTGGCAATTTGGAAGGAAATTGCTTGCTTGGGTTCAATCAATTGCATCTTAATTATGATGCACACACTTTGAATCAAAAAGTTTACATTTTACTTGTGCATCAGCAAAGTTACCCACCGCTTTTAAGAACAACATCTCGATTTCATTCCTTGACTGGCATCATTTTTCTGAACAATATTGTTTATCTGAATTGCTTTATGGTGTGAATATCTAAAAGAAGGGGATGTCTATAATTATGTCCAGTCCTGGAAAGCTATGAAGTGCAATCTATTTTAAATAGCAGATCAAGCTGCTGATATTTTTCTTTTCTCCCCTCCCTTTTTTTTCATTTAAAGTAAGAAAGTTCAAGACAGTACAACATTCATCTCTCCTTTTTCAAACGACTTACTTTTGCCTGCAATACTCAAAATGCTTCTGCTCCCTTGATCTTAATTAAAGCTGCCTGAAAAGACTGCTGAAGGAATCACTGAATCTGGCTTTTTTTAAAAAAAGAAAAAATGTTATTAGGATTTGTTGTCTCGTTTTTTATTATTTTATTGATAGAATTATGATTTATGCATTGTGACCTACCCTGGGAGCCTTTTTAAACTGAAAGGTAGCATTGAAATCACTTGACCATGATGCCTGCATTGCAGGAGTTTGGACTAGATGATTCTTTGGGTCCCGCCCAATTGTACAATTCTGAGTGTGCAGGGGGCAAACCTATTAACTACAAAGCATTGTCAAAACAATCCTATGTATCAGGCTGGGCAATCTGGGGTCCTTGGGCTGCACGAGGCCCAATATGAAAAGTCATCTTCAAGCAATTAGTTCAGATCATATTCCTTCCATGTGCAGCCCTCCAGATGTGGTTGGATTTTAACTTCCATTGATCTGATGTGTAGAGATCTATTCCTATTCTAATTAATTCAAGAGGGTTCTGGAAGCTTCTCTGTGTGAAAGAAACTGGTGCAAGCTGGAAGTTTCTGGCTGACATGTAAGTTTCTATTCTGCCTAGAAACAAGCAGAAGGTTCATAATGTTTGGGTTATTCCTTCAGAGAAGCTGAGTACAGCTGGCTTAAACTGGTTCCGTTATCTCTTTCTGTCAAGGTCATGCTGACTATAATAATAAAGCCAGAAGGAGCGTGGGTTTTCTTTCTTTCTATCTCTCTTTCCTTCTGGCGTGGTGTTCTGTATATAGTATGCTTAGTGTTAAAGTTTTAGTCTTATTATAAGTCATTGTAAGTTTAAATTAAGTCTGCTGCAACTGGATTTCTTATGGACAGTGCCAATCCTGAATGTATTGGATTTGTGACCATTTGCCTTCAGTAGCAGTAAAGCTCTGCTGGATGAAATATTCATTGCCTCTGGTCTATTTTCAGGAATCCTGCAACGTGTTTAAGTTTTTACTCTGCTGACTATACGGTAGAATCTGCTCTGGATCAATATGAATAGAATTCATGTAACCATCAGCCCCAGGCAACATGGCCAATGGTTGGAGATGATGTACTTTATTCGGTCACAGATCAGCATAAGCAAAACATCTAAATAAATAGCATAACAGTATGAATCTAAGCGAATAATTATTAAATAAATGGAGCAAGAACCAACCGTAGATGAAAACGTATACATAGAATATTTGATTAAGCATAAAAAATGGGTGAATAAAAACTTACAAGAAGAATGAAAAAAGACCATTTAAAACAGCTATATGGGGTGGGGCTTCAATGATACAGATCTAACAATATGAGCCTTCATTTTAGGACTGATTTGTAGCATAGACCATCCTTCAACGAGTATCTATTATGGCAGCGCAGGATCTGGCAACTGAATATGTGACTTCTGGGCTTCCATCCTGTAGTAATAGGGAGATGTTGTCTTGTTCTGAACGCCCTGGAAATTTATATAGGATGGGCTGGATAAACCTGACTCGAATGTCTATATAATACTGGCAATGAAGAAGGGCATGGTCCGTTGTTTCCTGCTGCCCAGAGCCAAATGGGCATTTCCTCTCCTCGTAAGGTATCTTCCTATAACAGCCTTCCTGAATTGCTGAAGGGAGGGCCTGACAACAGGCCAAGGTGAAAGCCTTTCGCTGTTTTGGTATTTCGAGATTAGCTATGTATGGTATTTGGGAAATCAAGTATCTTCTAGTTTCACTAATTAGAAATTTTGGGGACCTGGCTAGGTCTACCTGTCGTTCAGTATCTACCACTCACTGTTTAATGTTGTTTTTTGCTTGTTCATACCCCATGTCAAGTAAGAACTGTGGATTAAATCCTAAAGTTATTATATTTTCCACTGCTTGTCTCCATGTTGTTTGAAAATTGTCTTTAATGGTCAAGGAAGCAAGGCCGCTCGGAAGGCTAGTCTCAGCCAGTAATTAAGAGTGGCAGTCCCCAGCTCTAATCCAAGCAATTAACAATGATACCACACTGACTCTCATTGATGAAATGCTGCTTCATAATAATAATAAAAATAACAAAATAAAAACACAGTAATTTTAGAACTGACAATAAGCCACTGTCAAAGCAAGAGTGAAGAAGTTTAACCTTAAAATCACCCTTTAGGGAACAGTTTAATCAAATATCATGAGAGCTAGAAACCTAGTGTAAAATCTCACAAGTCTATTAGAGTTTCTGGTTTTAGGCCTCTAGAAAGTTCTGCATGTGCTAATCTAATGGTAAAGCTGGAAGAACCTGCCACCACTGTTCTACAGCTTAGTACGCTATCAATAAATCTGAAACTGTGAAATTGAGAAAAATGTGAAAACATTAGGTATGCTATGTGATCCAAGACACAAAGCTGTCAGGTGTGGGATGCTTATTCCCAACCCTATATGTAATAATGTTACATTTCATTAATCAGGGTATAACAGAAACCCTGAAAATACAGAATCAGTGGTTTCATCAGCCACCAGCCCATTTTGAGAGCCATTCAAAATCTGAAGCCAAATCTCATCATCTTCAGAGAGGTGAACCAGCATTGATCCAGAGACCTGGGAAATGCTCTGCGGAGGCTGCCTTACGCTTGACACCTGCATAAGTCTTTCACCGTTATGGAAGAGCGCCGCCCTCAGCGCCTTGCCAGAAACACTCAGGTGATAACTGAAAGAATAGACTCCTCCAGTGTTGGCAGTAAATATGCCTGATTCCTCATGATATGCTTCATTTTCATTCAGGAAAACCTTTTCAAATCTCACTGGGGATCCTGGCAATGGGAAGCTTCTCCTTTTCTGAAGGCCAGCTGAAAAGGCTACAGGTTCAACCGACCTGCAGTCCCCCTTCTGGCCCTTTTCACCTCTTCGGCCTGGAAGTCCAGTTAGCCCTTCTCTCCCAGGGGCACCGACTGTTCCCTGCATCCCTGCATCTCCTTTTAAACCAGGAGCTCCTTGAATTCCTGGTGGCCCTCCTGGTCCTATCTCCCCCTTCTCACCTGCTATGCCTCTTTCTCCTTTCTCCCCAGGGTCACCTTTCTGTCCAGTGTCACCTTTTGGGCCTGGTTCTCCATGTTCCCCTGCGTCTCCCTTTGGCCCCGGAATTCCTATGGGGCCAGGGCTCCCAACCTCACCTTTGTCACCTCTTGGAAAAGAAAAATCAGTAGAGCCACCATATTGTTCTGCCTGATGAGGGGACACTGGTCTACCTACAGCAGCCCTGGATCTGGAATCCCCCCTTTGCGCTGTTCTGCCTTGTCCGACGTCTACCAAAGACCGCAGTTCTCCTCTTCTCCTAGCAAGTCTCAGCACACCTGGAAGGAAACAGGAGCAGATCTTTATCCACTGTCATATAAACTGAGAAAAATTCCCAATCAAAACATATAGCAAAATTGTACTAAGTTGAAGTATAAACAGTAACATGCTTATACACACACAGGACCAAACGAATCTTGACTAGCATCACTGCAGGTCCTCATTCATGTTCCAGTTTCTCCTCTGTAAAACATGCAGCTATAGGGGAGGGGGCACTTCAGTGGACGTGCTTTGTATACAGAAGGTCTCAGACTCAATCCTTGCATCTTTCCTTTAAAAATTCTGGGGAATGTCGCTGCATGAGACCCTGTGAAGCTATTGCCACTTCACAGTAGACAGATTTGGGCCTGATGGACAAATGGTCTTACATGGTGCAAGGCAACTGTCTGTGTTCCATGGGGGCAAGAAACAAGACAACAAAATCTATTACAGTGGTATCTCGGGTTAAGTACTTAATTCGTTCCTGAGGTCTGTTCTTAACCTGAAACTGTTCTTAACCTGAAGCACCACTTTAGCTAATGGGGCCTGCTGCTGCTGCTGTGCCACCGGAGCATGATTTCTGTTCTCATCCTGAAGCAAAGTTCTTAACCTGAAGCACTATTTCTGGGTTAGCGAAGTCTGTAACCTGAAGCGTATGTAACCCGAGGTACCACTGTACTATAGACCTGTCAGTAGGGTTGGTCCTGTACCTGCAGCCTAATGCAGCAAAATGCAGTTCTTTGATCTACACCAACACTATTCAAGGAGGAGCAACAACAAATAGTACTGCTACATTGCTATATAACTGAAATGCTATAACCCAGCCCTTAACTGAACAACTTCTGCCCAGTGTGTTCTACCTTCACCAGCCTATGAGTAACCCTTACATATTGTTTTGTGATGGGTGCTTAAATCTAACACCCAAAAGGTCCAAGAAACAGCTTTGAATTTTACAGTTAAATGTATGCATGAAAAGATGGTATCAGCATCATGGTAACTATCATCATACTTTGGGTCAATGACTGTAACCATAGGAGTCCCTGAGATCATATTTAAAGAATCATTAAAATGTACTCATTTATATGATACTCTGGTGTGTCTCCAAATGAGCCATTACAGCTCCGTGTGGTGAATTATGCACCCCTCTAGAAAGGATTGTGCTTTTCTCAATTACTGCACAGAAGGTGCCGAACACATTCATATTCCACACTGAACTGAGCACCACCAACACTTCTGAAACATAATGGTTAATGCCAGGACATGAATCCCCTGGCATTTTCACATGAGGCTGAAACCACCTTTGAATATATCTTGTGCTGTGTGTGTTAATGGTAGGGATGCAATACAATTAAGAACATTTTAATCGATTAATCGTTAGGTTAAATGTGCCTACACTTACATATGGGTCTAACCAATAGTTCTGATTTTGTATCGCAACAGAAATCATCTTAAAATATACAATCTTCCCTAGGTAAGGGAATGGGATTTGTTTAAATGAAGCTTGCAGTCTGCAGTTTCATAAGCATTTCCAAAAAGGTGTGCTGGTTTAATAATATATTAAAAGTTTTTTAAAGCAATTAGTCTGGTGGATTAATCAATTAAACACCACAGCCACAGTTCATAGCATTCATGCAGAAGCAACAACAAAAAAAGAGTATTTGCAGTCCTCATGAACATTCTGCCCAGTGTAGATCAAAGAGCTGCTTTAAGCTGCATGTGGGAAGCTTAAACCCCCACCATGCTTTACTAGCTGGGCTGTAGCTCAGTGGAAAAACTCATGCATTGCATGCACACACAAGGTCCCAGTTTCAATCCCCAGTGTCTCCAGGTAGGGCTAGGAAACACTCTTGGTTCAAAACCCTGCAGAGCCTACTGAGGTGGATGGACCAATGGTCTGACTCAGGTCCCATCTGTACAATACATTTAAAATAGTGTCTTGTCCCTTTAAAGAACTCCCTGAATCCTGGGGAGTGTAGTTTGTTAAGGATGTTAAGAGTTCTTGGGAGACCCCTATTCTCTTCCACTCACAGAGCTCTGATTCTCAGAGTGGTATAACAAACAATGGTTCTTCCCAGGGAACTCTGTGGAGCTCTGTGAGGGGAATCGGGGCTTCTGAACAGCTCTTAGCACCCTTAATAAACTACAGTTCCCATGATTCTTTGGGGGAAACGCCATGACTGTTTAAAGTGGTAAGATACTGTTTTAAATGTATAGCACAAATGGGGCCTTAAGCCTTGGCCTAACACTGAAGATCCAGAATGCTGGAGTTCCCAGGAACTCTTCCCACATTGACATTAGTCAAGAATCTCTTGCATGTCTGCCACGGAAACCCTGTGGGTTGCAGAGGAGTCTGGGAAATGTTTTAGGCAGCACACACATACAAAGTGCATGAAGAACATTGGCCATTCCTGGTGGGCCTCATTACTGCTCTGCATATACCCAGGGCTGTTTGTTTGTTTGTTTGTTTGTTTGTTTGTTTGTTTGTTTGTTTGTTGCAGCCAGAACTCTCTGGAACTCAGTTCTGGCACCTCTCAGGTGGGTGCCATTGCCATTCTGAGCGAACAAGGGGGTGTTCGTGGTGAGTTCCAGGACCTCTTTTTCCTAGAAAAACAACACTGCCCCAGATTGCTGCAGCTGAACATTTTGTAGTACCATCAATAGTGGAGGGCAAGCTTTCCTGAACAGGAACTTGGCAGTTGTTACTGAGGTTCCTTATTGAGGAAGCCTTGCTAAGATTACAAGGAGCCCTGGGATTTCCCAGAACGCTGTTTGAAATCCACTCATTTATCTCAGTCACCTCACGCTGTAGTTACATCTGTCCAAGTCACGCTGCTTCATTGCAGGTGCACCACGGGTTCAGCAGAGTCTTGGGGCTTATTATAAAATTGCAGATGGTCTGCTACCAAATACTACCAGATTATGAGAAGGAGAACATGGGTGTTATGGGTCAGGCAGCTCTGCTGGCGTTTGGTGCTCTGCACACCGGCAAGTTTGTGTGCGAGCCACGAGGGACACAATTTGTCCATTTACCCGCCGCCGAGTATCTCTTTACTTCATTGCACAGAGCATTTGGATTTGGGGGGATTTTCAGTATGATACTGATCCGGTTGTTTTTAATTAGAAAATAAATGAATGGAGTTCAGTTTTGTTTTTTGTTTTTGTTTTTAAAAAAGGAAAAGAAAGAAAAAGATTTTGGCAACCTGAAGGCATTAAGCGATACAATTACCCGCATTCTCTTTTTCACCTTGGTCTCTCTTTTGTCCTTCGGCTCCTGGAATTTTACAGAAGCAGTGTTGCTGAGTATCGGTGCTGTTTCCCTTTGGTGCATTTGAGAAGGCAGGATCTACGCGGTCGCCAACTGCAAGGCCTTTGTTAGTCGCAGAAAATGGAACCAGGCGGGTAGTACGGTTTTCCTCCCTGGAAACACCCATAACCGGGGAGGTATGCTCTGTGTTTGGAGCAGTGAACAATTCCAGGGCCACCTGTTGTCTGGATCCAATGGCACTGGTGGTTGTGGTGGTGGCCCCTGGTTCCAGAAAGTTCTTCTTGCTTCCACCCACCCCGTTAAAGAAAGAGGTTGCCGCAGGTGTCACAGCGATCTGGGAACTCGCTCGACTCCCACCATCTGTGACCAGATCAATTACATTGGTCTCTGGGTCCTGATCAGGGGGAACAGTGAAGGCTTGTTTAGGGTCTTCAGTTTCAGCGACACTGCTGAGTGACTCCATTGTGAAGAGAGGGTAGGGAGAAAAGCTGACGATGGCTGTTGTCCTCGCGGGGCTCCAGAGGGCGCTGGAGAGCAGAGCTTGGATCAGGAGTATGGGAATCATGTCTGAAAAGGCGCAAATATATACATAAATACTGAAATGAACATGACTGAAATGAATTAATATTATAAACCACAGTTGGGAGGAGGGCAGTCATGTTGTTTTGCCGGGATTGTGTTGATTATGCCGATTCACAGGGCTCATGTTGTGTTAAACTTTAACAGCCTCAGACCATCAAGAACAAGGGTAGCATGATGTTCAGGATGCCAAACTTGGACCAGAGATGTCATGGTTCTAACTCAGGGGTAGAAAGACCAGAACATCTGCCTTGCATGCAGACGGTCCCAAGTTCCCAAGTTCAATTCCTATGCATCTCTGTGTAGGGCTGAGGATGTTTCCTGTCTCAAACCCTCGAGGGCCACTGCCAGTCAAAGCAGACAGTGCTGAACTTGATGGACCAATGGCCTGACTTGGTGTAAGGTGCCTTTCTATGTTCCAGGGTAACTCCTGCTCAGCCATGGAAGGTCACTGGGCCACCCTTCTCAGTCTAGTTTGTCTCGCAGGGTGGTTGTGAAGGAGGGAAATTTCTGTGCCTCCCCCTTGAGCAAATTTAAGATGGACTTGGGCTGAGCAGTCCCTGAAATACAGAACAGTCCTCCAGGACATCTTAGAAGGGATAAAGGACTCTCCCTCACCCTTCTGTGCTATATAAAGGGGCTAAAAAAAAAAGGTAAAGGACCCCTGACAGTTAAGTCCAGTCACAGACGACTCTGGGGTTGCAGCGCTCATCTCGCTTTACAGGCCAAGGGAGCCGGCTTTTGTCCGCAGACAGTTTTTCCAAGTCGTGTGGCCAGCATGACTAAGCCGCTTTTGGCACAATGGAACACCGAAACCAGAGCAGCGTACAGAAACATCGTTTACCGTCCCGCCGGAGCAGTACCTATTTATCTACTTGCACTTTTGGGCGTGCTTTCGAACTGCTAGATTGGCAGGAACTGGGACCAAGCAACGGGAGCTCACCCCGTTGCAGGGACTCGACCCGCCGACCTTCTGATAGGTAAGCCCAAGAGGCTCAGTGGTTTAGACCACAGCGCTACCCGTGCTCCAAATCTGAGCATTTTATAGCTATGGGGCAGGGGGGTCACACAGTTTTACATACTGAACCATTCCATATATAAAGTGCAGGGGGGGGGATTTTAAAACACACACAAATTCCCACACCACTCCAATACCCTTCTTCTTCCAGGATAATTATTATAAATTGCTAGGGGCTTGAGCAGGCCAGTTCCTTCTCTCCACCAGCCTTTGGGTTCCTTTTCTGGAAGCATGGGGCACCCTAAAATTCCATTTCTAAGCTGCTTATTTCATTCATTCATTCATTTTATTTATATCCCACCCTCCTTCCAGAAGGAGCCCAGCATGACAGACGCAGCAATGATAAAATATTAAAAATACAACAGCAACAAAACAGTTTAGAAAACTCTAAAACAATTTAAAACAGTCTAGAAACAAGGGGTGCCAACTTGAATAAAATATTGGGGGGGCAGGTAAGCCCTACCCCACATAATCAGTCACGTGATACAGTGGTACCTCGCGTTAAGTACTTAATTCGTTCCAGAGGTCCGTTCTTAACCTGAAACTGTTCTTAACCTGAAGCACCACTTTAGCTAATGGGGCCTCCTGCTGCTGCCGTGCCGCCGGAGCACGATTTCTGTTCTTATCCTGAACCAAAGTTCTTAACCTGAAGCACTATTTCTGGGTTAGTGGAGTGTGTAACCTGAAGCGTATGTAACCTGAAGCATATGTAACCTGAGGTACCACTGTACAGGGCATGCACACCATTTGAATGGCAATGCCTATCAACTGGGGGGGGCTCTAATATTTTATGGGGGGCAAAGGGACCTCGGCCCCTAGGAGTTAGCTCTTACACTAGAAACCACCTAAAACACTCTAAAGACTACATTATCCATGTTACAGCATTATAAACATGCGGCACTAGATGGCGCTACAGAGCACAAAACTTTGTCTATGCATTTTAGATAGAGGATTTTTTCTTCTTTTTTTATAATGATTTTATTTACAACTTGTTTATAGGGGGGGTTCCCTGAGTGTAGATCCAGCCTAGGAAATACTTCTTGTATTGGAAATGTTCTCAATCAGTGATCTCAGGGTTGCTAGGAACAGTGCTTTTCAGCCGTCAAATTCCTGGGTAACCTGGAATGGTTGTTTTTTTTTACATTTCTCCTGAAAGTCAACAATGAGGGAGACAGATGCACCTCACTAGGAAGGGCTTTCCACAAACTGGGAAACTCCACCAAAAAGGCCCTGTCATGGGTTACTGCCAACTACCTAGACTCAATGGACCTTTTGTTTAAACACCAGTCCATCTGACAGCCCACCAACGGTTTGATTGTACAACATGGAAGCAAAATCACTCTTAATTCCTGTAGGGGGGGAATGGTTAGTAAGCACAAGCAGTAAATTCAAGATGGATGGTTTACCTGGAAGGAGTCTTCAGAATACTCAGATGCTTTCTCCACCGCATCCGTGATGCTGAAATGGCAAACTGAGCTGACTTAAATACTAAAACCTCAAACAAAGACCACGTATTTTGTACAATAAAGAAAAGCATGCAGGAGGGGCTAAGCTACTCTTTGGTATAAATAATTGCTTCCTAGAAAAGCCCACAAAATGCACTGTTTTGTTGTATTTTAATAAATAAAACTTGTTCTTAATGACCTCTGTTGTCTGAAAAGATAGGTTAGTTTTCCAAACCGGTGATTGCTTCTCAATACCTGTTATTAAGAGGAATAAGGAGCAACTGTTTCCACAGAACTTCCCTCTTTTTCTCGAAAGAAATTAACTTTTTAAGGATTAGATACAACATTTCCACATGTATTAAAGACCGAAACTAAAGCGTTACATCAAGAATCATTTTTAGCTAACTTTGCTTGGAACTGGTTGCAGCCCTTTGTTTGGGGAGAGGAGGACAGATACAGGGGACCCAATCCAAAGACGTGTCCTAGCATGGTAAAGGATTTTAACCCTTTCTGCTCCCATGCCATTTCACTGCTCAAATTCCCTGCTACCAAAGCCACTACCAAGGCTGTTACTTCTCTTCAATGCTGCTATTCGGAGGTGAATGACAGCTGGGTAGACAGGTTTTGGAAGAAAAACAGCTCAATAGAAGTTCAAATAATAATAATAATAAATCATTCCCCCATCCCGTACAGTTGCACTCTGTATCAGAGGTCCCCTTGGCTAATTTTTTTTCTGGGCACGAACACTAGTTGAAAATGGTTTCAGCCAAAAGTATTGCAAAAAAGGAAAAGAAATGGAGAGGAGGCTGAAAATATAGTCCAGAAGTCATGGCCTAATTATGAGAAGAGCAAGTGATCCCCAGTTTGTTTTATTATTTATTTACTTATTTATTTATTTCATAGAATTTATATACTGCTTGATTGTAAAATAAAATAAAATAAAATAAATGAAGGTGGTTTGCAAAAAAAAAAGATAAGCAATAAAAATGTTTGCAAAAACAAAACATTCAGAAAATTTTGTTGTTGCTGTTTAGTCATTTAGTCGTGTCCGACTCTTCATGACCCTATGGACCAGAGCATGCAAGGCACTCCTGTCTTCCACTGCCTCCCACAGTTTGGTCAAACTCATGCTGGTAGCTTCGAGAACACTGTTCAACCATCTCGTCCTCTGTCGTCCCCTTCTCCTTGTGCCCTCCATCTTTCCCAACATCAGGGTCTCTTCCAGGGAGTCTTCTCTTCTCATGAGGTGGCCAAAGTATTGGAGCCTCAGCTTCACGATCTGTCCTTCCAGTGAGCACTCAGGGCTGATTTCCTTAAGAATGGAGAGGTTTGATCTTCTTGCAGTCCATGGGACTCTCAAATTAAAACCAGCAATAAACTAAAAACACTTTGGGATTCTAGATATCTGGGTAAGCATGTCTAAACAAAAAACATTTTTGGCAGGTGCCAAAAGGAGTTCAGTGAAGGCACCCGTCTGATATCCATTGGCAAGGAGTTCCACAGTGTAGATGCCAAAAAGATCAATTTCTTACAGATGCGGAATGGGTATGATGTGGGACCTGTAGAGTCTGGCTCAGTCCTCTCCCCGCATACACAACAGGGTTTTTCCCCAAATATGCGGAGGGAGAGCCTCAGTATTTGCCACAAGACCCCTGATGTTTACATAATTCAGTGACAACAACAGTACGTCCTAAAATTCTATAATTGCAACAATAGGCAAAAGGAGTACTGTGGATTACCTGGCGGCACCCACAAAAATAGAAAACAAGGAACAACTGCCAATGTCCGAATGAATGAATTCCTTATTTCTCTTTCCCAGCAGCAACTTCTATTGTGATTGCAGGTTTAGCACATTGCAGGTACCTTCTAGTCCACTAGAGAGCAACAGTAGACCATTTTTTTATTCCCTTGTTTGCTTCACATTTTTGGAAAGGCATCTCTTCAGAGGCCCACGCATTTTCTTATATCATTTATTTATTCATTCATTCATTCATCAAAGTGGAGAAAATCGCACTAAAGTGATGGTGAAATTTCGCAGGGACTTTAAAAAACCCAAAAACTATGCGGAAATGTGGAGTATGGGGAAAAGGAGAAACTGAAATTGACAGGTTTGCCCATATCACCACAGTTAATTTATATGTCGCCAGTTCCCCATGGACACTAACACATGCCTCACGATTTTCAGGTGAGACCTTTAAAAGACAACACAGAGCAGGATGCAAGGTATACTGCAATTTCGGTGCTGAGTTCAGTGAAAGCATGAAATGTCAGAAATAGTCAGGCACTTGCACTAAATGCCTCATGTGAATGCCAGGGCCTGCCCCCATCCCCACCCCCAACTAAAATTGACCACGTTTGCCTATCCTTAGGGCTGGTGTACATGTACGTGGATGGCGCTGTGGTCTAAACCCCTGGACCTCTTGGGCTTGCTGATCAGAAGGTCGGCGGTTTGAATCCCCACTATGGGGTGAGCTCCCGTTGCTCTGTCCCAGCTCCTGCCAACCTAGCAGTTCAAAAACACACCAGTATGAGTAGATAAATAGGTACCGCGGTGGCAGGAAGGTAAATGGTGTTCCGTGCGCTCTGGTTTCTGTCACGGTGTTCCGTTGCACCAGAAGCAGTTTAGTCATGCTGGCCACATGACCGGGAAAGCTGTCTGTGGACAAACGCCGGCTCCCTCAGTCTGAAAGCGAGATGAGCGCCGCAACCCCATAGTCACCTTTGACTGGACTTAACCATCCAGGGGTGCTTTACCTTTTTACCTTTACCTGCATGTACCCACTCTTCCTCTATAACCATACATGCTCTCCTGAATGTATGGAAAGGTTTGTATAAACAACCAGGGAGGATCCAGACGAGAAAGGTCTTCAGAAAACTGGAGTGAAATTGTTTTCTCCCTTCCTGCTTTCATTATGTCCCTGGAGCAGAAGCAAATCACAGTAATAATCTTTGCTCAAAAATGCAGCACTCCCACAACAGACCCTGTGATTATCACATGGAAGGAACTATACTTTACAGACTGAAAATTAAGCTCATTTCCTCTTGGGCGTTCTGAGCCTCTACCTTGGATATCCTTGAATAAACTGGAAAGTTGCCATGAATCATTACCTCCCAGCAAAAAAACAAAGACAAAAAACCCTCAAAGTAATAGAAATTGGATTAAAAGATTATCTGTTTTTTAGGTTGCAATCCTAAACACTCTGTCCAAGAAATAAATCCCACTGATCTCTCAAAGGGGCTTATTTCCGAATAGACATGCAAAGCATTTTTGCTGTTATTTACTTAGATACATTCAGGGTGCTCCCAGACTGTTATGATTTCAAGTGGGATTCACTTTCCTATCAGCAAATTCAAAGTGTACAATTACAGTTGATTTTATATTCTAAGACATCAAACCCACTTCCCCCAAAAATCTGACTTTTTTGCAAAAAGGAAAATGACAGGAAAATGCGATGGAGAGTGTGAAGTAACATCATTGATACAACATCATATAATCTCAGCAAAACCAAATAAGGATGAATGTTCAATAAAAACAGGTCATCTGGAAGGGATCTCAGAATGGCCTTTTGCACTATTAAGGAAATCGATAGCATTTGGCCCCTTTGGGGTCTGTTTTACAACTATTGTTTTGGATCTGCTTTTAGTGGTTCACGGCCTAGGTGAGATTTGCACTTGGGACTTCACCGCTCAGAGTCTTCAGTGCCGCATCAAAGATCACAAAGGTTTGTATGATTTGTTTGTGTATTGTGAATTTTCCCACAAAGCGTTTGGAAAATATTTTATGATTTGCATTGCACCAGAAGGATCTTAAGAAAAGCCCTGTTCACCAACTGATTAGAAGGAGAAGAGATAGCAAAGTGATGCCAACTGAAAACAATTGAAGGTTTATATGAGAAATGCTGCAGAAAATGGAGCCAAACAAACAAAAAAATCTGAATAAAAGCAGCCTTTCACTATCCTCAGGATGAATGCTGAATAAACAGATCATCTTAGTTGTTTGTCTCTACTCGGGTTGCCATATTTCAAAAAGTAAAAATCAGGAAAGTTGTTGAGCTTTTTTTATTAGGAAACCACTGCATGTGCTAAATGAAGGCATATTGTGAAGCTATTCAACCCAAAACAGCAAGATACAGTACATCCAGCAGATGGCAACCTTACCCAATCAAAAGCATTTTTGCCATGAAGAAGTCAGCAATACTTCAAAGCCTTTATGCCATGCTTATTCCGTATGCATAATACGGATCTATTTTAATATCACACAATCCATTCTGCCTGATACTATAAAGGCCGGCTTGTCTTATGAGCCACAGGCTCCACTGATTTGTACATTGCTTTTGCCCTGCTCCATTACACTGCAAGGCTGATCAACAAGGACTGAACATGTGCCTGCAAATTATTTTCCACAAAAACTAAATGCTTTGTAAAATAATGCCCCTGAAACAGAATAGACCGTCCAAAGTTAGCAACAACAACAAAACGAGACAGTAATCCATGATGGGGGCAGATTTACTAGCAGGATAAGGAAGGGCCAAACCAGATGTGACTGTGGCTTCCAGTTAGTGTGCTTAAACCTGGATCTACTACAATCATATAGTAAGCAGAGGCTGACTGTGATTTAAGGAACAAGAAGGTGATGGGCAACGGGAACGAGAAAGTGCAAGTCAGGAGAAAGCAAAGTGCATTTGCACTTGTTTGCTTTCTGTCTCTCTGGGCAGCTAATCTGGAAGAGTGGGGAGAAAAGTGACCAGAGGCAGTGGCACCCACAGCAGTCACTCAACTCCAGAGGTGCCTGTGAGCCTAAAAAAAGGTTTGCATGTACATGGGGAAGTGTAAATAGCAAGTCGGGGGGGGGGGGAGGAAGTCTGATTGATAGCACAACAGGGCCAAAGGACGCCCAGTTTTTCCCTAAGCCAGTGCCCTGAACTATCTCAGTACTGCCCATCCCAAGGCTGTTGCAAAATATTTGTTAAAGAAAACTACATAAAAGCTAGCTGCATGAAAAAGATCACGTCAATTTGGGCCTCAAGGCTTTGTGCAAAGTATGCCTCCGTGAGCAGTTGTGGAGAAGGGTGACCAAAACTGTTAAGCAGCTATAAATAAACCCGAGGCCCCAATGAGAGATGAAACCATGAGGGGGCTCAACAGTCCTTGAGGCAAGTTGAAGGGAGCCAACACTGCTACAGACATCAACAGACCTGGCCATTACAGATGAATAGACCCACAGCTGTAAGGAATATATGAGCCTTCCCTAGCACTGTGGGCAAAACCCTCAGGCACCAGTGAAAGAAATACTTGTACTGTTTGTTGATTGTCGTTCTCTGCACCTTTCCTCATTCTTGTTTGTTGGCTACAGCCATTCCCTTGATTTTTGTTTTGCTTCAAATACTTTCGCACGTAAACATTTGGAAATGTCATTCTTCTAATGCCAACGTTTGAGGAAACCCTGAAGGCAAGAAGAGGCACACCATCTCCCAGGGGATGGGGTTAAGGTGGGAGAGGACACTGCTCTCACAACACAAACACTTTTGTTTGTTTGTCTACTTTGGCTTTTCATTGTGGAGTTAACTCGCAACTTATGTGCATTTCACATGCGTGATCTCAATTGCTGAAAGCCAGCCGGTTGAAATTGCACAAGTCGAATGCGCAGAAGGCAGACAGCTTAAAAGCACTTTTGTGCAGGGGTTTCCCAGCACAGAAGGAGCTTTTCAGCTCTCTGCTTTGCTTAAAAGCTGTTTGTCTTGCTTGTGGGAGTAAGGGCCATTTGGTGCACTGACTTTGGAAGGTAAGATTGCTCGCACAGGGTGGTTCCAAGGGGGTGGTGCAAGCATACACATTTTTGCATATACACACTACCCCAGAACGTAAAGGTAAAGGGACCCCTGACCATTAGGTCAAGTCACAGACGACTCTGGGGTTGCAGCACTCATCTCGCTTTACTGGCCGAGGGAGCCGGCGTACAGCTTCCGGGTTCTGGCGAACCAGAGCAGTGCACAGAAACGCCATTTACCTTCCCACTGGAGTGGTAGCTATTTGCAGTGGTACCTCGGGTTAAGTACTTAATTCATTCCAGAGGTCCATTCTTAACCTGAAACTGTTCTTAACCTGAAGCACCACTTTAGCTAATGGGGCCTCCCGCTGCCACTCTGCCAGAGCATGATTTCTGTTCTCATCCTGAAGCAAAGTTCTTAACCTGAGGTACTATTTCTGGGTTAGCAGAGTCTGTAAGCTGAAGCGTATGTAACCCGAGGTACCACTGTATCTACTTGCACTGGCATGCTTTCGAACTGCTAGGTTGGCAGGAGCAGGGACCAAGCAATGGGAGGTCACCCTGTGGCAGGGATTCGAACCGCTGACCTTCTGATTGGCAAGCCCTAGGCTCTGTGGTTTATTTATTTATTTTTATTTTTATTTTTTTTGCTTTTAATCTGTTTTATGTTTTGTTCTTTTTAATTTCATTGGATGGGTGTGTTGGCGCTGTTCTTTAGTATAACATGCTGGTTGATTATGCTGTTCTAAGTGCCTCATGAGATAGAAACGTTAAATAAATACCGCATTGTTAAAGATAATGTCTGAAACTATTAATGTATTGCAGCAAAAGCAATACAGTCTTGCAAGTACCTTAAATAACTAACATATGTATTGTGGCATAAGCATTTGTGGAGAATGGTACATTTCACCAAAGGCATAAAACACTATATTCAGTTGGCAGAGGTGTGTGTCCACGGGCACATATTTTGCAGCCAACTGGCACCATTTGATATTACAAAAACAAAAACCTCAGGCCAAATGGCAGTGATGTGGTGGAGCAAGAATGATGTATTGCTACTTACACGACAGCAAAAACAATGTCATATATAGAGAAGCTGTTCGTCAATCCTGTCTGAATACCAGATACATATACATCTCAAAACCTACTAAATTAGCTGAGCAGAGGAACAGGTAGGTTACAGTTAAGGGGTAACACGGGGCGAAACTAGGCTTTATTTCATTCACTCAGGTCAAAGGCCTAGTTTGGCACAACCCCCCCACCACCACCACATTTGTGAACACACACACAGGCTGGGAGCCTCAATGATTCCACTGTGAAAGCTTTACCTGGGGCAAAAAAAAAGAACTGCTCCCCCCCTCTCCCGCAGCTATGGCACTGGGTAATATGCTGTTTTATTTTGAAAATAATTGTTGTGTCCAGAGGGGGATTTTTTGAGCAGGAACTTGGGGAAACTGAATTCCCTTACCTTTTAAAAATTAAATAATTATTATTTTTGTCTGGGGGGAGGGGCTGGAACAGATATACACCCAATGCCTGAGTCAAATATAGATTGCCTACACCCTGTAATCAATAAAGCTGTGGCTATTAATAATCCAGATCATTTTCTGCCTGTGTTTATTAATCACATCTTACATTTAGCCACTTCTGTGGCGGTGGGAGTCCACAAACAAACAAACTTCATGGTGAATTCCCTCACCTTTTTTTCCAGAAAGAAAGAAAGAAAGAAAGAAAGAAAGAAAGAAAGAAAGAAAGAAAATAAATTAGGTAGGACCAATCAGAAAGCCACAGAATAGTAATTTTAAGAGCTATGATTTGGAAAACCGTTAAAAGGACATGCAATGAAATTCAACCAAGGGGAAGCGAGGAAGTCACTTAATAATGTTAATAAGTGTAATTTTTAATAAGGTTATGATTTATGTTTGTTTGTTTTATGTGTCTGTTTGTTTATAATGTTGTGAAAATCAATAAAAAAAAATTGAAAAAGAAAGCCACAGAATAGTAAGCAAGGAACACTCTCCCCCCTTTATCAGGATGGATAAATCAATAGAGGGGGGAACTGCTTTGGTATTGAAGCCTTAATAGCTACATGGCCAAAAATTAAAACAAAACCCTGCCCTATAGCCTTAGAAGGAGCAGGACGCTGGGAGCTGCCACGCATTTCAATAATTCGCCATTTTATCACTGCCACATGGCCATGAAACTCAGCAAGCACCGCTTAGGAGTTTCTATTTTACATAAAGGCTTTTAAGAAACGGCCGTTCGCCACAGCAGTAATCGCAGATACATCTGTGGAAGTCAGTGAGGCGGTGCAATCCTGAGCCACCTCATCCCTCGGAAGCCACCAGCGAAGTTCGCACCAGGCTCTGTGGTTTAGACCACAGCACCACCCGTGTCCCTATCCCCAGAACATAAGCCCTGCATAAGATGTGGATTACCTGTAGCTTGAGATGTATGGGGTGTTAAGGGAAGGGGTAGTACCTCTGGCGGAGGACACCTGCTCCTTCTGGGGTAGTTTATTCACCTTTGGTCCCCACCCTGCACTCAGCTGTCAACTGTAGCTCCTAGAAGCTGTCAGCATGCGACAGTGGCCACACCCCAGGAAACAGCCGGGCTGTCATGGGGTTAATTACCATTGGATTTCTCCGTCTTCCATCTGTACTTTGTGTGTTCAAGGGGAATACACTAAGATGGAATGGAGAACCAGAGATTCTTGGTCCGTGCTGCAAGGGGCAATCACTGCCTTGTGGCACTAGCTTTACTATGCAGCCTGCTAAAGGGGTTTGTGGATGCAGAAAAATGTATTTCTAGCTTTCAGCCTGCAGCAGTGACCACAAACACAGAACTCAGCCACACCTGACCAAAAGAATATTCCACTCCAGCCAATGTTGTTTTTCATGGCCATTATTACTATGTTTTCTGGACCAAATATTTTCTTTCTGGTTTTCGCTTTTCTGACATGCATGTGTGTTTTTCCTTCCCACCCCCCTCTAAGGTAAGAAAGGAGCTCCATACGTTTGGGTAAATGACAGTTCTGCCTAAATAACCTTGGAGCAGAATCCTTCCCAATGTGGCCGCTGCTGCCACACTGACCAAGACAGCAAGTGGGAGTGCCTGTTTCTGAATAAAACTGCAAGATTCTCGTTTACAAGTAAAAGAAGACGAATGTCCTGATTGGCTGCTTGAAGGAAAGGGGGATTTTTAACATACTCAGAGATTATGGAAATATTCTTTTCCTCTTTCAACACACAAACACACACAATATTCTGGTACAATATTCTCGTGCTTGCGTTCCTCATTCATGTTACTAGAGGACAATCTGCTAATCCTGAGAATCCATTACCGTGGTAGTAAATGTATGCACCATGTATTTACTCCCTCAGGTTTACTGCAAGTGCAGATTACAGCCTGGAAAAGGGTGTGGTCTCTTCTCAGGTACACATATACACCTGCATGCTATCTTACGTTTATCTGTGTTAAACCTTCAGCATACATAGATTGTAGCCAACTGTGGGTGGCCCTGAGATAATGCTTCAGGTTATAGCCAAGAGAACAGTCTCTGGGGGAAAAAAACTAGGGTATGCACTAAAAGGTTCAAACACATGCCAATTTCAAAACAGAACAAACTCTCAGGCAACTGGTGAACTTTACAGCCAGAAGCATGGTGGAAGCCTCAAATATAGGCAAGGCAGTTCGCAACATAAAAATGTGAATACAAAATACAACCAGGGTTTTTTGTTTTTTACTGTGTAAGTTTTATACTCCATTCTACTGAGTTGCTACTGAGCAAAATCAAACCTCAATTGCAATCCGATGAATATTGGTGCGCTGGCCAGTTTTGGGCATGATGTGCACTATATGTTGATTGACTCACCAGATTAACATAGATGACTAGAAACTTTCAGGGGAAAATTTGTGTCCACCATCCCGGGGTTGTCCTCACTTTCGGTGTTTCTCCCAACCACTGAAGTAAAGTGTGGTTTTATGGAAGTAGTGGGTACAAACTTCTGGGTCATATTTAAGCAACACATGCATTGCACATCTTTCCATATCTTGTCATTGCTTATGCAAGACCTGCAAGTTTAAGGGCAAGGAGTCTTCATGTGAGAGATCTGTGCTTGTTGGAACATGAGTGAATCTGCTTTTGAGCAGGTGGCTTTGCAGGTGGGCCCTGGACCTCCTTGGTCATCTGGCCTATTGCAGGCCAGATCGTATTCCTGCAGCCAATTGGGTCAATGGCTCTGAACAACCACAAGCAACACGTGGCTAATAATGCACTCACAAAATATTTATAACATTATACTGTTTCACAATTCATAAACAGAAGACATATAATTATAAATAATAGGAGTCAAATAAACAGCAATGGTAGGTGTGATCAGTCACTATCAAAGAACACTAAGATGGAGGCAAAAATGCCTTTCCACAGTCAACATCCTGCAAATGTGTGGTGATAGGTGCTCCAAACATAGCAATATGGTACTCCGAGCACAGCAGCAGACAGAACAGTTCTTCCGGGATAATGAACTGTTTCAATGATAATTCTTCATCAGCTGGTAATAATATGAAATAAAATCCATTATATTCAAGTAATACAGAAATCGAAATGACAGACCTGCATATAAACAACCAATAATAAATACATACCAAATAAATTGTCCCTGCGGGTACATCAAATAGCCATGGATCAGCTATCACTTAAAAGTGTAGTAAGCCGATACTGTTGGCAGAATCCTAGTAGCATTATAAAGGCAACCCACAGGTGCACTGAATCACATACAATTTCAGGAAATATAAAGATACAGTATCCAAAATCTAGGATAGAGAACACAAACAGTAGCCATCTTGTCTGAAAACTTAAATAAAACAATTAAAATCTAATTCAGTGTTCAAACCCCCGGGTGCAGGGATTTAAATAGGCAAATCAATTTAGTTTCTTGTTGGTTAGTAGTAATTTGTAGTAATTTGACGTGATCTCTCCGCATCTCAAATTTTCTCTGTTTAACCCACAGGACCGTGTAAAGTAGGTTTGTATCTGCATGATGGTCTTTTACAGAGTGCTCAACTAAAGGTGCCTCCATGACTTGATTCCTAATGTGGGATCACAGACACCGACCGCTCGTGTGGTCAATCCAATGTAAAGCAGATTGCAAGGGCATCTTATTAGGTATCCCTAATACCATCTTTGGTCTGACACGCACTGAAATTACGGGTGGTAAATCTAAAGCTAGAGTGATTGTCAGGGAACTGCCATCGGAACTAGAGGAGGAGGCGAGGCTCCACAGCGATGCTGGAGAGGGGCCAAGCAGGGAGAGAGGCAGGTCTCCTGTTGGGGAAGAAAATCAGCGCAACACCAGGGATAGAGGGGGGCCAATGGGGGAAGCAGAGAGCAGGCTCCGGGACTCTTCACTGGACACCAGCGGGGACAGCACAGGTCCTCCGCTACCCACACCCTCCCTGCGCAGAAGACTTCCACGCAGGGAGAGTAGGAGGAGACTGGGCGTCAAACAACTTTTATGTTGGAAAAGGTTTAAGAAACGCCCACTGACGGATTCTGCCAGCGACTGAACAGCCACAGAGTGGATGGCTGTCCAGCGAGAAATGGTTTAACCAGCCAACCTAGCCCAGAGCGGCAACTATTTACGCACAAGCAACCCCTAAAGCCATTACAGTGATCATCATAGATCTCTTTCGTCTGTAAAACAAGAGGACAAGATACACATCTACCCCATTTATGATGACTCAATCGGCTGGAACTAGTGGGAGAACGTGCCAATGTAAGGTCAGAATGGACCAATATGCCTTTAATTGACCGAGTTTTTCTAAGGCCAATAAGTGGAAAATCAGAACAGCCTTGGACATTCCACAAGATATGCCAGTGTTTTCTTATAATCCTAATGATCCTATCTGAATACGTGGTAAATTCTAAGGATCCCGTGATCCGTGTATTGGACGATGTTTGTGGCGTTGGGGGAAAAAGTGATGAGCAATCCTTAGCTAAGGATCTTTTTTTCGCCAAATTAATCACTCGGTTAGGATATCATCTGGAAAGTAAAGAATTGGACAGGCCATCAGCTCTACTTAAAAAAATCATTCTGTAATGAGGAATTCCTCTTAATTCTCAATAGTTGGCTGTACAGTAAGTTATCCTTAAGATGCCTGGGATGGAAGGAGGAATAATGCAATAAAGAATTACAATCAGTGGGTTTTCTAAAAGGTTTCACAAGTAAGTATCCATCCTGTTTTACCACCTCAACATCTAGAAATGTACAGGAAATGGTACTATGATGTCCTGAAAAAGAGAGTTGGGTGTATTTTCCCCTCATTTTCCTCTGAGCTGTGACCTCCCTCAAACCCCTGTTGTAATTCTGAACTGTCTTCTTCTTCTCTGGAAGGGTCAGGCTGGGGAGATGGTCTCCACCATTCCTCCTCTGCCCAGTGCCTGACATGTCCCTACCTAACCTTTCTAAGAGTAGTACAAATGGAACAGAACAGAATTCAGAAAACATAACAGAGCTAGGGCAAATTTTCCAAATTCCTGATGGCCAGGTCACAGTTGTTTTTCTGGATTAATGTGGAAACATGTTTTACTTGTTCAAACCAAAAAAATGATGTGTCTTAAATGTCTTGATCAGCTCCTAGAACAACAAGCAGGCAATCTTCTTCAACTGCAGGTCAACCCAGCTAACATTGCCCTCTTACATAAATCAGTTTAAAGATGGGACTATACTTTAATTCTGGGCAATAGTGATGGATCTGAGCATCCAATACCTGCGCTCAATTCAAAAAAACACACAGAGTACAGTATAAACAGGGTTTGGATTGCACCCTTACTTATTTAAATATACAACAAGAGGACAAGATACACATCAGAGAAGTAGTAAGCCTTTGCAAGCCAAAACAATATAATACCTGCCTTTTGTAACACAATAAAACAATATGAGGCTCACCCACACAGCACTAAACTATGGATTAAGTTAATGTCAGAACATGGCATCTATTAATTACACTTCCTTGTGATGAAGTTGTAGAAAAATTACATCCCTCGGCATCATTGGGGCCATTGCCATTTAATAGCATTAGAGCAACTTTTATTCAGCGTTCACTAGGCTTTATATAAGACCTATTAATCTTAGTCCTTGGAAGGTATCATTATTGCAAATATGACTCTTCTTTTGGCAAACCTAGCAAAGGGTTACAATTCTGACTCATTTGAACTAGCTCCAGGTTGTCAGTCTTCTGACAAAAAACTGTGATCTCATTTGTTAAGGAATTGCTGTGACACTCACATTTCCCATTTAATTGTTTTTAAAGCACGATTCAATCTACTGGAGATTAGCAAAGGCAAGATGTTTTTATTTGTGGCTTCCAAGAGTCTTCTTGGAACTGCTTTACACATAATGAGGAAAGGAGAGTTACTCAAAGTGTAAAGAGGGAATGTGTAAAGAAAGAGTGTAAAGAGACACCCAGAGAGGAGCTCACACCTGTTTTGCTCTGCCACTTTCCTCTGAGCTCAGGGCAATGCTGAGGTGAGCCTGAGTGTGTCATCCGAACCTAGGATCACGGTTAAGTTCTATTCCTTAGCAATTATTAGTAACCAAGAACACACCTTGTGCAGTTAAGGAAAACAGTGCATAACCACTACCCCAGGTTTGAGTGGCATGCTAAACCAAACCTTGGTTTAACTTGCCATCAGAGCCGGCCCACTGATGAGGCGTGGTGAAGCACCTGCCTCAGGTGGCAGAAGTACAAGAGGTGGTGTCCCGCACTCCCCACCACTGCCGGAATGCCCGTCTCACCAGCAAAAGGGAGACATTCCAACAAGCAGCAACACCTTGTAGAACGCCAAGCTCTTGCCGAGTTTGGCAAGAGGTGGTGTTCCTGAGAACAGCACCACTGCTCACCACCGCTCCGGCCCGGTTTGGCAAGACGGGGGCATTGAGGGGGGGGGACAGGGAGTAGTACATTCGCAATTTGCCTCAGGTGGCAAAAGAGGATGGGCCATCCCTGACTTCCATGCCACACTAAGCTAAAAGGACTGGGAACGAACAAAGCAGCTGCAATCTCCTCCCTGTAAGCCAGCACATTCACTCTAAGTAAGCCATGGTCTTCACACAGCACATTCCACCGAGCATTGACTTTCTTCCCTCCCTTCAACAGGCTTTCTTACTTCAATTACACCCAACTTCGATGGAGAACCGGGCAAATTCAGAGAAGATAAGGCTACCAATGGCTCTACCTGAGATGGCTATGCCTGCCCACAAGGTCGGAGGCAGTAGGCTTTGGAATATCAGTTACTAAAAACCACAGGAGGGGACAATGCTCTTGACTCAGGTCATGCTGGCAGACTCTGGTTGGCTACAGTAAGAAGAGAATGTTGGAATAGATGAGACACTGGCCTGATCCAGCCAGCTCTTGTTAGGTTATTATGGTTTATCTTAGCATTACATGGGAACAAAACCAATGTGTGGGATGATGGCAGACCTAGACCGCATTGTCTTTTAACCAGCTATCTGTGTGAATTAGTACAGGTCCGTATAGTTAAAGCTATGGTTTTCCCAGTAGTGATGTATGGAAGTGAGAGCTGGACCATAAAGAAGGCTAATCGCCAAAGAATTGATGCTTTTGAATTATGGTGCTGGAGGAGACTCTTGAGAGTCCCATGGACTGCAAGAAGATCAAACCTATCCATTCTGAAGGAAATCAGCCCTGAGTGCTCACTGGAAGGACAGATCCTGAAGCTGAGGCTCCAATACTTTGGCCACCTCATGAGAAGAGAAGACTCCCTGGAAAAGACCCTGATGTTGGGAAAGATTTGGGCACAAGGAGAAGGGGACGACAGAGGACGAGATGGTTGGACAGTGTTCTCAAAGCATGAGTTTGACCAAACTGCGGGAGGCAGTGGAAGACAAGAGAGTCTGGCGTGCTCTGGTCCATGGGGTCACGATGAGTCAGACATGACTAAATGACTAAACAACAATTCAGAAGCAAGCTCCTCCATAGGACTGGCTTCCAAGTAAGCATGTGTAGTGCTGCAGCCTTATACCCCACCTTTCCTAAAAGTCTGAGGTTGTTCACATGACACCTGATTGGCTCTGAGGACACTAGGAGGGTTGGTTTTTATGTATACAGGAAAGGACAGTTAACAGCAAGAATCAGGAGCTGTAACTGTTGAGACATCTAACAGCCTCCAACTGTCAAGTTCTAACCTTTGTGATCCACAGTACATCAGCCTGCTGCGCTGTCCCATCATCTGCAGCATAAAAGATCACCATGAAACAAGTTCAAAAGTGAAAAAGCAGCCTCAGTTAAATCCTCAAAGAGATGTCCAGCATTATAAAGTTTGCAGCACAGTGATCTTAACATAAAAAGGAGTGGCTGGTGAGTGACCCTGGGTCACCTCCAGGTTCCTTAAATAGGTGCCATCTGGTTCTTCAGTTAACAAAGGGATGGGAGGTTTGTCACCACAGGCCTGCAAGTGCAAATGGGATAATAAACACCTGATTGACTTTGAGGACACTAAGAGGGTTGCTTGCTATGTATACTGGAGAGCAAAAAGCAGAAACTGTAACTGTTGAGACATCTAACAGCCTCCAGCTATGCACTTTTGAGGCAACCTATGCAGGGCCGTCTTTACCCAGGGGTGCAAGGGGTGTGGGGCACCTGGACACTGAATTCTGGGGGCCCCCAGGCACCTGCCGCTGAAGCCGCCTAAGCTCTTAACTATCTACCTGTAATGAAATAATAAATAATTTTGATCAAGCTAGAAAAACGAAATACATATATACCTAGGTTTTACCGAAATGTATCAAATTTGTGTGCTCATTTACCAAAGACGCGCCGTGCCGGCGGCGGTGCTTGTCATTCACAACAGCGCCGCTTGTCAGACTCAATGATTTGGGGGTGCTGGGCAGATTTTTGCACCCCAGCGGCGCATATGCTAAAGACTCCCCTGAATCTATGGAGAAACATTTGCATGTTCCCTCTTTCACAAGTTACGTCAAACACAGTGGTATGGTGGCAAATTCAGAAGTGCAGGGTCTCTTCATGATAGTCACAGCCGTGCCTGCTTACAGCCGTGCCGCTTCTAAGATCATGCAATAATCTTATATTTATACAATTATACAATAAAAATTAGGGATGCATTGCAACAACTGTTGCTATTCTCCATGGGTTGCCTTTCTGCAAGATCTACTATTTTCTCTGCGCATGCGTGGACAAATTATTGCGAGTACGCCAACGTGTTCTTGACTTGCGTTTTCTAGGAAGTTCCATTGTTCATGACAGAGCATGTAGACCACTCTTATGAAATTGAAGCACATGGTGTCCTCACTCTGTGTACTTAAATGCTTGACTTTGGAGCATACAGCTGCTAAGAAGATCCCCTTTCATGTGGCCCTTTCCAACCACATTGGGAACATGTTCCTTCCCTCAAAGAATTCTGGGCACTGCAGTTTGTTGACGGGGGTGGGGGTGGGAATTCTAACTCTGCGAGGGATAAACTTCAAGGCCCAGCATTCTTTGAGGGAAAGAAAGGGTTTCAAAGGTGCTTTGAAGGCACAGTGTGTGGTGTGAAGGAGTTTGCAGTTCTCTTTTATACAGGTATCTCCAAGGTGGTTGGTGGGAGCAGGCCTTTTCTCGAGGGTGGGGAGTGGGAGCAGCCTTCTGCTTACCAGCTATTGCTGGACTGGGACGTGGGTGGCAGTGTGGTCTAAAACACTGAGCCTCTTGGGCTTACCAAAGGTTGGCGATTTGAGCTTCTGTTGCTGTCCCAGCTTCTGCCAACCTAGCAGTTTGAAAACACACCAGTGTGAGTAGATAAATAGGTACCACTGTGGCGGGAAGGTAAACGGCATTTCCATGCACTCTGGTTTCTGTCACAGTGTTCTGTTGCACCAGAAGTGGTTTAGTCATGCTGCCCACATGACCCGGAAAGCTGTCTGTGGACAAAGACCGGCTCCCTCAGCCTGAAAGCGAGATGAGTACTGCAACCCCATAGTCGTCTTTGACTGGACTTAACCGTCCAGGGGTCCTTTACCTTTACCTATTGCTGGACTACATCTCCCATCATCCCCCAGCACTGGCTTGGCTGGCGAGGAATAAGAAGTCCGAGAACTCCAGGAGGGCCACAGGTGCCCCCCTTTTTTTTAAAGGATGGCTGCTTGTTATTCCATTCATAGCGTAATAACCGGTGTGCTCGGAATTAACGCAGCGCAAGATTCCTCCCCGGGCGGCTTTCTCCTGCCGAAGGAAGCTGGAAAGCGTCGCCACCGCGCCCGTGTGCCAGACGCCGCCCAGACGCCGCGCTCCCTCGACTCGAGGCGACGACCCTGCGCTGGGGATGCCCTCCTTCGGCATGGAGCAGAAGAGACTTTAGAGGTAGGCGGATCGACGGAGGGATGCTCTCGTGTCTCCGGGCGCGGCGGGAATCCTGAGGGGAAGGAAGCCCGCCTCGCCTCCGTCGCCATGCGCCACTGCGGTAACGGCCTCCTTCCCCCTCCTCCGAGCGCGGCGCTGCCTTGGCGCTTGTGTCCTCCCTGCTCGGAGCTCTTGCCATGCTGCCGTCTCTCTTTTTCCTCCTCGCTATGCAAAACGCAACAAGGACGGCCTGGGGACGAAGTAGCGAGCTGGCCCTTCCCTTTTCCCTTCCTCTCCTCCGGGCTGCGGCGGGGATGCGGCTTCCCTTCCCGAGCAAGGCGGTTGGAGGCTGGGCAGCCCCACGCCTGCAGCGCTGGGGATGGTCTTAATATGATGATTATTATCTGTGGTAGCAATGCCAGCAAATACTCCTGGGGCACTTTTTTTTTTAAAAGAACAGGAACAACAACTTTAACCACGCTGATTATCATGCCCTTAGTTGCTGTGGAGCCCAAATGAACAGCTCGTGCCATAAGAAGGGCGTTAAGCCGTTTAAGGTGCTTAACTGTTTTATTATAATAAAGGCTGGGGGGGCGGAGGGAGCGATCTTGGCAGCTTTTACTGCTGCCTTTGGGTATTGCGGTTTGGCGCATCCAACAGCCTCCCCCCCCCCTCAAGAAAAGGTGGGGGGAAAGAACCTGCTGAAAGCAAAATGAAAAGGCTTCTTCATTTTTCTCTCTCTCTTTAAATGTCTGCAACCTTCCTGGTGTTTTTCCTTCTCCTGGTTTCGTAGACACACGTCTCTCTCCCTGCCACCTTACCCCTGCCGACGCGATGCCCTCCTTTAAATATCCCTGGCCATAGAGGAGGAAACAGCCTTTTCCCAATATATGAACTGAAGCTGCAGTACGGTGGAAGCATCAACAGTGGCTCCATGTGCTCAGGGTAACACCCACACACCCAACGGTATAGGTGGTGCATTTTTGTTGGTTGCGTTGGCTGCTGGGGAGGGTGCTGCTTGGCTCTCGGCCAGTAGTGGCAAAGGAGAATTCGCATGCTGAGAAGCTGCTCCCTAGGAAGGTGGACCAAGTCCTGTGTGTGTGTTTGCGCTGTCAGTTATTTGTTCTGGAACTGGGTTGGCGGTCAAAGTGGGTGGATAGCAGCCCAGAGAGTAGGTGGAGAAATTCCTTACTCGGTTCTCTGATCTCTCCATGCAGTGAAGAGTCCAGTCAGTGAAGAAGTTTGGAGCATCCTTCGCCTAACTTTTGAAGCACTGTGGTGAGTTCTTTCTCTTTTTTTCTATTTCTATTATTATTACTATTAAGCAACATACCGTGCTTTCTTCTGGGGCTACAAAAGCTGTACCAGCACCATTTTTTCTAGAAGAAAAGGACTGGTTAAAAGTGTGGCACGTACTATAACAACTTCACGCTGAGTACAGGCACCATTTTTTCTAGAAGAAAAGCACCGGCAACACACACCCACACACCCCAGATTATTCCAGGAATATATTACAATAGACACAGTGAGATTTATGGTGCAAACCTATGTATGCTTACAAAGAAGTAACCATGTCATCACAACTCTTGCTAAGCTGGGTGTGGCTTTTTCCGAAATATGTGGTATCATAGGGGATCCTAAGACAGCACTCTTACCTGCAATTACCTGGGAATTAGTCCCGCTGAATCCAACAGGATTTACTTTGGAGTAGACATGGTTAGGATTATGCTACAGGTCTGCTTATCTCTTCTTTTACTCTATTAAGACCCAGCGCAGGGGCTTGTGGCAGCAACATCAAGCCAGCTTTGCCAGCCCATCTGGTGAAGCATTCTGGAGAACTAGAAAACTTCCCCACATTGCTAGAGTCAGAATGGTGTGGTGATCAGAGTGGTTCAGATCTCTGCTCAGATATGAAATTCACCGGGCAACCTTGGGTCACCCACAGTCTCTCAGCCTAACCTACTTTACAAGGTTGTTGTGAGGATAAAATGGAGAGAGAGGGAACCAGATATGCCACTGTGAGCTCCTTGGGGAAAGGGTGAGATATAAATGCAATAAATAAATATTTTGTGACATTATCGTTGGTCTTCATAAAGATATTGCCTGACTCTGGATTTGGGAATTTTTCTTGTGGACTGACTTCCAAGTTAGGCATAGGATTGTACTGGTAAAGCACTATTTATGTATGGACTGCATCCTTTTAAAAAAGTATAATCGGTGAGGCAAGCACTCTCTTGCTTGGTCAAGCTTCAAAACACTGCTCTGGACATGAGCTTTTGACAGCCACAAAACTGTCCTTCGGGGATAAAGGTGCTGTGTTGTTCTTTAGAAAAAAACATTCTTTTAAAATTGTTGTTGCATCTTGTGGGCTGGCACTGATGCCTTGATGTTATAGAACAAAAAGTTTCACGTGAGTTCTTAATTGCTTATAAACTACCCAGCCTTATGAGTTTCACAAAACCCAGGAACAAGGTAGTTGAAACATCTCTTCCCCAAGAAATGGGAGAGGACTTGTAAGGCTGCAATCCCACCAACCCTTTGCATTGGGCTGGAGTTGGGGGGAACCTCAGCTAAGCAGAATAAATGGTTGGACAGCAGATGAGCCACTCAATCCAGGCTGGCCTTGCTTGCTTCAGGTTGGCCCAGTGATTTGTCTGCTCCACTTTCTGCCCCCACAGTTTTGTTAAACCTTGCCACTGCCTCTAGCTGTCCAACCACATAATACCCCAGGACTTTTTTCCTGAGTCCATATAATGCAACAGTCTTGCTGAAGCTAAGAAGGTCTGGTTGGTTCCCATGTAGGGAAGACTATCTAAGGAACCCAATGTATAACACACAGAAGAAAGGTTTGGTGTAAAATGTAATAAAGAGATTGTAAATTTCCATTCTTGCACATAACGGGATGGTAAAATGACAGAATTCTTGAACTGTGCCAATTCTTGATGCAAGAGGAGCTGTGTGTGTGTTTTAATGTGGCTGTAAAAATCTCCTTATATGTAGAGGACTGGTATCATTAGACCACTTCCCCAACTTGCCAGTGTTTACAAAGTTTTTTCCATAGAGGAACATTGAACACAGCAAGACCTGCTACCAGTGGAGACTAGACTCTCAGGGCAAATGGGGCACTGCCCCACCAACCTCAGTCTGCCCTCGGCCTCCCCCAGCTACCTGCCATCTTTACTTACAGCCAGCCAGGCTCTCTCTGTCTCTGTCTCCACCTACTGCTTGCCTCTCTGCCCTCCCAGTTGCAATGTGCACCACCTACTACTGTTTCTAATCCAATATGCACAGGAGTGCCCCATGTAATAGCACGGTCATGACACCACAACTGTAATCACTTGAGGAGTAAAGTTTGCTTTGCCTGAGTATACAGGAAACAGTATCATAGTGCCTTTATCGGAATGACCTAAAACCCATAAAGCGGAAAACTAAATTTTGAGTTTTGCAGAACGCTTCTTCAAACTTGACGTGTGTTCAATTTTTGCTTTTGATTTTTTTATGGGGGCATTTTTGAAGTCCTGTTTTGTTTAGGGGTGGAATATTCTGAAAACCTTGATATCAAGCTGATTTGCACAGATTCTCTCCCCTCCCACCCAAAAAAAATCTCACACCTTGATCTCAACAAGAAGTGAGAAACTATTTCTGTTTGCCTCGGTGGTGGGGACCTTAGCATCTGACTTGAATTCTCCTAAGCCACTATCATTTTGACTGCAATTTGCACCTCATGTCTTTTTCCTCTTCATTATATTATAGAATTGCAGAGTTGGAAGGGACCCTGAGGTTCATCTAGTCCAGCCCCCTGCATTGCAGGAATATGCAGCTGTCCCATACGGGGATCAGATCTGTAGCCTTGGCGATATGAGCACCGTGAATGGATGTTTTAATTATCATGTTTTTATTCTTTGTCTGTTTTGTTTGCATGAGTCTCTGCCCATATAATGAATGATGGATTGAGTCGTCCTGAGCCAATGGCAGCCCAAGAGCCACATTGAGGGCAGATAGAGAGAGGATGAGATTGCAAAGAAGACGCATGGGGAAGCATTCCAAATGGGTGCCAACTTGGATAAAATATGGGGGGGGGACAGGTAAGCCCCATCCTACATAATCAGTCACAGGATGTGGCTCTCACACACATCATCTGAATGGCAATGCCCATCAACTTGGAGAGGGCAGCCCCCTCAAATATTTTATTAGGAGTTGGCTGCTATGAGTCCAAAGATGCTCAAATGCTTTTTTTTCTTGACTGTGGACCACTCTGAGGCATCACACATGTGACCTCTCCAGTATTAAAGGCATGCAGATGATATACAGCCTACAACCTGTGAACCTGGTTTGTTTTAAACCCTGATTCCTTTGTTTTGTTGTTGTGTATGGAAAGCATAGTCTAAAATAGAAAGCTTCTGCAAATATGCTTATCCTGTGGCAAAAGAAGTTAACACTTACAGAACAGGGATGACCAATGTGGAGCTCTCCAGATGTTGCTGGACTACAACTCCCATTATCCCTGACCATTTCCTATGATATTCGGTGTGTGTGTGTTGTTAATAAACCCCGTACAGTTGGGTTTCTCTATGGTATATCCTAAAATAATAGCTAAACAAGTCTTGCAAAATAAGGTTGTGTTCCCTTAAAAAAACAAAAAAAAGTGTTGAGAGCAATGAGTCAGTGCGTCCGACTGTTAACCAGAAAGTTGGTTCGAGCCCACATAGGGACAACTGTGGGCAGGATTCCTGCATTAGGGGAGGGTTAGACTAGATGACCCTTGGTGTCTCTTCCAGCTGTGATTCTGTGGATATCGGCTTCCCCATGCTTTGCATTGGAGAGATAGATGTGGCAGTGATTTAAGATGCAGAACTCAGTGTCATTTTCTCCTTCCACCCGTACCTTTTTTTAAAGCATGTGTTCATGTAAATTCATTGCTTTAAAGGTTTCAAAAACAACAACAAAGAGCTGGAAAGCTGCAACTGGAGAGTGGGTTCATGATGTTACTTGAGACAGCCAACCTTTATTGTATACAATTGGTTACTGCTGCACGTTTGCAGGTCTGGTTGCCTGTGAACTCAGTCCTCTACAGGGACTATTTCCTTATGTCCATTGACAATGTATCGAGTGTGCTTTCACAGCTCAGATTGATGCCTCAAGCAATGCCTTGAGCCAGTGTGGTGTAGTGGTTAAGAGGGGTAGTCTCGTAATCTGGGGAACCGGGTGCGCTTCTCCGCTCCTCCACATGCAGCTGCTGGGTGACCTTGGGCTAGTCACACTTCTGTGAAGTCTCTCAGCCCTGCTCACCTCACAGAGTGTTTGTTGTGGGGGAGAAAGGGAAAGGATAATGTTAGCCGCATTGAGACTCCTTCGGGTAGTGCTAAAGCGGGATATTGAATCCAAACTCTTCTTCTTCTACTTCTGCACAAACTCATAAAAGTTGCTAGCTTTGTTTTGCCAGTTTTGTTTTTTACTAGCCTGCACATACATACAACCCTCCATCAGCCACGTGTGGCTTGACAGAAGAAGAAGAGAATGGGGATGGGGGGGAGAGAGAGAGAGGAAGAATTTATGTTTTTATAAAGCTTCCTGGCCTGCCTACCTGGAGGCAATTCTTGTTGCAAGTGACTAGGCCAGCCTGGTCAAGTACGCTCTGGTAATTATTACTTCCAGTGGTGCTAAGATTCTTCTGAGTGTCAGTTCAAAAAAATGAAAATGAGTACAGTGGTACCTTGGGTTACAGACGCTTCAGGTTACAGACTCCGCTAACCCAGAAATAGTACCTCGGGTTAAGAACTTTACCTCAGGATGAGAACAGAAATCCCGTGGCGGCGGCGCAGCAGCAGCAGGAGGCCCCATTAGCCAAAGTGGTACCTCAGGTTAAGAACAGTTTCAGGTTAAGAACAGACCTCCAGAACGAATTAAGTTCTTAACCCAAGGTACCACTGTAGTTGCAGGTAGTGGATGGAGCAAGTTTGTTTTCTCCTGCTCTGGAGGGAAGGACTCAAACCAATGATTTCATCTGATTCCTACTAAACACCAAGAAGAACTTTCTGACAGTAAGAGCTGTATGACGTTGGAACAGACACCCATGAGAGGTGCTGGGCTCTCCTTCCTTGGAGGCTTTTAAGAAGAATTTGAATGGTCTGCCATGAATGCTTTAGCTGAGATTTCTGCATTGCAGGGGGTTGGACTAGATGACCCCTGGGCTTGTTTCCCGCTCCACAATTCTCTGGTTCTCGGTTGCTGTAATCTGACAAAACTTAACAGAGAACAGTAGAAGAGCAATGGATTGTTGGTGTGATAACCCTGGGAGCGGGGCGCTCCTTTCCACTTCTTGTGCATAAGGTGAGATACTTGACTGGTACCCAGAATTTTCCAAAACTGCTGTCAAGATGTGGTGAAGAGAGCTAAAATCAAATAAGAGAGCAAGCACAAGTAAGTGTGTCTCCTGCCTCAAGTTTCTTCGTTCCAACACAACGAGCCAAAACTCTACGCAGTACAGAGACCAGTGATCCACTCTCTGGCTGTTTTGTTAAGCCTTATAAAGGAAGGGCAGGATAAATTAGATTGGGGCATTGTGCCACTAGAGTTAATCCTATCAACCCATGATCAGAAGTGCTGACCCACCAAAGCCTGCTTTTTTGGCCAGGGGAATCGGGCACAATGCAGATACCATAAGCAGGACCATAAACTGTTTGGGTGGGTGTTGCCATCAGGAAAACATTAACTCTTCTTGCAGCACCATCCTAATGCAACCTGTTCCTATTCTCCATCCCCCACAGAGCTGCGTTGATTTGATATTTTTAGTTATCCTTTTAGTTACCCATATTTTTAGTTAGTATTGTGTGTAGCTTGCCGCTCGGGCCCCAATAATTAAATGGGCATTGGCCAGGAGTAGAAATATTTCTCTAAAGGAGACAGGCAGTAAGCAAGATGTGAGCCTCCCCTTCAGGAAGAAGCCCTCGATCTTTCACTTAGTAGATCAAACTGATCTGAGCAGTGGTATGCAACAGATAAGCTGGAAAATCTGGTTTTGGGTGCAAGGAGCCAAAGCCATTTTTCAGATTCTCCTTATAATGTTTTGCTCCAAGACTGTGATGCAGTGGCAAATTCTGAAGTGCGGGTGCTGTTTTACGACAACCCTCATAGTTATGGCCCTGTAGCCATGCCCCTCCTGTGCAACAGAGATAAATGTTTGGCCAACGCAGACATTATGGCCTCAGAACCAAGACAGCTTTTTCTCCCCATCCCATCCACGCTTCTGTTTTGTTAAAATTCAGCCTGATTAAGAGTTTTGGTGGGCTCAAAAGCTTACTCACGCTTCTGGTTCTGGTCTGCCTTAATGGATGCCACTCCCATGATAGTGGAGACCGTACAATTCTGGGATTCTACGATTCTCCTGCAATGAAGTGAAGAGACCCAGCAATATTTTGTCGCACTTCCCATGAGTACTCTTTAACAGTGACCTCAGGTGTTTGTTGCACCCTGACTGGAAGGGAGTTCCATAGAATTTGGCCTGCAGTGCTGAATGTTCACACAGCTCTTTTGGTTACAGCCCTTCAGATAGAGGAATGCCCTTTGCAAAGTCAAGGCACATGGCCGCCCTCCAATTGCCATGCCCTCAAACTTGGTTAACTGTTCCAGACAGCAAGGAACCCGAAGTAACGTGTGCGATGATAATTGCTCTGATCTCCAGTTACTTGGTACAATACATGATTTATTTGGATGACCCCACCCCCTCCATTTTTCACAGGGATTCAAAGTAGCTTAAGGTGTTTCTGGTGCAATCTGATAATTTGGAAGCTTTTTACATTCATAATGCTGGCACTCAAGCCTTCTTTCAGTGACGCTGGCACCAGCTCTGTTGGCTTCTGTTCGGATGCTGACAACAAAGGATTAGCTCAGAGTTAATAAGGTTGCTTTGAGCATTTGAATCCTGCAAATTCTTGCTGTGCTGTTGGAGTGACGCTCTGGGATTGTAACATTGCACTTATTGGGCAATATGGCTTGAGTTGAGACTTGGAGCACTCAGGGATAAATACTTAGGATGACCTAATTTTACTCAGAGAATACACCCATGGGGGGGTGGGGAATAGGTCCATTAATTTCAATATGTTTATGCTGAGTTAAACTTAGCTGAATACCAACCCTGCCTTAATACAGTGGTACCTCAGCTTACAGATGCTTCGGGTTACAAATTCTTCTAACCAGGAAGTGGTTGCTCCAGGTTAAGAACTTTGCGCCTGGATAAGAATGGAAATTGCGCATCAATGGCGCAGTGACAGCAGGAGGCCCCATTAGCGAAAGATCTATTTGCAATCCTTGTTTTGCTGATTTCATTTATTATTCTAATTTTCTGAGATTGTTAATTTGGGGTTTTCATCAGCTGTACGCCATAATCATCACAATTATAACAAATGAAGGCTTGACATATCTCGCTTTGCATGTCATGAGTCTATCTCATATATTAGTTTCACCTTTCAAGTTGAATTACTGAAATAAATGAACTTTTCCACAATATTCTAATGTATCGAGTTTCACCTGTATGTATCTGAAGAAGTGTGCATGCACACGAAAGCTTATACCAAGAACAAACTTAGTTGGTCTCTAAGGTGCTACTGGACAATTTTTTTTATTTTTTTTATATATTGAGACTGCGTCAGACCAACGCAGCTACCTACCTGAATTTTGAACTGTATGATTACTGACAAACACACTCCTGTGACACCTTGGGATGTGTGAGCTCCTCAGCAATCTGGACATCTGCAAATACTCTCTAGGATGTAGAGTGCTAAATCCATCAGATGATAATGATGGCTATATTTATGAATCACCTTTTATATACGTCTCAAGGCAGCGTAGAAACTTATCATAAAACTGCAAAAAGAAATGCTTTTTAAGATAAGTGTTCATTTTGTATTGTTTTTAAACCTAAGGCTGGGGGGGGAACAAAAGCAACTCTCATAAGCCTCAAGCCAGCAGGCAGGGATGCTGGGAGCTGTTCTCCATAACACGTGGAGGACATAATCTTGGCTACCCCTAGGACAGTCACTTGTAGACAACCTCCTGCACCCAAACATATATTCAGCCCATGGCCTTTCACTGGTCTTCCTGTGTATTAACACACATCTGATGATGGGGATTAATGGGCAGCTGTGAATTAAAAACCCAGCACCCCAGGTTATTTTAAAGCCAATCTGCAAATAAGGGTAGCAACGCATTTGCCTTGCAAAGAGCACTAGTAATTCTAGTCTTGCAGATTCCCTACTGCAAGGTTTTCCCTTCTCTTCTCTGCATCTATACTCTCCTGTTTTCTCTCACAGATCCACTTTCCTGAAGCCTGCCTGAGCCAGCGATGGATCTGAAGCGAATGAAGGATTACATCTACTGGCTGTATTACCAGTATCTCCTGATCACCTGCAGCTACGTCCTGGAGCCCTGGGAACAATCCATGTTTCACACCATCACAATTACGGTGGTTGCCATGGTGGTCTACACGGCTTACGTCTTCATCCCCATCCACATCCGCTTGGCTTTTGAGTTCTTCTCGCAGATATTTGGAAGTCAACCCGAAAGTACTGCTTCACTTATGGAGTGATCCCACCAGCACCAACGAGCAGTTCTTTGCATGCAGTGGAAAAAACAAACACCATAGTCTTCCTCTTTCTTTGACTGTATTTGTTTTGGAAGCAATTTTGAACATGTGGGTTGATGTGCATGCAGATTCCGCCTTCTCTTAACCAAGCCAGGCTGTCATTGCCCTAAATACCAGCTGGCTCTCTCTCATTGGACCATCTTCTATTCTGTTTAAAGCTGCAATCCTATCCAAGCTTACCTGGGAGTAAGACCCATCAAACACAGCTTACTTCCAAGTAGACATGCGTAGGTTTGGGATGTTGGTGACAACTTCCCCTTGTAATATGTTGCTTTGCTAAGAACCTCTGTATGAATTGCATTCCTATGTGACACATCTTAAATGCCTAGTGAACGTGATTCATTATCACCTTTTGGGGACCACTGTTGGGTCAGGCTTGCATGTGGTTCACTCACCTGTCTTGCACACCTCATACCTTGAGTGTTTTCCTATCTAGCAGGAAGGAATCTGTGAATATTTTTGTTTAGGGGTAAGAGAAGAACTCTTACAATTACAACATTTTATGGCTTTTTCTTTTGAAAACAATGCTTTTATAAAAGTTCAGTAACTTTTCTCTCATGATGCTTCCCCAACCCCAGTTCCTCCCTGATGACACATATAAAGTAGCTCTTTATATAGGACTTTACACCTGGATTTAAAGCGATGACTTTCAGCTTATGTATTCTGAGTAGAGAAGGGCAAAATTGGGAAACACACACCTGGTTTGATGAAGGCTAAGCAGAAATCTGCCTACGCAGAGGGGTATTCTCTGCCCTTCCTCCCACAGCAGCCCTTTTGCTCCCCCACCTTCCCAAAAAGCTGGTCCTGTGAGGGACCCTCCACAAAAGTGATCGATGTATTGCAGGTGGCTGCCACTGGAGGCAGGACTTGGCAGAAATGGGGTGGAGGGCCGACTTATGGGAGTAGAAGTGTTTTTCCCTCAAGTAAAGCTCCTTCTGGATCCCAAACATGAAATAATCAAGAGCCTGTATCTCAAATATGTTATAGTTCTGTCAGGACAGGAAAGTGTATCTGGGTTTGAGGGGAGGAGCCATTGCAATATATATGTTTTTAAAAATCTTGACATTTTGCAGGGAACAGACTCCGAGCTGTACCTGTTGTTTACGGTGAAGGTTTTGTTGTTGTTTTGCCTTGCAGCATGGAGTTCACCTTGCTGAATGCCAAATACAGAACTACTTCCTATTCTGTTACTTTTCACACGAGGTAAATAAAGCATGTGTTCATGCTATTCTAGAAGTAGAAGCAATATCCAGATAGCTGCAAAGGCTCTAAAAGCATTTATATGGAAGATTCAATACTGAGATTTCCCTTTTTAGAAAGCAAAAAGCAAGCTGCCCTTGAGCCGACTTTTCTTTTTGCCTTTTAAATGTGTCAATGTTATACTTTTATCTAAATGAAATATGAATGCCACACAGGGCAAGCTTGCATATCTGCTAGATGTGCTTCTTGCAGCAATGCGCAACTCTACAACTGCTGGAGGCGATTTTAAGTGTTAAATGTAAATAACACTCAGTGTTTGCAAAATTACATGCAATATCAGGAAATTGCTTCTTTTATGCAGACTGTGTGAGACACTGCATGTAAAAAAAAAAAGCAAGTTACATTGTTTCTGTCACAAAGACGTGTCTTGAAGATTTAAGAGATCTGAACATGTATGCTGTTTTGCAGAAACATGAATAAAGTTAAGTTTATTTTAAGAGGTGCCTGTGTATCATTTGTTAGGGATACAATTCTGCTCACTCCATTCATAGTGAGAGAAGGTGTGAAGGCAGCTGTTAAGACAGGTTCATTGTCACTCCTTGTAACGCTAAACGAACCCCGGGCAATTTTTATGCTCTTGTTTCTTTGCTTCTTAATTGTTGTTGGCCTCCGTCCATCTCGAGAGAGAATGGAGTGTACATCCGTGGGTGAAGTGAAACTGCTGTGTTAGCAGCACTGAAGTGACCTCCCTGGGGTGCAAGCCTGGGCAGCGTGTATGGAGGTCCTGAGCTGCCCAGATGACAAGACCCCCCCCCCCATCGGCCTTGCTGATGTGGTCCAAAGGAAAGCAGAACAATATGTTTGTTACCAGCTTGGCTGCAGGAGTTGCCAAAAGGAGGCCTACAAGGCACCATCCAACTGTCTTGGGGACTCCAAGTTTGTGTGGGGTTTTCTCCTTAGCCTTTTCTTTTCCTGAAGATATCCCTCAAGGCAATGGAGGTTTAGGTTCAGAGTTTTCCTTCTCCTAGATTGGCTACCTTAGATTGTCGTGGTGAGTGGGCTTGCATGTTCCTATGACCCTTGTGAGTGAAGCCGTCGGGAATCTCATACTCCCAGCAGGGTCACCCAAAGCGGTAAGGTCAAAGGGAAGGAGCTAGACAAAGAATGATCCAAGAAGTCCTCAACAGCAGAACAGGTGGATGATAACAAGCGGTATGTTACAACAGCTGTGAAGGCGGATGAAGGCTGCAGTCCTGACTACTTCATGCCATCGGAACAGAGCCCTACTGTGAAGACTGTGCGTTGGTCAGTGTGCACTGATCTACACAACATAAAACAAATTCACACACAGGCGTCTTCCAAAAACCCAACCCAAACCCCAAAAGTTCCATGGCGACTGGCAAATGGTAATGGGGACCGGATTGTGAAATCTGGAAGCCCCTAGTCACATGGGCAGTGGATACAGATTCAGTCGTTCTGACTCAAGGAACGAGGCAGTTGAGCAGCTCGGCAGCTGTATCCATGACTGAGCAGCCCTTTTTAGGAACCGTGTTTATGGAAGACAATCTTACTCAGCTACGAGTGATCGCCAAAGAAGAAGAAGAAGACCTTCCCAGGTTGACAAGCCCCATCTGCCCCCTCTACATCATGTGCAGAAGCTACCTTTTTGACCATTGGACCCACTATTGGCCTCATCTGCTCAAACTGTCAGAGCCTGTCTTCACATGCAGGGGAAGTCCCTAATTCACCCAGGGTTTGAGACCCATTGGCTACCCTCACCTGGTTTAACCAACCAGTCTAAACCCTTTCCTGGGGTGTGGCCTCTGTCGCATGCTGGCAGCTTCTAGGAGTCACAGGTGATGGCTGATTGCAGAGTGGGGACCAAAGGTGGATGATATAATCATTGTATTGTGTGCATATGGTAGTGTTATGCTTTTCATTTGAACACAGGAAGCTGCTTTATGTGGAGCCACTCATTGGTTCATCTAGTTCAGTATTATCTCCAGTGGCTGGACAGTGGCTGTCCAGAGTTTCAGGCAAGGTTCTCTCCCAGCCCTGCCCAGAGATGTCCCAGAGATGAACCTCAGACAAAAGGGGAAAGGCCATAGGTCAGTGGTAGAGCATACAGAAGGCTCCAGGTTCAACTTCCCTGTTGCACACATGCAGATGACAACTCCATTATACAGAAAACAAATCAGGTAATGTGCATCAGGTGAAGACATCCCCATTCTCATTCCTCCTGGTGTGTGGAGCAGGGGGAAATCACCTTCCTGAGTTTTAAGCTGCTGGTGTGTACATAGCCTTATTTTACTGTCAGTGGGAATTGTTAAATGAATTCCTAAGGATTTAACAGATGCCATGACTCTGGAGTTTTGACTTGCCCTTTTATTCTGATAGATTGCTACGTTTTGCTTATAGCATTTGATAAATCGCTATGTTTTGCTTTGAGTGATCCGCATTTTTATATTTAGTACTGTTTTCCTACTTTGGGTTTTCCTCTGGAAGAAACAGTATACAAAATGGGGAAGAAATGAAATGATACATCCGTTGGGAGCTCTTCCCATGCTCAGATGCACCCCACAGCCCCTCCTAATTGTGTGAGCTGCCAGCAGATCTGGGGAAGAAGGGGTTGTCAGATGCTTCTGCAGATATTCATCATCTGTGTTCAATGTTCCAAGCACATCAATCCATGTGCCCAATATAGCTGCATCTTGACAGAGGAGACCTCCTTATGGGAGCCACTCCTCACCCTGTCCTCCTGTGCACATAGGTGCAGGATTGCAGCCCAGGTTGGAAGAGCTGTTAACATCTGCAGTGGCTGTTTCTGTATGATGCGTTTATTGTGGAATTGCCATGCCTCATTCACTCACATTTTGCAGGTTCTGCTTCCATCTTTTTTTCCTTGGCACAAAAAGTCTGCCTGCTTTTTTGTGTGTGTGTTTTTTAAGGAGGACAGAAGATTGGTGCAAACTCAACAGTTAATAGATGCTCTTCCCATTCATCCTCTCTTTCTTTCAAAAGCTATGGTTTTGATGTGGGCAAGGATGAACCCATTACAGCTTTTGGCACATGTTCACTATTAACTTTTCCAGAAATACTATTTTATAGGCCAGTTAATGTTTTAATCAGTACATTAATTAGTGCAAAAATACTTTCCCAGCTATATATATGTTTAAATATAATAGTGGTTCCATGCTTTTCTAGGAGACTTTCATAACACTGTAGTAGCAGTAAATGCTTAAAAAAAAGAGCTGTTTTCTGATCATCACCATTTTAGCAACATTTTCCACTGAACAGTTCTAATTCAAAAACAATAATTGAACACTTAGCCCATTATTACCCATGAGATGTCAAAAAGCTACCACACTTAAATGAATAAAATGCCCAATGCAAAATTAATAATTAGTTCTTATTATTAAGGATTGCTCAGAATTTCCCCTGCCCCAAATGTCCACTGAGGTGAATTGGACCTTCGTCTCCTTACAGAAAGTATGTTACACTCAACACTGTGCAGTAGATGGAACATAACAAGATGAACATGCAGAAAAATGCAGTATCTATAGTGTGGAAAGCCAATTGGGATTCTGCTTATAGGCTACAGAAGAAGAGTGATTTATGAGTACAAGACCTCCCTGTCTGGAAGCAGCCAATGCAGACTGTTTTAAATTCATTCTGTGTCTGTTTCTAGGTAACTTTGTACAGCACAGTTTCCTTTCTTGATTATCTCTGCTTCTGAGGAGGAGGAACATGGCCGTTTCTACTTTGCATGGAATAGTTATTTGCTAACGGCCTGTGCAAAGCCCTGTTGTCTGAAGGCTTTCTGTGTTGATGCTTTGTTGCAACATCCCTGGGAGGCAGGAGCTTCAGGCACAGGTTGACATTGAAAGCCCGTCTTGCTCAGTTGTTTTCCCTTTTCTGACCTAAACTGCTGTGGTACTTCTTCCGAGTCCCGTCTCATTAGCTCCTTCTTGCCCCTCTGCTCATTTTGAATGGATGCATGCAATGCTTCTGGAATGCCTCTACAATTTGATTGCAGTCGCCATTAACAAACATCAGGCTAAAGTGCTTTGAGGCAAAGACAGCCCTTGAAAGAGGCTGCATGGAGCCTTTAGGAACAGAAAGCCGCTTGTGCAATGAGGCTTTCCTGTGCAATAAACAATAATATGCCCTTATTCCCTTCTGGTGGCCTTATAGAGTACTTTGTAGGTTCTCCATCGGTCTGAGAAAATAACAGAGGCCAACCAGAGAATATTGAGAAGCAAAGCAGCTTGATCTTTATTGAACTGTTGAAACAGGGTGCCCCCTTCACATGCAGGAGAAGGAGGAGGACCCAGAACCCAGGTGTGCCCGCCCTTGTATAGACATTTTAAATTGCCCGCCCTGGAGTCCAAGACCACCCCCAGAAACATCATACATACATAACAGAAGGGGTGTAGCTCAAGACCACCCCCCCCCAGACACATCATACCTACATCACAAAACGGGATGGTCTACACCAGAAATCTGTTGTTTATCTCCTGTCTGGCAGGTTACCTGTTAATGCTTTGTTGTTGTTGTTGTTGTTGTTGTTGTTGTTGTTGTTGTTGTTGTTGTTTAGTCATTTAGTCGTGTCCGACTCTTCGTGACCCCATGGACCAGAGCACACCAGGCACTCCTGTCTTCCACTGCCTCCCGCAGTTTGGTCAAACTCAAGCTGGTAGCTTCGAGAACATTATCCAACCATCTCGTCCTCTGTCGTCCCCTTCTCCTTGTGCCCTCCATCTTTCCCAACATCAGGGTCTTTTCCAGGAAGTCTTCTCTTCTCATGAGGTAGCCAAAGTATTGGAGCCTCAGCTTCATGATCTGTCCTTCCAGTGAGCACTCAGGGCTGATTTCCTCAAGAATGGATAGGTTTGATCTTCTTGCAGTCCATGGGACTCTCAAGAGTCTCCTCCAGCACCATAATTCAAAAGCATCATTTCTTTGGCGATCAGCCTTCTTTACGGTCCAGCTCTCACTTCCATACATCACTACTGGGAAAACCATAGCTTTTACTATACGGACCTTTGTTGGCAAGCTGACACGACTAAACGACTAAATAGTCTGTCTGCATTTGGAATATTGTGTGCAGTTTCGTTCACCTCACCTCAGAAATGATATTGTAGAGGTGGGGAAAGTTACAGAAAGGGGCGACCCAGTTTATCAAGGGGGTGGAGTGTCTCCTCTGTGAAGAAAAGTTGCCGCATTTGGTTTAGAGAAAAGGTGAGTGGGAGCAGATATGATAGCAAATGAAATAATGGATGGCGTGGAGAAAGTTTCCCCCCTCTCTCATAACATTAGGACTTATGGGCATTCACTGAAACTGAATGTTGGTGCATGGTTAAACTATGGCACTTGCTGCCATAAGAGGTAATGATGGCCACCAACTTAGATGACTTTGAAAGAGTGCAGCAGTGAGTTCCGCAGGCTTAGGTTGGAAGGTCAAACAAGAGTACAGCCAAGAAATTGAAGCAAACCAACAGCCAGGAGGCCTGATCTTTATTGTTGCAACAAGGCTCCCAACTAGGTACATAGAAGAAGCCCCGATCAATGGGGTACATCCATATTTCAAAGTTTTCCAAAGTTTCCCATAATACATTTCAGGATGCATCATTAAAATATAGATATGTCACAGCAAAGGTGTGGTCTCAGGTAGAACCTGAGATCCAGGCATGCCCCTGTCACTCAGATGTAGTCTTTTACACTTACTCCATCACAGTACAAAGGAAAGCATTTAGAGTTTCCAGGTTCCTGAGTCGAGTCAAACACACCCCTTTGTCTTGACTGGGCTTCATCCCACTATGGAGTAGGTAAGCATTGTGACTGAGATGATTATCTGTCTGGCACTCTTGGGGCAGGATATCACCAGTCAGGACTCCTTGGGAAGGCCCTGCAGACATGACTGTACATCTCAGGGATTATGGTGGGCTCTCTCACTCCTCCCCTTATACCTCACATCCCGGGGTCCTAATGCCATTGGAACTGAGAAGATTGATACGAGTGATTTCTTATGAATTCCTAAGGTTTTCCCATTGAGCGTAGATACATTTATCAGTGAATTTGGTCCTGACACTTTCCCTGTTTTCCTTTGTTGGAGACCTGGGGCTCAGTGGGGAATCGGAGGCTCCTGAGCTGAGCTTCCATGCAGAAGCAATGCCTTTGCAGATATGCTGCTGTTATTTTCTCTTGACACTAGAGCAGTGGTGGCCAAACGTGGCCCTTCAGCTGTTTTGGGACTACAATTCCCATCATCCCTGACCACTGGTCCTGTTCACTAGGGATGATGGGAGCTGTAGTCCCAAAACAGCTGGAGGGCCAAGTTTGGCCATCACTGCACTAGAAGATTTGATTGGACAGCTGAAAGGCAGGGAAATGTGCGTGAACAAATGGTTTGGTAATGTGCAGTGGAGACTCTGTAGTCTCTCACCCCTCCTTCCAATTTTCCGGTAACAAGAGGACTGGACAAGTTTGTGCATCATAAGGCTATAGATGGCTACTAGCCATGATGCACACACTCTGCCTCCACAGCATGCTTCTGAACACCAGTTGCTGGAATCCAACTTGTTGGTCACTGTGAGAACAGGCTGCTGGACTAGGCTGGCCCTTGACAGCCTCTTCATATGTTCATAGTCTTCCTGCAAGTTGAGTAACAGCCTGTATCCAAATACTTGGCATATGTCAGGTGTTGCCGGATTGTATTTGGTCTAGTGATGGTCAAGCCTGATAAAGCTGGCAGTTCAGGTTTGGCTTGTATTGCTGTTTAAACATCCTCCCCCCATTTTTCTGCACATACCAACCCTTCCTACCTCTCACAGGTCTCCAGCTTGCCCTCTGGCAACCCAGTGAACAGAGAGAGAGAGATGCTGAGATAAGTCAAGTCTGTGATTAAGAGAGTTGCAACAGGTTTGCACACAGATAATGCGATAATCACTGGTCGGTATGATTATAGACCCTAATAAAAAGCACAGGGGATAAATATTTGAGGACTCTAAAGCATCCAACTTTATCAATGCCTTGCCGTGGCGAATTAGTTTAAGGTGCTACACTCAATATGCCAGCAAGTTTGGAAAACTCAGCAGTGGCCAGAGGATTGGAGAAGATCAATCTACATCCCATGGAAGTGAGAGCTGGACCATAAAGAAGGCTGATTGCCGAAGAATTGATGCTTTTGAATTATGGTGCTGGAGGAGACTCTTGAGAGTCCCATGGACTGCAAGAAGATCAAACCTATCCATTCTTAAGGAAATCAGCCCTGAATGCTCACTGGAAGGACAGATCCTGAAGCTGAGACTCCAATACTTTGGCCACCTCATGAGAAGAGAAGACTCCCTGGAAAAGACCCTGATGTTGGGAAAGATGGAGGGCAAAAGGAGAAGGGGGCGACAGGGGACAAGATGGTTGGATAGTGTTCTTGAGGCTACCCGCATGAGTTTGACCAAACTGTGGGAGGCAGAGGAAGACAGGAGTGCCTGGCGTGCTCTGGTCCATGGGGTCACAAAGAGTCGGACACGACCAAACAACTAAACAACAACAAAGCACCCAATGGAAATATCAGGAGTAGGCAATGTGCCCTCCAGATGTTGTAGGTCTATAACTCCCAGCCACCAAGCAAATATTCACTTTGCACCAGGCTCCCAGGAAGAAGTTATTTAGCTTGTGCACCCTTCTGCCTCCACCATCCCTTAACAGACACACACTGGTGGGGCTTAGCTAAGTTGTCACCAAATTTTGGAGACTTCCTTGGTATGGCAGAAACTGATGGCTTTTTAGGGAAGAATGGGATTGACTGTAGCCCCCGTCACTCTGATAAGCCTTACCTTTCAACTAGATGGACCATAATTCAGTGGTACAGAAAATGCTTTGAATGATGCAGGAGGTCCAGTTAAAATGATCTGGATGCAGGTGATGGGAAAGACTTCTGCCAGTCAAAGCAGACACTGCTATGGTAAATGGTACTCCGGCAGGGCCGTCTTAAGCATATCCGGCGCTGTGGTGCAAAGATCCCCATTTCCCACATCATACATTCAACACACATTTAAAGCACATGATTTCCCCCAGAGAATCCTGGAAACTGTAGCTTCCCACTCACAGAGCTACACTTCCCAGGATTCTCTAGAGAAAGCCATGTGCTTTAAATGTGTGGTCTAGAACTGGTGTCAGCGGCTGAACATCTGCTTCACATGTGAAAGGTCCCTGGTTCAGTCCCTGGCATCTCCAGATATGCTGGGACAGGACCGTGTAAAAACCCCAGAGGGCTGTTGTCAGTCAGTGTAGACACTATGGAGCTAGGTAGGCCAGTGATCCAACTCTGGTTAAGTTATCTCTCTATAAAAGTAGCATTTCATTTCCTCAGGTCATGTGTCCGCTGTTAAACTGGCATTGTGGAGGAGGTTGTCCTATATAATGGACAGGGGGAGGGGGGATTCTCCTTTATGGAAAAAAATAGGTGTCAGGGAACTGCCACCGGCTCAGAGACGAGAGATGGAAGGGCAGTTGTGCTATAGGGAGCCTCCGAAAATCTTGCGAAGCAGTTCCTCTTCCAGCAAGGAGGAAAGCCCCACCTCCAGTGGAGAAGAGGTGCAAGGACCAGAGGATGCTAGGGAGAGCCTTAACACCGAGCCTGAGCAAGCCGGAGAGGCAGGGAGCACGCCCTTGCCCTTGCCCATCCTGTGCAGTAGTCTTCAGCGCAGGGAGGGGCAGAAAAGGCTGGGGGTGATGAGACTTTTATGCTGGGGGAGGTACAAAAACAGACCACTCCCGGATTCTGCTAGCAATTGAGCCAGAAACTTCTCCCGGTTTCTCGCCCCAGGAGCATGTGCTGAGCGGGGCTTTGCTAGGGAAAGGGGTGCTAGGGCAGAGATACGGTGTTGGGAGAGCCCTTGATCTTGGTGTAGAAAGTTAAATCCGCTGGAAGTGGGGAAAGGGCAAGGCTGCTTAGTTTGGAGATCACAATTTACAGCGAACCGAGGAAGGAAACACGGTCCTAGCGCCTCCTACGAGCACTGGAGGCGCGCAGGCACCAAGCCCCCACTCCGTCTTGCTTACATCCCCACTCTCCCCTCCCCGGACTCTCCTCCTGGCACCCTCCACAGCTTGGCGCCCTGGTTCACTGCGCCAAAGCCCCTGTACTCCGGTATGGTCTAGGCTGCTTTGTTGGTTCCTAAAAGTAAAGGGACACCTGACCATTAGGTCCAGTTGCAGACGACTCTGCAGTTGCGGCGCTCATCTCGCTTTATTGGCCGAGGGAGCCGGCGTACAGCTTCTGGGTCATGTGGCCAGCATGACTAAGCCGCTTCTGGCGAACCAGAGCAGCACACGGAAACACCGTTTACCTTCCCGCCGGAGCGGTGCCTATTTATCTACTGGCACTTTGATGTGCTTTCGGACAGTTAGGTTGGCAGGAACAGGGACCGAGCAACGGGAGCTCACCCCATCGTGGGGATTTGAACCGCTGACCTTCTGATCGGCAAGCCCTAGGCTCTGTGGTTTAACCCACAGCACCACCCGCATCCTTGGTTGGTTCCTAGGAGCTACAAAAGCTTCTTAGCATCGTTTGTAAGCAAACACAAATACATCTTCATGTGGCACTGCCAATGTCCCGAGCTAATGAAGGGATCAGAATATTTACCGTATTTTTCACTCTATAACACGCACCCGACCATAACACGCACATAGTTTTTAGAGGAAAACAAGAAAAAAAATATTCTAAATGAAACAGTGGATGTATGATTTTTGTGGTTCGTGCTGTGGCCACAGACGTGATCTGACGGTGAGTTTGGGGTAGCCCAATGCAAAAATCCTGAGGATCCATGTGGATCCATGCTTTGTAACCATGTTTTTGCACCACTGCGGCCCCAGGCAACAGTGGGTGCGTGATTTTTTTGGTGCAAGCTGTAGCCATGGACATGCTATGTTATCTGATGGTGAATTTGGGGTGACCCAGTGCAAAAATCCTGAGGATCCATGTGGATCCGTGCTTTGTAACCACGTTTTAAGTGGGGAGGGAAGGAAAAGCACTCAAGGGACAAGGAGCACGCGTGGGGTGTGTGAAGGATGCTGCTAATAATGCAGAAGAGGGGTTTAAGGGGAGAAGGAACCCCCGTGGGGTGGGTGGAGAAGGATGCTGCTAATAATGCAGGCAAGGGGTATAAGAGGAGAAGGCTCCTCTCCCGCTTTGCTCCTTTAAAGCAAGCAGGCTCTGCTTCTCTCCCACCTCCCCAACTTAGCGAGCTGAAAAACTTTGCTGCTATTTAGCCAGCTGAGTGGGGAGGAGAGAGGGACAGAGAGCCTGCTTGCTTTAAAGAAGCCAGCCGGACAGGAGCTGCTTACTCTCGTGTAAGTGGCTCCTCTCCTCTCCCGCTTTGCTCCTTTAAAGCAAGCTCTCTGTCCCTCTCTCCTCCCCACTCAGCGGCTCTTCTCCCGCTTTGCTGTTTCAAAGCGAGCCACGGAGGAGGGAAGGAAGGCGAACCATGGATCCTCTGCTCACGACTGCAGCAGATCCCCCCCGCCACCCGTAGGTATTCCCTCCATAACACGCACAGACATTTGCGTGGCGAGTTCCCGCCCCCCAACAAGGATAAAGACACGAGACACCATAATTTAAGGTTAAATGGGCAAATTAGGCCACAACTTTATTGAATTCAGGAATGAGAGGCATTGGCTTAGGCATTGGTCCTATCGACTATCCGGCTCCAGCCCATTTGCTGGAGACACGGGAAGGGTTAACACCATAGAGGGGGAGTCTCCTGCTGAGGCACGTCAACTAGGAGCTCCCCCGGGTCACCGCTTGGGGACGTGCCTTTGGCCCACACCTCCATAGGCTTCGGACAGGGCCACGCCCCCCAGAGTCCTTTATCGGACTACCCTTCATTCACTGGGGGGAGGTGATGGCGTTCCTCCCCCCCATCCTCTTAACCCCTTCTTACCAATGCCTAACCGCCAATGCCGAGGAGTTGTGATGAGTTGCTACGAGGTAGGCGAAAAACCAAAAGGCTGCAAATTGCCAACTGGGAAAAATTCCTACCATGCCCCTTGCGGCGACAGACCGAAGTCCATAGCTGTAGGGCTATCGTGGAGTGGGGAGTGGGGTCCGGAGGGAGCACACTTCCCCACCAGCAGGCAGCCACGTCTGCCTGCACGCGTGACCTTAGGGTACAGGGAAACCCCCCCCCCCCAGACAAGCCACAACTGTCTGTACATCGTTCCACCCATGTCTGACCTTTTGCGGTCTCAGAAGTCAGCAGTGTCCTGTCTGTAACATTTTCCTTAGAGACCTTTTGTCTCCTACGTCATACACTGTGCAAGGGGAAAATGACGCTGTGGAACAGGTGCCAAAATAGCTTCGTACCACCCCACAATCTCGAGACGGAAGATGTGTAAAGGTCACAGCCCAAAAATGTATCTGCCTGGCTTGCATATTTGTCTCAATAAAAAGAGGCTCCACAGGAATGGTGGGAGCTCGCTCGCTCGCTTCAGACCACCTGTGCGTAGCTCACATCATGATCAACACCTGTCTCGTGCCTTCACTTCACATAGCAAAGTCAGAAACCTACCTAAAGGGAGGGAGGGTGGGAAAACGTGGGGGCTAGCCGGAAGGAGAGGACGAGCCCGGCCGTGCTGGTCCTAAATAGGGCAGGCCCCGCCCCCCCCCAGCCACCCGATTGGCTGGCTGGGGGAACGACGCGGCCAGAATTCCCCTGCTCTCGCGGGGGCTGAAACCAGCCCCCGCTCACGTGGGGTGGGCGTGAAGCCCGCAACCCCACCTCCTGCTCAGGTTCGGAAGTGGCTTTCCCCTTACTTTCTAGGAGGAAAAAAGTGAGTGTTATGGAGCAAAAAATACGGTATTTTGAGTGAAGAGACCTGAGGTTCAGCATATCTGTGGTTAAAAATAAACCTGTAATGGAAGCGGAGTCACGTCAGACAGTTCTGACTTCACAATAGACCCATTTCACACAAAGGATAGGCTTTGTACCATCTGTTCTAGCACTAAGTGAAAGCCTGTAATTTCCAAAGCTGTATTTCGAGCTTCAAAAGTATCACAAAGGGTTGCAAATGAGGAGGGTACAGTACTTACCACAGGGCAAAACAAAGCAGAGTGCTGATGGCCTGAAGTCATTTCAGATGAGGTAGCATAATCAACAGTTGTTTACAACTCCATAGTTCATGAAAAAATGAATAATTTCGTGGAGACATACAATTTGTCTTTAAGTCGCCAGAAGATTCTCTGCTGCTTTCCATGCAATATTGTAGCACAGCCAGCTATCCCTTTAAAACTGTCTCAGGCATTGCCCTATAACTGGCATTTAAGGTCAGCCTCCCTGACATGGATGGGGAAAACTCAGGCTGGGGGTGGGGCAAATGTGGCCCTCCAAACCTTTATATCTGGCCCACTGAACTCTCCTCAGGCCATAGCCCTCACCTGACTTGCTTCTGAGCTTTTTGTCCAGGCTGGAATGTGTCCCTGAACTTCTGCTTGCTGAGCAGCTCCCCCCCCCCCATCCACAAATATTACTGAAAAGCATTAAAAGTACCCCCTTAATCCTGGCTACACCAATGTTCCCACCCCTGTCTTCTCAGGATATTTCAGGATAGCTCACGCTCCTGCAGCCAATCAGAAGCCGTGCCTTGATTTTCATACAGTTCCAGGAATTGAACAGATTCCCAGAATGCATTCTGTTGGAAAACCAAGGTACCACTGTAGTAATATTTGAACACACCCCCCACCCCCAGTTATTCCCTCCCCCTCTTTCTTCTTTTCCCCACTTTCTCTTTTAGATTTTTTTAATCTTATATAACATATCAATGAGATTGACTGCTGTTGGCTTTTGTTCTCATTACCTAATAAACAGACTGTATGGATAAACTTTTAAAAAACAATTGAAAAAGGGTTTATAGCCAGTGACTACTCAGTTTAGTCCAAATTGTTACAGCAAAGATGTTAGTACAGTGGTACCTCAGGTTATATACGCTTCAGGTTACATACGTTTCAGGTTGCAGACTCCGCTAACCCAGAAATAGTGCTTCAGGTTAAGAACTTTGCTTCAGGTTGAGAACAGAAATCGTGCTCCAGCGGCGTGGCAGCAATGGGAGGCCCCATTAGCTAAAGTGGTGCTTCAGGTTAATAACAGTTTCAGCTTAAGTACGGACCTCCGGAACGAATTACCGGTAAGTACTTAACCCGAGGTACCACTGTACCTGCTTTAGTTTAGACACAGCATTTCTGCCATCTGCTGGGCACCTTCAGAACCACAATTTCATTCAAGCCATCAAAGCAATTGTGCCTGGCAAAGGACGGACAAAGCCGATTCCTGCTTTTAAGCCGTAGCCTGGGTATAACAGTGGGGTTTGTTTGTTTTTTGCCAAGGCTGCAGTCAATATTGTAGACCTGTTTTAAGGGTGAAAATTCCAAATCAGTGGCCGAAGCACCAGGACCGTTGGTAGACCAGCTCTGTGTTACAAAGATGTACCTGCAAACATGAAGGCCGGTAACGTTCATGGTGACATGGTTAAAAATAATGTGTAATAAGAAAGGGGTAGTAAAATTCATGCTTAAAAGATGGTCTGACAATTGGTACCAGAGGAGAAATGGGCCAGAGGAGAAGGCCATGAAGGATTTTTGGACTCTTGCTTGCTTGGAGATTTGTTTGAATGAAGGGTGGCAGAGAAATATAACAAATCTTAAAAAGCGTGTCACCAACATGAAAAGTTTGGAAAGGTCTGTTCTAACCCTCCAGAGCGGATTTGGGGACGGCGTGGGGCAGGGGAAGAGGTGAAAGCCCCACTGCCCTGACCGGAGCCCTTGTGGTGCCTTCCACTTTCTGAAGCAGGTAGCCAAATCTGGCCACTTGAAATTAATTGGCCCAAATTATTTGTGGTAGATTCATTGAAGTCAGTGACCACAAGTAAATTAGACCCATTAATTTTGATGAGTCTGAGTAAAAAACTTAGATGGGAATTCCACAACAACCCAAGCAGATGGGAGAGGTATAAATAAAATTATTATTATTATTATACGTGGATGCCAACAATTTTACTGCTTGTATTGCATATTTACAAAATAGATACCCCATGCACATATCTGCTTTGTTATTTATTGATATTTAACTGAAAGCTTTGTTAATGACTGCTCTGTTTCTCCTATTGCCTTTCTTTGTATTTTCGGGTTTTTTTAATTTATTTTTATTATTATTAATTATCTTGCTGTGTTTTATGCAAACCCGCTGAGGGATTTTGCCCTCAACGATATATTAAGCGATATATTAAAATGCTACTGATGAGGAATGATGGCGATAATTTCGTTGCTCTTTTAGAATAAAATTCTTATTGGAAGTGAAGAACGGAAAGGAAAGCGACGCTTGCTCTGCCGAGATGCAATCTCCCTGTTACAACGAGTCAAGCTTAATGAAGTCAGCGTTGAAAAAAGAAAAGAAAAAGGGACCCCTGAGCATCTGCAGAGTGCACTTCTCCCGGCACCTGCCCATGCCTCTGTCTCTATCTCTTCCCCCTCCCACTCCATCTGAACAACGGGGCTTGCTTAGCAACACCCGACGAGAGCAACCGTACGCCTCCGGTTCTCAACTGAACCTGCGGGGAGGGGAAAGCACGCTTTCCTTATCTCTACGTCACCACTCACATGGCGACTTCACGTCCCCCCCCCCTCGGCGTTCTTTTCCCACCGTTCGCGCGAGGGTGAGGCGTTCTCGCGAGAGCTGTGCCTTCTCTCTATCTCCCCACTTCCAGGACGCGAGGCGTAGACCTGACCGTGAAGAGAAAGAAAGTACTGTAAGTGGCGAGGGGGAAACCGAGCGCGAGTCGCTTTGTGGGGCCTCTGGGGGCGGGAGGGGGGGGGGAGGAACGCGCGCGGGGGGGGGGAGGTCGTTTCGGCGCGCGCAAGACGACCGTTGGCTCCCTCAGCTGCGCTGGGCCCAACCGCCACGTGCCGCCTCGGCTGCTCTTTCCCCTCCTCCTCCTCCTCCTCTTCTTAATTTAACCGCTGGCCCGTAGTGCTACATTACCTCTCCACCCGGGGCTGGATATCGCTGTCGCCATCCTCTGCTTCCGAAGCTGTGGAGTTTGCCGCGTTGCCATGTGGGCAAGAGTGCCTTTGAGCGGGTGCAGATCGCTGCTGCTGCTGCCAAGGGACCCCGCGACCTCTGCCCTATCTAGAGCGGGAAGGCGACGAAAGGCGGCCATAGAACGTGGCTTTATCACTTAAATGGTTGATTGGTGGATTTGTTTTTGAAATGATCGTCTAAGTAGAAAGATTTATTTTAAGGAAATAAATCTCGTTTGAGTAGGCTCGAAAGAGGCATCTGTTTTTCGTTTCCTTTCATTACAGGACTGTGTTGCTTCCCCCCCTCCCCACTACGTGTTGCTTCGACCTTACAGCCATGGGCATAGCCAAAGGGGGCAGCTGCCCCCCCTAAATCAATAAAAACAACTAACTGAGGTGCTGCCCCCCCATAACAAAGGCCTGCCCCCCCCAACACAAATGCTGGCTATGCCTGTGCTTACAGTGTGATAGGAATTTTATGGTCTTAGATATATGGCAACGTTCATAACCACACGTACATAGATCAGCACAGGAAAGCCAACCTGGAACCATTTTGATTCCTAAACTGAGCAAATGTTTCTCTGCATGGTCAAAATGGAAAAGCCTCCCCATTGTCTCTTCCTTCACAAATCCTGTCTTAATCTGTGTTTGAATAAGGGTGTGAGCCTTATCATTACAAAAGACTGCCCAGGCTCCCCAAGAAATCCAATCAAGTAACCTGCCAGAGAGGAAATAAAACAAAGCGACAGGAGAAAACAACATGCAAATGTTCTGTTTTAGACCGCCTTATCTGAGGGGTGGTCTTAGGTTACACCCCTTCTGTGATGAATGCATAATGTTTCTGGGGGTGGTCTTGATCTAGAGGATGGGAATTTCAAAAGTCTTTATAAGCCCTTGCACAGCATTTTTGGGGGTCCTCTTCCTCTCCTGCTTGTGAGGGAAGTACCCTGTTGCAACAGATCAATAAAGATCAAGCTTACTAGCTGCTTTGCTTCTCAATATTCTCTGGTTGGCCTCTGTTATTTTCTCCTACCAATAGGGAACCTATGTAAGGACTCTATATGGGCTCTTGGATACCCCATAAGGGAAAAGGGCATATTTTTATTTACAACACAGCCAGTCAGAGAGCCCCTGTTTCCTGGATGCCAAATGTGTTGTATTGCAAGTCACTTTGGGTTGTCGTGGAAGTGACTGGCCAATTTAAATAATAATAATAATAATAATAATAATAATAATAATAATAATAATGTTAATAGTATATTAGACTGGCAATTTGTTGCTTTACGCAGTCAGCTCAATGTCCCCTCATGCCAGCAATGATGTCCTTAACAGCTTTGGGACCCCACATATCCACATCATACTTTTAATCATTATAAATTTATTATTTATACCCCGCCCATCTGGCTGGGTTTCCTCAGCCCCTCTGGGCGGCTTCCAACAAAATACTAAAATACAGTGGTGTGTTAAACATTAAAAGCTTCCCTAAACGGGGCTGCCTTCAGATGTCTTCTAAAGCACATTTGTACCATTTTTAAAAGCTATGGCTTCCTCCAAAGAATCCAGAGAAGTGTGGTTTATTCATCACAGAACTACTGTTTCCAGCACTGTTAATAAACTACAGTTCATCAGTATCAAAAACATAAGAACATCCCACCCACATAGACATCTGGTTGACGACGATGAGAACAAGATGTTTAAATGTTTGGCTTTTTGATCTGATCCAGTTGGGGTGTTCTTATGTTAGACACTCTCTGTAATAGTTGGGCCCTAACCTGTGCTCTCAACTCACTAGGTGCTAATGCGTGTCTCATTCTTGGGAAACACGTGTGAAGCTAGAGATGGAATACATGAAAGAGCCTGCTACGGTCAGCCAGGGGAACATGTGAGTAACATACTGTCTTTGACAGCCATACAGGAAGGAGTGTTATCCTTCATGTGAATATATGTGTGGGAGAGTCACTATAGTGTAGTGGTTAGTAGGCCTGGGTGATACCGTATTGGCCCGAATATAAGCCGCATCTTTAAAATTGGAGGGGGGGGGGGAGAAAATACCCTAATATAAGCCGCTCCATTCATCACTGCTCCTGGCTGCATACAGGGGAGGGGGAGCCGACTTTTCCCTTTCCTCACTCTCTCCCTTCCTGGCCTTAGGAGAGAGGATGGGGGGACTACGCAGGGGCCATGTTTGCCCTGCGCTCCTGGCTGCATTCCGTAAGGTCGCGAATATAAGCTGCACTTTAACTTTTCACAGTTGGAATTTGGGGGGAAAGTGACGCTTATATTCAGGCCAATACGGTATATTGATATACCAGGATCGGTATGAGGAGCAGACTGCAATGTCGGCTTCACTCAGCGGTATATCGCCAGCATTCCTTCCTCCAGCACCACTGCTAGCAGAGGGACTCAGGAGCAGTGGCAGTTTCACCAGCGATATACCACTGAATGAAACTGCCATTGCACTCTGCCCTCATGATGGAGAGGAAGAAACAAGCTGAATCAGTGCGGCTGGGGAGCGGGAACCTTCCCGATCCCCAGCTGAGCTGCGCAAAGCAGCCCTGGCGTTCATGCCCCTTGCGTGTGAGCGGGGAAGTGCTGGGGCTGTCTCAGCTGGGGAGGGGGAATCTTCCTCCTCCCCAGCTGAGCTGTGCAAACAAGCTGCCTTGTCCCAGCCCGCGAGCGCTTGGGTGAAACCACCTCAGTTCCCAAGGTGAGAGCTGGAACAATTTCACCAGGTGCCTCGTGGGCAGAGGCGAATGCAGCTTGTTTTTTCAGCATCGCGGTATATCGCCAAACTGTGGTGTTTGGCTGGCGAAACACCATGATGTTGAAAAGCTGATATCGCCCAGCCCTAGTGGTTAGAGTGTTGGACTAGGACCTGGGAACCAGGGTTCAAATCCCTACTCAGCAATGAAGGTGACCTTGGACCAGTCATTCACTCTCATCTGAACTACCTCACTATTGTGAGAATAGATTGGGGGGGAGCTCTGTATTATACCTGGAAGGTAAGGTGCGATATAAATGAAATAAATGAATAAGTTGCTTGTTTGAAATCAGTTGATATCTCCTTATATGTGGAGGACTAAGGCAGAGCTGGAAGTTTCCCCCCCCCCTGGTGCTTTCCACTATGCAAGAATTGGGAAAGATTGAGGGCACAAGAAGAAGAGGACGACAGAGGACAAGATGGTTGGACAGCGTTCTCGAAGCTACAAACATGAGTCTGACCAAACTGCGGGAGGCAGTGGAAGATAGGAGTGCCTGGCATGCTCTGGTCCATGGGGTCACGAAGAGTTGGACACGACTAAACAACAACATGCAAGAATTTGCCATGGAGGGCTACTTTGTAAGAAGCAGTTCTCCCCATACATGTCCTCCTGTTATTTATATTTTCAGATGTGTTGGAATATCAAAGCATTAGAAATTAGTAGTGCTAGAAACAAATAGTCATTTTGCCTACTTGTTCATGGGTCAGAACCTACTTTGTCAGGTGCATGTACCAAGTGCTTCATAATTGAATTGTGAAATGCAAGAACAGACCTGACTCTCAGATTATTACTAATATTTGCATCAAAGCACTTGAATGAGCTCTATTCTTACCTTGTTCATCCTCAAAACAAGATTGTTGTTACACCGATCTAGCCAACTAGGCACATACAACTGAGAACTATTTACTGAAGGCCATCCATTGTGTTGCCTCAGTAGCATTTGAACTCTGGTCTCATATGTTTGAATTATAATGCTGTCCAGGGAATAATCATGGCTTTGTCTTTTGTGCATTTCGGTTTCAATGGTCATTTTCTTTCTTCCTTCTAGCCTGTGCTGCCAGTGTGGCATTGCAATTCCACCCAATCCAGCCAACATGTGTGTAGCATGTTTACGGACTCAAGTGGACATAACTGAAGGAATTCCTAAGCAAGTCATTGTTCATTTCTGCAAACAATGTGGAAGGTACCAACTGTTTTCTCAATCTTAAGGGCACTGACATAACATAACTTTCCTGAGTTTTTATATAAACATTTTAAAAAGTAAAAGTAGATGTGTAGATCCAGAAAAAAATGCCTTAATCCACAGTCAAGCAAAACCCTTTTTTTAGGCTAAGGGGGGAAATGGAAAATAGTGTGCAAAGGCCTTGAGTCTGCTTGTGGCCAGAGTCTTTAAGCAGAATAAGCAGGTATTCAAAAAGGATTGTTCTGCATGTTTCGGTAGATAAAAGGTTTCACCAAGGGTTTTGGAAGCATCAGCTTAACAATGGCTGGTTCCCTCTCTCTAGAAATACAAAAATTGTCAATTACCATTCTGTGGCACGCATTGCAGAGACAGATAGTAAGTCTTGTAGTGGGGAAAGAAGCACTTCATAATCACCACAACATCAATAGGGATTTTCAGACCATAGTTGCTGAACATAGAAATGTCAGAACTCCAACTTTTGGGGGGGGGGCACGTAGCTACCTGCATACTTTCCAAGAAATATGGAATCTACTTTGTGGAAGGTATGGGTAGACAGATTGAGAGTCTTCTGAAACAGAGTGCTTTGTTCTTTTGTTGCATGATGTGACAGTCTCATCTTTTTAAAATTTATCGTTTGGTGTCACCAGTCAGGTGCAACCCACCAGAAACTTCTTTTGCATAAGGGCAGTTAAAGCGAATAGGACTGCTGCATTGACTATAAATCATTGCTGTTCATGCCAAGATATTACATTTTATTTAAAGAAGTAGCTGTCTGACATAAGAACATTAATATAATTAGCATACATTAATGTTGAATATCATTATAATGTACTATGGGGGCATTATTGTTTTGTAGAGGGGGTTATTGTTTGCTCATTATTATGTTATGTATTTCTGTGTTTTTATACTGTAAACCATCACATGGGTCCCCAGATGAAGGGTGATATGTAAATTTAATTAATAAGCCTTGATTTATATTTTGTATTTGAAATTGTTCGTGTTTTTCTGCCTTTGTCATGGAGTTTGGCTACCACAATAAACTTGATGATGAAATAAATAATACCCTGAGAATGTTGTCTAGAGAATTCAAGAGCTCATATTATATTCACACTGTATAGCATATGCTTTGAAGGTCAGTTTGTCTTAATTGAGGTAGCTGTTGAGTTGTCAGTTACCTCCAGCCTCTAATGACATTTTGACTTAAACTTTCCTTATTGTTTGTTAGTCAGAATTCTAAAACCTTTCACTGTTTACATCTGTTGTGCATGTTGATCAGTTGAGTTAGCAGGTGCATATGTATGCATCATACTTAATCACAACTTCTTTGACCATTTCTGGCTGTAGCATTGTGAACCATAAATCTCTGTTTTTGTGGCATTCAGTAGAAAGCAATGAGTTGTTGAATGATGATGAGGAATTATTTTCAGATCCAGAAGACTAGGAAATTATTTTTGTGGCATTATTAGTGTTATGTAGTTATAATGCTATTTAAATATAGGCACATCATTGTATATATTTGGTTTGAGTCAATTTCATGTATTGCTTTTATTTTCAATTTTAGATACCTTCAGCCACCAGGAACTTGGATTCAGTGTGCCTTGGAATCAAGAGAACTTCTGACATTATGCCTTAAAAAAATCAAAGCTTCCCTTAGTAAGGTTAGTCTTGTAGCTCTATATTTTTATATGAAATTGAAGTCTACTATATTTCTGTAAACTTTCTGCTTGTGACAGCTGTGATTCTTACGTGGAGTTAGCCACTAATGATGAGTTGATTCTCCAAGCAGATGTACTTTGGTTGTACCTTCCAGTTCTATTTTGGGGGCACTGCATACACTGATAGTTCCTTAATGGTATGTACTGGGGCATGTTTACCACAGAAGAGCTGTTCCTTGATTCTGTGTTCACAAGTACCTATGCTATTAGAATCTATACCCATAAGCATCCACAGAAACATAATGGACTGGGTTATCACTCTTGACCCGTTCTGTTTGTGAGGAAAAAAGCATAATTAAAATTATAAGAAGAACTGAAGAAATACCACTTTCATGATGTGACTAGACATGGAAGCTGCATGAAATACCTTCATCATTCAACAAGCAGTCTTTTATGAGAGATTGAGAAGCAGAATGGCCGTTGGACCATCTGAGTAAAAACCCCACTTCTCCCAGTGCTCCTTGTGTCCCAAGCTGTGAAGGACATCAGCAGTAATAGCCTAGGTGACAAAACCCCAACCTGTGAGGGACATTTAAAGTTAGGTGGCTACAACATTGTGGTTTTTTCCCTGAGAGCTGTCGTGCCCAAGAGATTCAGAGCAGAGTAATAGGAATATGTGGGTGAAATGTTATTTGTAAAAAGATTTATTTACCACGATATTATAAAACATCAGGGCTACACTATAAGACACAGCATAAAACTTTAAAAATACAGATAATGTGCTTAAGTTATGAAATATGTTTTCATCCATCTTGTCCAAGTCTGAATAGGCATTCAGACAAATGAAATTATGCTGTTATGTAGCTGACAAAGAGATGATGATTTATTTAAAGTGCTAATAGGTGTAGGGATATGTTTGATGTAGCAGTTCCATTGGTGTAAGGGTTCCATTGATGTAAAGTATTTACTGCTAACTTAGAGGGTTCTTGTAGCAGTTGGGTGGGATATATTCCAAACAGCAGTTTATGGCTCTGTATAGGATTTCACTCCATGAATTTCCAGTTTGCGCATGAAGGTGAGCTAACGTTCAACGCAAAAGTCAATAAGCTAATGGGCAGAAGCAAGCCATGAAGTGGAAGCAGGGATTATTGTCATCATTTGTTGATTAGGAGACATACATAATAGTAAATGGAATATTAAAAGTTTTAATAAGTGCCATGTATCATTTCCTGTATTTCAACAGTGACATTAATTGAATGTAGGAGCCCAGACCTATGTGGCACCATTTCTGTTGTTCAGCATTTGTAGAAATATACAATAATGGTAATCGTGCATGCTCTTTCCTCCTGGCAGGTGCGGTTGATCGAAGCAGGATTTGTATGGACTGAACCACATTCCAAAAGACTTAAAGTAAAGCTGACTGTACAAAAAGAGGTGATTAGGCTTTGGAGTGACTTTTATAAATCAAAATTATTAGGGAATCCAGAAGTATGTTGTGTTAGCTAGAGGAAGTCAAGGATGTTCTTGCTTGTGACTTGCTGAGTTCTGAACAATGTTACAGCCATATTATGCACCATGAAAGTCAGTCCCATTAAAATACTAGAATTTGCTTCCATATAAGCATGTATAGAACCAGGCTAGAGGTTTCTGTACATTGAAGGGATCCAGACTTAGGATTGGGGACCGGACTTAATGATCTTTGTATTCCTTCCGCTTGTATTCCTTCCATTTCCATCAGTCAACTTTATAGCACAATTGTGAGGTAAGAAAGTAAGAGTAAGAAAAAATAGCTAAGTAGAAAGCTTGGAGTATTGAGCTAAGACGCAATGCTTCAGAGCATTTGGGCTATTAGCTGTATCTCTTTTAATGCCAGTTACTTTTTAATTTTAATTTATTTAAACAATTTATTGACCACTAAACTGCAATCATCTGTAAGCAGTTTACAATGATAAAATGCAAAAATTATATGAAAGTATTTCTATACCACCACATTATAGAAGATGGCATAAACTATAGAACGTCAGGCAGTGGAAGACAGGAGTGCCTGGCATGCTCTGGTCCATGGGGTCACGAAGAGTCGGACACGACTAAACGACTAAACAACAACAACAACAATAGAACATTAAATACCATTTAATTTTTCTAAAATGCATATAATTATTTAGATGACTTTCTAATCAAAAATTAAGTAGTAGCAAAGACCTTTTGCCACAAAAACGTGAACAGATGCTTGAAAGTCAAAAGTGAGGATACCCGGCAAATCTCTACTTGAAGAGTATTCCATAGCACGGGGTTGGCTACTCTAAATACCTGACTTCTAGTTGAGGCAGGTTGCTCCACCACTTCATTAAGGTCCAGGCCTTGCAAAGCCCGATTCAGATGTTATAGAGAAATAGAGCTGCATGCCATCAACAGGCTGATGGCACTTTGCTCCAAAACTCCTAATGACCGCTCTCAGTGGCTTTATATAGATGTTAAATAACAATGGGGTCAAATGGTACCCTGTGGAACCCCATAACACAGGTGGCAGGGGGTCAAAGAACTCTCTCCCATGTTACTCTTTGGCTTCAACCACACAGGTAGACTGTCAAAGGTTACTCCCCAGAAGCAACCTAGTAGAGATGACAGAAAAACTTAATCTTGCACTTAACTTCCTTCCATAGGTGATCAATGGGGCAGTTCTTCAGCAAATCTTTATAATAGAGTATGTTGTTCAGTCTCAAATGTGTGATGACTGCCATCGAGTTGAAGCTAAGGACTTCTGGAAAGCAGTGGTACAAATTAGACAGAAGGTACATTTGTGTTATATATACATGCATTTGTGGTTGCCTCGTGTACTGAACTTGTGTATAAAATATATGGCTTTTTAAACTCTGGGTTGCGGGGTATTGTTTTTGTTTCTTAAATATGGTACATATTTTATATTGTAATCTCCCCTGTGATGCTTGGGTGAAGGATGGTATGGAAATTTAATGAATTTTGAATAAGCTACAAAATGCTTCAATGTTTTTGGCAATTATACATATGCCTAGGTCCTAGTATGTTCCACTAAACTTGCTTGAACTTAATGCTGAGTAAATACAATATAGTGCTGCATATTTATGTATTCCTGCTTTAGTAATTTCCAGGGTCTTATGATCTGTTTGGACCTTGGGTGAAGTAGCAACCCCAGCCACATTTTCAGATGCCCTGGGGGCCTTTACATGAAAGTGATGTGTACAAATCTTATTTTTATTCTTAGACTCTACATAAAAAGACTTTCTACTACTTGGAGCAATTGATTTTAAAACATAGGCTTCACCAGAATACTCTTCGGATTAAAGAAATTCATGGTGAGTGATGTTTATGAAGCGACTAAGTTCTTGTAAAAGCAAATATGATATGAAGTACTTGCAGGCGTGAAGGAGAGGCTAGGTTTTTCAAAATAAGAGCTTTGGCATATAATAAATAGGATGTTTTGTGTATACAGTGGTACCTCAGGTTAAGTACTTAATTCGTTCCGGAGGTCCGTACTTAACCTGAAACTGTTCTTAACCTGAAGCACCACTTTAGCTAATGGGGCCTCCTGCTGCCGCCGTGCCACCAGAGCACGATTTCTGTTCTCATCCTGAAGCAAAGTTCTTAACCTGAAGCACAATTTTTGGGTTAGCGGAGTCTGTAACCTGAAGCGTATGTAACCTGAGGCGTATGTAACCCGAGGTACCACTGTATAACGTTGGTCACACTTGGAGTACACCCATTGAAATCAGTGGGCTTCATTGGTTTCAATGGTTCTGCAGTGGCTAACAGTAGATATCGTCCATATAATTAATATTTTGCATAGAGATGAAGAGAAGTATATTTATTACTAGGGGCTGCCATGCCTGCTTGTGTTGCTCAACAAGCCACCACCTCATCCAACCTTCCATTCCCTCACAGCTTGTTTGTGATAAGCATAATATATTGTTAATGAAGGGAGAAGTAGTCTTGGGACTTGCATGAAAATCCATAAGAGCTCTGAAGAATATAGATCCCTATGATAATATATCAATATGAACCACCATGAGTTTTAATTCCGTATACATGCTTACAGATGGCCTTGATTTCTACTATGCTTCAAAACAACACGCTCAAAAGATGGTGGACTTTCTTCAGTGCACAGTTCCTTGTAGGTAAGACTTTCTTTAAAATGTGTGAGCCTTTGCATAGCTGCATCATTAATTAATGTGTTCTAGTTTAGTCCCACTGAAGCTAGTGCATAGAAGTAGTTTCAGTGTTGCTCTGCCTGGATCAGGGAATCTGTTTATATCACAGAGGCAGCAGCGGTGGCAATAGTGCCTTTGCCTCTTGCCTTTTTGTAGGTGCTTGCAACAACTACAGTGCTAAACTTTAATTGTCAAGAGAAAGCAGCTTTCTTTTCTGCCTTCAAGATGCTGACCCATCCTAGAACTTCCCCTTTAGGGTCCCTTGTCCCACACACCTACACTTTGAGAACTGAGGAGTGGTTTGTTAAACATAGCCAAAGATTCTCACTCTTTTCTGTCATTTGTGGGGTTTTCACTTTCCTGCCTAGTTTGTTATTGTAGCCATAGAATTTCCTTTCCCCCCCCCTTGTTATCTCTGATTTGGACTTTTTTAAAATTTCAGGTCTAAGTCATCCCAGCGTTTGATCTCTCATGACATTCATAGCAATACGTATAACTACAAAAGCACATTTTCTGTGGAGATTGTTCCAGTATGCAAGGTATTTTTGACTTGATTCCTAGCCCGTAATCAAGAAGAAACTGTCTTGGGGGACTTCCTGCTAAATGGATTGTTTGCACTGCCAGTGCTGTAGAAGCTAAATCTGCTAAGACATATGTTCCATTTTATTCAATGAGTCTATATAGGATTGTAGCCTAAAACCACAATAATATGAGAAAACAAGCTATCTATTTCAATCCTAGCATGAATTTTAAAGGGCCTGTGTACAGATTTACACATACATCTTCATCTCTGGTTTAGTGTAGTTTGAAGGGATAAGTTTCATGAGTGAGCGAGATGTCATAGCTATAATTTTTCATACCATCCAGTATCCAAACACAACACATAAGGAGTCATCAAGTACTAAACAAGTATGTGTGAATCCTCTTGAGAATGTTAATTATTGAACTGCAGTAACAGTTTTTCCTCTAGACTGCTGGTACAACACATTGATACGGCAATAAAATGCATATTGAAGTATTTGTTTTTCAATTGGAACTTTTGTGTTTGGGAAAGACTTGGAGAATATGTTCTAACGATTTCAGAGATTAAGAAATTTTACAAGTGAAATGCGCCTACAGTTCTTACGGTCTGAAATCTTAACTACTAGCTTTTGCAGAAATTCAGCTAAAGGGTTTAGTTAGTTGCTTGAAGTTTCCTACTCCTCAGACCTCCTTTTAGCATTTTAGTAATTCTAACAGCAGATTTACAATGGGAATTGATGAGCTTTTTGTTTTTGTTTTGTAATTGCTTTGCTTTCTTTCCTTCTTTTCTCTCTCTGTTCAGGACAATGTTGTATGCTTGTCTCCGAAGCTGGCTCAAAGCCTTGGGAATATGAGCCAGATTTGTATTTGCCTCCGAATAACTAGTGCCATTCACCTCATTGATCCTAATACACTGCAGAGTAAGTTTTTTGATATTTTTCATATTAAAATGTAATCCAGTAATACTAATAGGAATCACACTCCCATCAGCAGAAATTTATATGAGCCTGAGGTTGATGTATTTGAAAAACTAAGCTACAGGCTACTATGATGGCATCAGGTGCATTGAAGAGAATATCAGTCCTATGTGACTTTTCCCACACACACAAATCAGAATAGTGGCTTACAAGTAACGTCTGCATTACTTCTATATTTCTTGTATTTCAGTTGCTGAAGTGGATGGAAACACTTACTGGCGTCATCCTTTTAACAGCTTGTTCCAGCCAAAGCAGTTGGAGGAATTTATTGTAATGGACATCAGCAAGGCCCATGGGAGAAAACAAGGTGCTGGTGCAGGCATGAAATCCAACAAAGTAAGAATTGTTGTTCTCTTATTTGCACCTCTTCTAGAAACTTGGCCAGATCATTCTCCCTGCCTTGGAATTGTTTAACTCTGTCACATGTCATTTGAAAGCTGTCAGACCATTGATCTATTTAGCCCAGTTTGCTATTCTAACTGGTAGCAACTCTTTCCCATATCTGCTCCCTAAGATCCTTTTAACTGAAGAAGCTGAGGATTGACCTTGGGCATTTTGTTTCCTAAGCAGGTGCTCTGCCTTTGAGCGATGTCCCTGAATTATATGTTAGTCTAAGTTCTTGTATTTTTGAATGAAGTGTACTTCTTTTGAAAGGGAGTTCTACATTTGAGATGTCATTCCCAAGAAGGTCACGTCCATCATTGTCCTTTTAATATCTCAGGTAGATAAAAATTAAAAGCATTTATGCACATTGGAATACGCCAACTTTTGCTGTGGATAAAGAAGGAAAAATAAGAGAATCCTTTTTAATTATTATGAATCAATTCTTACTGTACACTTTGTGTATGCAAAGTGCATTAACTATCACAATTCTGCATCAAAGTGACTCAGACTCCATGTGAAGCAAACTTATCTTTGTGGCGTATAAATTAAGCAAATCTGCATGGTTTTGCTTTATTTTTCCATTACTTAGTCAGCTTTGCAAAATCAATTTGTAGGTCAGTGTAGAAACCAGCATATACCATTGATACAAGGAATGGTATTTTCATTACATTGCTAGAAAAACCATGCAAGGTTTTTCTAGCAAATATATTTGATACACACGTCCTTTGGGGAAAATTGGCAGTTTGGGAGGAAATTAAGATGCTGAATTATAAAATGTGAGAGAAGGTTTGGTTCAACTCTTAACATATCCAGCTTTCATTTTTAATCATATGTGTTCTTTTCCCTTTGTTATTTTGAAGCATACACTTGCTGAAGCCTGGGTGCAGAAAACATCAGAGTTGAATACCGATACCCAATATTTCTGTCGTACTCACTTGGGGCATCTTCTGAATCCTGGAGATCTTGTGCTTGGGTTTGTAATGCTCTATTCTGCTTCTAGTTGATGTTCAGTTCCATGCTTGCATACCACTTTAGAAGGCTGCAGGACTGTGCCCCTTCTGAACTAATAACTTTGATAATTGATGCTAATTGGAGCTGGTTTTCTGAAACCTTAAGGTACTCTGAAAGCTGGGAGGTATGAAGGCTACAGGACTGGGCAAGGTAGACACCTCTGAGTTTTCTGCAATATAATGATTACAGGGAAAGTTGATGACAACGTTGCATTAAAAGGAAGAGGATAAATTTGAGAAGAACTTCCTTTTAATAGCTAATGCAAAATACAATGTGCAGTGGGCAGTATTTACCCTCATGCACCTACTTGTTAAAAGGCACAAGTAATTCACAAAGCTGAATCTTTTAAGAGCAATGCTTGTTCAGGGTTGTTTGTAATAGGCTTCTTACTTTAGTCGGAGGCAGGGTTCTACAAACCCATTCCCTAATGGTGAGTGCCTCTCCCTTTCTAGCAAGTGCCTGAGTTCTCTGGATTTTAACAAACCATTTAAAGGACTTCTGTGCATACCCCCAGTAAATGCTAATCATGGCAATAAATCATGTTGTTTTTCTCTTGGAGACCTTCATCAATAGCTGTTGGCCCTGGGCATCATCCTCTTTCTAGGCTTAATAATATTCTTGACACAGAGCAAGCAGACATGTTCTAGCAACAGGTTCTAATCAGGACAGCAATGGCACCAGTTTAGCCTCAAGGCCATGCTTAGCGCTTCAGCCTTTCTGATGCCAGACCTGTCCTCTCAGAGCCCTTAGAGTGAATTTTTCTTCTTCCATTTCCAGCAGATTAGCTGGTGGCCATCCCTGTTACACGCTTCAGGACTCCACAGTTAAAAACATCCCTTTGCAACAACTTTTTAGAGGTGGCATTGTGCCATGCCTTCCGGATTGGGAAAATTATAAGAGAACACTGAAGGCTGTAACGTGTCATTCACATGCTGTCTCCTTAGATGCCCATAATAAATATTGTCGTCTTGATATTACAGCTGGAAAAGTGGAAAGTGTTATAAATGCCGACAAATCATTTTCGCACCAAATGCTCCACAAACTTTGTTTCTCTCCAGGCTTCTGCCAAAGTCCCGTGCAGAATGCAGTGAGATTAAATCCTCATGCAGAGGATTTGAGGCAGTGGAAGTGGGGGAGAAGCAGGGCAGAATGGGCTAATGGCAACCATATATAATAAAAGTAGCAAGTAAGCCAAGCCAAAATGTATGGAGCTCTGATTTGTCACCATTATATCGAAGCGCCTATAACATATCTCAAACCAAGCTGTTAAATAGGTATATTTATATAATTTTAAAACAGAATTAAAATCTTCTCAATGCCAGCCTTAAGACAGCCCAAGTAGGTGGATAATTTGACATTTCCTAAAGGTACAAGGCCTTTGAGTTTTAGCAAGTATCCATTCTTCTTACTGTTTTGATTATTTGTTACATTTTCTGTATAAACATCCTTTGCTTTTCAAAACTTTTCATTCCTACAACATCCTGGCAGTGCCTGTTGTTGTTGCTGCTGCTGCTGTTGTTACATTTTCTTTCCCATTCTGCTTTGCTGTTTCTATTAGAAATATTGACATTTCTGAGTTGTGTAGAAGTATGATACAGATAACAAAGAAACCCTTCTTCATATTATTATTTTAGATTTGACTTAGTGAACTGCAATCTAAATGATGAATTTGCAAATAAGATGAACCCACATAATGTTCCGGATGTGGTAAGTTCTGGATACTTCTTTCCTTCCTTAAACAAACATTTGGGCACTGATGAACAGTTTTAAGATCATCATGATATGGACCAACAATCTCAATCTCTTTGCTAGCATAGGAAAGTATATAGTCTTTTATTACCTTTATATGTCTGGGTTTTGTTTCCTGCCTTATGCCCATCCTGCACAACTTGGCTCCCTTTGTCTCCCACTAGTGTCTCTGTGCTTTCTGCCTGTTAGGTCAAGAAAAGTGTCATTTGATGAAAATCTTCCCCAAATCTTTTGCTTCCGCATAATGCTAGACAATGGAAGCCTTGTCGATTCTGTCTAGGTCATGAAGGCTCACTTCACTATACCTTTCCCAGTATGTGTAGTCATTCCAGAAGCAGATACCGGAGCCTTGGTGGTCCACATACAGCTCATGCGGCTTGTGTTGCTTAGCCTGCTATAGTGGCCTTTGGTGTCATTGATACTGCTAAAAATAAAAATCACCCTCCTGCTTTCCCTGAATTTGTACCTTTGTTCATTTATTCTTAGATGCATTATTTAGTCCCACCAATATATCTCTGGTGTTTTTATACCAGAGATATATATTTTATACTCTGGTGTTTTTATATATTGAGGTTTTTATACTGAGGTTTTTTTATTTTTTTGTCATGTGGAAATCTTAACACCACTTTAATGATTGCAAACCTGAATATTCTGGTGGAATAGTTAAGAGTATGAGCGATGAGTTCAGTCTCTGCTTCAAATGTCATTCCACCCATGAACTGACAGTGTGTATAATATGTCACATTCCGTGTCTGTCTTCCTTTCCCAGACATTAACATGGAGGCAGTAATGCTGGCAAATCTTACAGTAATATACAATATATATGAAGTACTTTGAGCATTTATGGAAAGCAGTACAAAAATATTTAAGAGCTTCCTTCAATATTCGTTTCCCCCACTGCCCCTTGTGGTCAGTTTTAACACTACAGTTCTGTAGTTGCTTCAAATACCAACAGGGCTGTTTTTATCGAGGGGCGCAGGGCACCCAGGCGCCAAATTCTGGGGTCGCCAAATGTATTCTGGGGGGACCCAAAAAACCTCAACAAATTTGGAGTTGCCCCCCTAAAAAAATTAGGGCGGCTAAATAAATTGGGGGGGGCGCTGGGCAGATCTTTGCACCCCGGCAGCGCATATGCTAAAGACGGCCCTGAATACCAATTTTCATTTAAGCTTTCTCTTTTAATGCATCCCTTAGTATTGTTCTGTAAGTGGTATTTCTGACACAGTACCTCGCCTTCCCCTTTCCATTCTAGGTTTTGATCAAGAAGAGCTATGATCGCACAAAACGTCAGCGTCGGAGGAACTGGAAACTGAAAGAATTAGACAGAGACAGAGAGGGCATGGATACAGATGATGAAAGGTATTGGGGGAGGCAGTGTTCTGTGTTCTCTCTCATTTGTTCAACCACCCAGTACATAATTTTATGAGTAAAATAAGGTGGCAGAGAAAACAACTTGGATTTCATGCATGCTCTTTAGACCAGGGGTAGCTAAAGTTGTATATCCCCAATATTGTTCATTTCCAGTTCCCATCATCTCTGACCATTGACCACGTTGGCTGGGACTGTCCTAGAGGGCACCAAGTTGGTTCCCCCTGAGTTTAGACTAATGCTGAGGCTTGTGGCTGAATTCTATCATGGGTGCCATGTGAAGAGTTCTGTTAAGTGTTGAAACCTACAATCTGCAACATATTTTGTAATAAAAATTCCAACATGGATTTCACAAAATGAGGCAACTGTGGGACAGTAGACCCAGAGGGGGGAGAGAACTGGCCCTGTGTGTACTTTGCATTTTGAAAGTTTGCAAAAGTTGAACATCTAGACAGGAAATCACAAGGTGATTTCTAACCACCTATTAGACTAATGTACTACTATAATTTCCCAATAAGTCAGTGAGCAAAAAACTCATTGAGTTTCAAAACCAAGATGGAACATAAGAGCAGTCCTGCTAGATTAGACCCCCCCAAAACCCATCCACTCCAACTCACTGGATGCTACAGGACTTAACTGAGATTATTTCAAACATTGGAGATTGCCTCATCTTGAAATAGCAGGATGGGCTGTTGCTAAATTATTAAGAGAACTTTTATCTTGTGGAAGGATCCTAACTGCATTCTACCTTTGCAGGAGTGTGGTTTCCCAGTAGTATGCATCATAGTGTGCTCTAGGATGGGCCACCTCAGTTTTCCCATGGATCTGTTAACTTGATATAAACTGAATGATCTTGGGTGCATCCTACCTACTAAACTAGTGTATGAAAGTTTGCTAACAGAGCTTTGTTCCTCAGTGCAGGAACTGAATAGCCTTTCAGCTCTGGAATACTATAGGCTAAGCTGATTGCTGGAATCTGGACGAGAACGCCAGTTGCTACATTCAGCAAGTAAATTAGACGCCGCAGAGTTTGAACATTTTAGAAATTTACATCGATGTTGTTTCGGAACGGAATTGATGTAACGTGTGTTTGAATCTCATGAGTGGTTCTCCCCCCCCCCCCAGTTGTAAAACAGCTACAACAGACTCCAATTTTGATGTCTTGGGTGAGGGGATATTTAACCATTTCCCTCCCACACAAACCCTGTTTTCCCACAAGTGATTATTAAAGCACTTTTATACTACCATTTTAGTATGTTTAGGGAAGTTTTTAAATGTTTGGTGTTTTATTTTTTATAAATATTTTGTTGGAAGCCGCCCAGAGTGGCTGGGGAAACCCAGCCAGATAGGTGGGGTATAAATAATAAATTATTATTATTATACCATTTATACTATTGGAATTCATGGCAGTGTATAACAAAATCAGTGCATGAAATTCATGGCAGTGTATAACAAAATCAATGCATGAAAAACTGATGGAAACAGATGGGGGAAAGAAAGGTAAGAAAGGGCAACCCAGTCAGATGAGTGGGGTACAAATAATCATTATAATTATAATAACTATACAGATACCAGTCTTTTTTCACAGTGTGTAAAAGCAGCAGGAGGTGTTTGATGGCGGGGGTCAGACTCTGGAGAGATCCAATCAGGAATCTCCCATGTCACATCTTAGCACTTTCTAATTTGAATTTTTCAAACTAATTTTACTTGCTCAGTTTGTGAATGTTCATCTTTCCCAGTAGCCGGACATAGTTTATATAGCCTCCAGGCAAAAATATTTAGTTTTCTGTATTCTGTTTATAGTTTATGAATATAATGGTGTAGAATGCACCTAATCCCCAGAAAAAGTTATAAAATTGCTCACTTTTATTTCTGCTTTTATAGACAATACCAGGACTTCCTAGAAGATCTTGAAGAAGATGAGGCTATTAGAAAAAATGTCAATATTTATAAAAGTAAGTTTCCTACGTGAAGTATTTACCTTTTTTTACCGTATTGTAATGTCCAGAAATATTGCCTGTCTACAGTGGTGCCTGGAATTCACAACCAATGGTGGCTACTCTTAAATTAGTTGTTTTCTAGTTAATATGTGTTCTGTCCACTGTTTCTCTCTATTGTCATGATCTAAGTATCTGGGGCTAAATGCTCCAAGCCAATTTAATGACACTTTGAGGGATGAGAAGCTACAGATAACTGCCTGCATCTCTTTTGTCACATTCTTCCTTTCCCAGAGCATGCATTAGACCAGCTTAGGACTTGTAATACATCATCATCTATCTCCCCAGGTTACATCAACTTAAGGAAGCTTTGTCTTGACCATGCTGCATGCCCTGGTATGCAGGAAAATACTGTGCTCCTGCAAGCATACTTAATCCCCTCCTGGAGGCACAGTTTGTCTAACATTAGTTGAGTATCTGATGAGCTGAAGTTGGCAAACAGGATGTAAAGGGAATTGGGGTTGCTTGTGCGTAAAGGGTGCTGCAGCGCTAGGCAACGTTGCCTGGCTAAACCTTTCCCTGGCTGGACAGCCCTTTCTCCATGACTGTGTCAGTCGCTGGCAGAATCCGTCAGTGGGCGTTTTCTGAACTTCTTCCAACATAAAAACTCTTTGACCCCAAGTCTCCTCCTAGCATCCCTGCGCGGAAGTCTCCTGCGCAGAGTGGGCGTGCCCAACGGAGGTCCTGGGCTCTCCCCGCTGGTCTCTGTGGAAGAGTCTTGGAGCCCTCTCTCTGCAGTCCCCCCTTGCTTCCTGGTGTCCCTCCTATTTCCTTCCTCAAAGGAAGTTTGCTCTCCCTGCTGGTCCCTTCTCCTGCATCGTTAAGGAGCCTTACCTCCACTCTAGGCTCCGATGGCAGTTCCCTGACACAGGATGAGGAAATTGACCGCCTGACCAAGCCCTTAGCAACTTAAGAGGACCCTGGAGGAGCAAATGAAATTAGGGTTCTCTCCCCAGGACCAGGATGCTGTAAGCTTTTAAGGACTTGAGCTCCTTTGAAGCTAAAAGGATGTGGGGCAGTAATTAGGGGCAGTCAGAAGGAACTTGGTCTCAACCTAATTATTCCCCGCTCCAAGGAGATCTTAAGCTGTGATGCAGGCAGCAACCCTAACAGCTTAATGTATCCTTTAAAAATCAAAATAAGAGTAGGGGATATATTCTTGTTGATCTCAGGTCTCCCCACTTTCCAAATCCTTTTGTACACCACAAGGAGGGGAAGAGAAATATATTCCCCTTTCCCCATTGTTCAGGACAAGGCTTAGGTAAGCAGGTCACTTAGTCCCAGATTTCAGCAGTCTTGCATTATTTTGCTGATGGAGGGGGCAGGGCCCCCCAAACATTTATTTTCTTTGTGGTCTTCCAGTTTGTTCCCTCTAGTGATGAAGTGTATTACCATCCAGAAACCTCTGCACACTTGAACATCCCTGATATGCAGAATTTATGTCTATGTTTGTTTGTTTTTTGAATAGAAAGGAACGCAAACTGTAGGAGACCAAGGGCTGTATGTGTATACTGCCCTCATTCCGCCATGTAACTAACAATAGCAGGGCAGAGAATAGACACAAGCACTTGGTATGAATCCTAGGCAAAAGGGAAGCAAGTGGTCTGCTGCTTGCTCTCTTCAACCTTTTGGGGGAAGGATAATTAGTATTCTATTCCTAATTAATTATTCTGATCCTAATTAATCTTGCACTATAATTATCCATCACTCAGGTTTAGACTACAAAGCAGGCATTTAAAGCTATTGTGGAGGTGCAGGGAGAGAGCAAATATTTTGAAAAGAATTTCCATTGTTTTCTTAAAGAATGGCTAGCTATTTGACAGTTAGCTCAGTTGGTTAGATAAAGTGATTTTTATTTTATTTTATCTTATCTTTTGAGGTCTTATGTTGCTTTATGGTTTTATAGATGCAGTCATTCCTGTAGAAAGTGATACGGATGATGAGGGTATTCCCCGGATCAGCCTTGCTGAAATGTTGGAAGATCTTCAGATATCTCAAGATGCTACTGGCGGAGAAGGTGCTGATATGTTGACAGAATAATAGGTCTTGTTAATGTGGATATTTTTCTTCCTTAAGGAAAACTAGTTATTACAGGAACCTATTTTAGGCATTCATAGACTTGATGTACAAAGTTATAATCACAGTAAATTTTGAACAACAGTTCAACAATAAATCATGCTGGAAAGTGTCATTAATGGCTAATAAATGCATTGGGATATATACTAAACCTGAATGGCATTCAGACTGTGTGATTATGATTATATTTACTTGTGTCTAAATTTGTAAGGTAAAGGTAAAGGGACCCCTGACCATTAGGTCCAGTCGTGACCGACTCTGGGGTTGCGGCGCTCATCTCACTTTGTAGGCCGAGGGAGCCGGCATACAGCTTCCAGGTCATGTGGCCAGCATAACTAAGCCGCTTCTGGCGAACCAGAGCAGCGCACGGAAATGCCGTTTACTTTCCCGCCGGAGCGGTACCTATTTATCTACTTTCACTTTTGTGCTTTTGAACTGCTAGGTTGGCAGGAGCAGGGACCGAGCAACGGGAGCTCACCCCGTCGCGGGGATTCGAACTGCCAACCTTCTGATCAGCAAGTCCTAGGCTCTGTGGTTTAACCCACAGCACCACCCGTGTCCCATCTAAATTTGTATTGGTATGCAAATACAAAGATAGTTCCAAAGCCGTGTCACTCACTGAATTTGTTTATGCTTTGGCAATCTGTAATCTGCACCTGGGATCTCTGGTGTGTTTGTGTGTGTTGCAGGGCTGCTCCCAGTAACGTCAAAAACTGTTCTAATCTACTTTAAACTACCATTTAGTTAGAAATACAAATCTTACATTCAGTTGCTATATGAAGCTGCAGGAAATGAAGAATGTGGAGGAGAGGAAAGTGGATGGAACTCATATTTCTGAAATACAGTCATCTAATAACTGTCTAGAATATAGGCCCTAGATTACAAGAGGCTTAATTTTAATTCCCTCTTGCATTATTGGCAGCTGATGCCCCATAGTGGAGATGTTACTGTGTGCTTTGAAAATTAGCCACATTCTATCTAGGGCTCAGGCTTTCTAAAGGTTACCTTTGCGTCAGTCCCGTTGAGGCAGGCTACTGTTTTTCTTGGAAGGGAAGAAAAGCTTAGGAGCTTGCAGCTTTGTTCTGGAAATCCATCTCTACATGTCTGTCTCTTGCACATGTGGAGGGAACTGATGTGCCTCTGTAAAAGAATGCCATGGACCAGTTTTCTTTATTCAACCAAACTATCTCCTTGGGACTGGCGGAGTTCATGTAACTTGTAGTTGAAAATGTTTGTTTTAAACATTTGATCCCAGATCAAACATTAGATCAAAGTTATTATACAATCTTCCCTTGTGTTAAGAATAAAAATTGTGCCCCTATATAGTGGCTACTTCCTAGTACAGCATTATGATCATTCATTGAGATTCCTAAATTTGGGTGCAGGGTGGGTGATAGGCAAGAGCACAATATGGTGTAAGTCCTTTTCATTCATAAGTCTTTGGTCACTTCCATTTTAAGCCCCCCAGCATTGTCTGACTCTTTAAAAACCTCTGTCTGGAACTGCTTCATCACAGGTTATACCCACGTAGTAAAGAAAACCGACACTGCTATAGGCCTGAAGTAATACTCATTTCGTTAGAAACAACAACTCTTTTCTGGGTGAGCTGGTTCAGACAGTATGATGAGTAAAACTGTAGGCAGAGAAACAAAACCATATTGCAACATTTCAATAAAAGCAGGCTGCTTCCACTTCTGAACTTCTCTCTGCCACAGACTCCCTTGAACTTATGAAGCCCTGTTATCTCTTCTGCTTCCAACACCACCTCCGCCCAATCTTCCCCCTCCTGCTAGTCATCGTCTCACCACCAGTCCCTTGGCTCTGAGCCTTCTTCCCTTGGGGGTTACCCAGCTAGTGCATCCCACTGTTCCTCTGGGTCCAGCCAGTGTGTGACATCTCTCATGAGTCTTGCCACTCATTTCCAGCTTATCATGTTTTGGCTTCAGTATAATAAAACACAACAAGATACAGTGGTACCTTGGGTTACATATGCTTCAGGTTACATACGTTTCAGGTTACACACTCCGCTAACCCAGAAATAGTGCTTCAGGTTAAGAACTTTGCTTCAGGATAAGAACAGAAATCAGGCTCCGGCGGCGCAGCAGCAGCAGGAGGCCCCATTAGCTAAAGTGGTGCTTCAGGTTAAGACCAGTTTCAGGTTAAGAACGGACCTCCAGAACGAATTACGTAATTAACCCGAGGTATCACTGTATAAGAAATAAAAGCAGCAGCAAAAATACAAATAAAAACCATACAGCATCTAGCACACCACACTGCAATTACTACAACAGGCAGAAACATCGTTAAGTGGTTGTCCCAAGACCCTCAACAATTTGCAAGAGGTTCGTGGGGAAAAGAAATTGGGGAATCTTTGATCTCGGAGGTACCTGTCAAGATGCAACCATTTCAAATAGGGGATGCTTTTCCATGAGGTGATCTCAACACAATTGGGAGAGGCTGTGTTGTAAATTATGCAACTTGTTGGGAGGGTGCTGGTTTTTTGAGGGAGTTCCATGTCGTCAGCCCAAACACATTTATTTCAACCATTGTATTTTCCCTGGCAAGGTTCCTGCTCTTTTAACACTGATTAATAAAGTGCCTAAGATGTGGTTGCGCAAAGATTAAAGCACAACATAGGACCAGCCCATAGGTTTACCATTGAGAATAGTGATGAGACATGGGAAGGAAGAGGGGAAGTTGGGAAAAATCAGCATGAACTAGGTTGGTTTTAAGATGCCTTTTGTAGCTGTGTGTCGGGCAGAAATTCCTTTCATGGACATGAAGTAATAGGATGACTTTGGCTGTTGCAATTTGCTCCTGCCGTGCACTTGTGAAAGCTACAGAAGACTTGTCAGCAAAAGAAAAGGCAACCCTGCTATTACAAGAGTGTCATCTGTCAGAAATGTGTTACGCAATAAGAGCTGGCAATTGATCCATTAATGCTTTCATGTGAAGACAAATACAGGTATGGAAAGGCTTAATTGAGGCATGTTTCAAAACAAAACACTAGTAGGTTAGAGATAATCTTTTACTGATGAGAAGCATATGCTAGTCATTCTGGGCTGAAAAGAGATACATTTAATGACAGTGTGAAGAGAAAACTGAAATATTCATTTGTTACTATCTCAGCAGTACATTTTTTCATTATACAGTAATAATATAATTAAACCTTGTGTACTTGTGTCTGTAAATAAATAACCAGCACCTTTGTCTTTAATCACAGCCACATCTGAGGAAAAAGATTGCCTTAGCCTGTATAAGCTTGTTATATGCTCTTTGAGAGTGATAGGTAGGTCCTGTTTTACAGCTGTTGGGAGTATACAAAATAAGTTATGAAAGTGACTATTACATCTACATTGATAAGACAGCATTCTCAGGCGTTGGAGAGTTTGCTTCAGAGTTTAGTTATAATCCTTTGCTTCAGAGGTTAGATATAATCCTTTGCTTCAGAATTTAGATATAATCCAATAAAACAGTGTGGGTTTGCATAATAACACCTTGTCACCATATGATGCGGCTGGATTAGTTCTCTTCTTGCATGTAACTGTCATAATTGCCCCACTAGCAAAGTGAGTGTCAGCTGTAAGCACTGAGAATGTGTACAACTCACCCCAAGGAGTTCAGAAACAAATCAGTAAGGTGACTAGGAGATAGCTGGAAGGAGAAGGCTGAAGAGAACTTTTTCAACTAGGACATAACTAAAAAATCTCCAAACATGATGAATGCTAAGATACGGTTTTGTAATGCTAGGCATTATGCGGGTTGTGTTACACAATTCTAGGTTTGTCACTTGCACCTGTAGGAAGTATGTCTCAAGTTCTTTCTTGAATATGGAAAGAAAATGGAACATTGCAAACCCCTTTGCTTTTGTTTTTAAATGTGTTTTTGAAAAGTTTTATTTCTGGGGGGAAAGGAGCCAAGACATGAACATTGAACCAGCTCTTCCTCTGTCCTTTTTATTGTTGCGCCATGGTTTGTTTTGGGCTACATATGAGTAAGGAGAGAGTTTAGCCATGTTCGGCCAATATGCTGAGCCAATGCTAAGGCTTAGCTCAGCAGGGCTCACCGCTAGAAAGATGGGGTTTTCTGCTTTTCCACCAGCCCATGGAAGAAGGGGGAAATCATGTAAAATATAAGAAATGTCCTTAATTTAAACAGCATGCAGGATTCAACAGTCTGGGCGACACCAGTCCATTTCCTGCAATATCTTATTTGCTCCCTTTGATTTCCTAATTCTAAAAATCTTTTTTGTTTTGTTTTGTTACTAGTCTCTTCCATTCAACCCCAGTCATCTAACCACTAGACCTTTGTGCGCAAGTGAAGGAAAATATTTCAGAGGCACAGCAAAAGCGGCAGAATCATTTAGCTTCCATTTTGCACCTTTCAGGGGTCTCTAGTCCCACCAGCCTTGTCAAGCTGCAGGAGTTTTTCCTGTTCTTACATGAGAGAGACACTGCATATTAGGACTCCAATCGCCAACAGGCAGAAAGAAAGCTTGTAAGAAAACATAAGGTGCATTTCTCTGTTAGAGACATGGCACATTTCAGTTCCCTCATGATAGGGCTTCCCTGTGATAACAAAAACAAAACTGCGTTAAGAAAAATTGCACATTGGAGGCATTTTCTGAACATTTTCTACATGCAGGTGGTTAAGTCCCAACTTGCAGCTTAACTGCTATCCTGCCATGACTGTTCTATTTTTATTACTCTCTTTGTATACAGCTACTTTTAGAATTTGTATATATTCTCTCAGTCTTCTTTCCAACGCCCAAGTAACAGTCCAGTATTATGTTTCATCATAAAGAGCTTAAGCACCCTATGCAGCCAGATAAATCACTGTTAAGCTGCCGTTTGCCCGCTGATACTGATCTCCATAGCACTATGGCTTCAGAAGGCTTCAGAGTTAATGGGATGATGTGTAAGTGAGTTTCTGCTCACATCATATCCCCAATGCCTCCTATATGTGTTTATGATGCAACTTCTAGCAACTTAGCACTGGAGGAATGCCCTTATGGGGAAAGGTTGTGACATTTGGGGCTTTTTAGTGTAGGGGAAAAGGCGTGGCAGGGAGGAACATGTACAAGATTATCCATGATGTGGAGGCAATGACAAAAGTATCATTCCCTCCCCCCCTCTTTCATATAACTACAGTGGTACCTTGGGTTAAAAACACCTTGGGTTACAAACACTTCGGGTTACAGACTCGGCTAACCCGGAAGTAGTACCTCGGGTTAAGAACTTTACCTCAGGATGAGAACAGAAATTGCGTGCTGGCAGTGGGAGGGAGGCCCCATTGGCTAAAGTGGTACCTCAGGTTAAGAACAGTTTCAGGTTAAGAATGGACCTCCGGAACGAATTAAATTTGTAACCAGAGGTACCGCTGTACAATCGGGGACCATTCAACGCTTCTTCAAACAGTGCACAGTTAAACTGTGGAATTTTCTCCCACAAGTTATAGTGATGTCTTAATAGAGGAGGCAAGTGTATGGAAGAGAAGCCTATGATCTGCCTCCACTGTTGAAGGCAAACGCCCCTCTGAATGTGTTGCTGGGAATCACAAATGTGGAGAGTGCTGTTGCACCCGGGTTTTGTTTGCTGGCTTCCAGGCTGGCCACTGAAAGAAAAGGATGTTTGACCTTCTCAAAGAGCCCTTATGTTCTTGTTGAGCTGCTCTGCTGTGCTAGAACCATATCCCATAGTTCCTACTCCTACAGCGTTGTTCAGATGGCACGGGCCCAAGTATTTACTGCATGTAGCTAAATGAAGGGCAATTTCAAACTTGGGTGACTAGTTTTATTATTAAAATACAGTGGTAGCTTGGGTTACAGACGCTTCAAGTTACAGACTCCGCTAACCCAGAAATAGTACCTCGGGTTAAGAACTTTGCTTCAGGATGAGAACAGAAGTCGTGCGGCAGCAGCGGGAGGCCCCATTAGCTAAAGTGGTGCTTCAGGTTAAGAACAGTTTCAGGGTAAAAACGGACCTCCGGAACGAATTAAGTTCTTAACCCGAGGTACCACTGTACTCAGCACCCCTCATGCCAGCGGCAGAGCAAGCCGATCGGGCGCTTGGGGCAGCGTGCGTGCCCTGCGCCCAGGGGCGGGGCCAACCGTCCATGGGGGCACCGCGGGGCGTCAGAGGAGTCTGCCTGCCTCCTCCCACTCAGCCCCCCTACAGCTGAGGGGGAGGCAGCGGGCGGACTGTTTGGGGCAGCGTGGAGCCTGCGGGCGCTCAAGCCACCGCGTCACTCCCAGGAGAGAAGCATGGCTCAGGCACGCTGCATGCCCCGTGGTGAGTGCTGCCCAGCATTTTGTCACCCCCCCTCAGTGGGGGCACACAGGGCGGGCCGCATCCACCGCAACCCCCTTCCTACGCTCCTGCTCCTACAGCTGAACTCTCGCAGCAAGGTTACCTTATTAGGACAACTAGTCCTGTTACCTTAATCCCTGCAAGCTAATGATGGCAGGATTTCTTTCTTTTATGGCATCACTTCCCTTTGAGTTTTCAGTGACTTGTTGAGCATGTATCAGCCAGGGATGTTTTAGCAGGCCAAGGAAACATCGCTAAGGTCATGACAACAATGGCTCTCTTAGTCCACACATAGCACTGCCTTCTAGTCAACTGCAGGTGTAACAGTGTGGCTTGCAAAAAAATAATAAATCCATAATGTAGGGTGTCCGTTCTTAGAACCATAGCTTATTTCAGCAGCCTTCAGTTTTCTTTCAAACCCAAGGGCCCATCTTTAGTGCCAGCCTGTAACATGGGGCCTACCTGCAATGGTTTTTAAGCATGTATACTTTGAATTCTCCCTCCCTCCCTCTATGTTCCCTGCTTTTACTGCCTCATTTTCTTTACTCTTTCCTCTTCACTAGAAGAGAGTCAAACAATTAAAAGAAATTGTTGCCGGACTAGGTGGCATGTAGTGTTCCTTCATCGGCTTTGCATGGAGAAAGTCCCAGGTCCAAGTCCAGCCATCTCCAAGTAGGGTGGGGAAGGGACCAGTCTAAAATTCTGGGGATGGTCAGGTGGAACAGTGCTCTGATTCACCTTCCTGTGTTCCTCTGTGATTCACTGTTGTTAAAAAAATGGTCATCACAACTGGCAAACGCGTATACCGATGCACTGGATTAAAAGTGGCGAGGGGTAAAGAGACCTGCGCATACTTCCAAATTGTTCTATTTACAGAAATGTGGCAAAAATACATCTAGTTATCCAAGCTCAGTCATGAAGCGTCCACTTCAGCTACTTGACTAGCTGTAGAAAGAACTGGAAAGCCTGGTTCAAATGGGTAGGAATGAACAAATAAACTGTGAACACTGACATAGTCAGAGTGGTGGCAGTGAAAGAATGCATCACCACTTTTTCCCAGGGTTCCATGTCAACGGCACACGTGACCAGCATGTACTGAACATAAAGCCAGTAGATAAAATCCTTCAGGTCCTTCATTGTTCTCGCCGCCATTAATCGTTGCTTCTTGAAGTTCGTCCTGTTGGAGCAACAAAAGTGTGGGTGATACAGTTTGAATTGGGAGCAGAGGAAACAGAAGACAGAACAATCTTTTGGGGTTATGGGTTTTATTTTTTGTTTTCAAAAAGTGATACGGGGCAATCGCGTCTTGCTCGGGGGTTACATCCCCGGGGGGTGCAGATAAACAAAGATACGCATACAGTCGTACCTTAGTTCGCGAACGGAATCCATTCCGGAAGTCTGTTCGACTTCCGAAAATGTTAGAAAACCAAGACGTGGCTTCCAATTGGCTGCAGGAGCTTCCTGCACTCAATCGGAAGCCGTGGGTGCTGTGTCAGATGTTTGGCTTCCAAAAAACGTTCGCAAACTGGAACACTCACTTCCAGGTTTGTGGCGTTCAGGAGCCAAAACATTTGAGAACTAAGCTGTTCAAAAACCAAGGTACTACTGTACTCAAACCATCCCTTTGGAACTGCCCCTGAACAGCCATGCTTGCACTCTACATGGTGCTACCTTTCAAGGCAACTTGGAAACTACGACTAATCCACAATGCAACAGCTAGTCTGGTGACTGGGAGTGACCACTGGGACCACGGAACACCAGTCCTGGAAGATCTTCACTGGCTCCCAGTATGTTTCCGAGCACAGTTCAAAGTGTTGGTGCTGACCTTTAAAGACCTAAACAGACTCAGCCCAGTATACCTGAAGGAGCATCTCCACCCCCATTGTCCAGCCCGGACACTGAGGTCCAGCACTTAGGGCCTTCTGATGGCTCCCTCACTGCAAAAAGTTAAGTTATAGGGAACCAGCCAGAGGGCCTCTACGTAGTGTCACCCATCCTGTGGAATGTTCTTCCATCAGATGTCAAGGAAATGAGTAACTATATAAACTTTAGAAGACATCTGAAGACAGCCCTGTATAGGGAATCTTTTAATGTGTAATGGAATCTGCCCGGAGTGGCTGGGGCAACCCAGTCAGATGGGTAGAGTATGTATGTATGTATGTATGTATGTATAAATAAATAAGTTGTTGTTGTTGTTGTTGTTGTTGTTGTTGTTGTTGTTGTTGTTGTTGTTGTTGTTGTTGTCATTATGTTTCAAGGAAGTCAATGAGTTTTTAAGCTTTCTGACCTGTTTACCAGGCTTTGGGAGGAGGCTCTTGTGAGAATTTGCAGGGCTGTTGCTGAGTTATCATGAGATCTTGCAAGAGCTTCCCAGAACCTCCCACAGCCCAGCAAGCAAGCCTAAGAGCTGAAAACCTTCTTTCTATGCTAGGAAAAGCACTCCGCCTCCCATGCCTTTAATTTGTGCAATTCCAACCACGTAAAGTTGAAATTGCACGTGTCAAATGGGCATAAGATGCAAGTTACCCATGCATTCAGTTCATCAAACTTGCAAAGCTGTCTCTAAATAAGTGTTACACAGAGCAGACCCAATGAAATCAATAGACCTAGGTTCAGGGCTAATCAGGTGTGTGCCTGAAATTTAGACACATCAAAAATGCTAAAAGATTTTGACAGATTTCACAACTTGTTTTACAGCATATCAGACATACACTCTCAGGTAAAGAGTCTTTTTATTATTATTATTAAATCAAAGTATGTCTCACTCTGTCTTTGATGCCTTATTTTGTGTTTGGATGTTGTCATTCTTATTTTTATTATGGCTAGCAGCCTCAGTAACTGGAAGTGGTCTGAGTTCCTTTCAGCCTCTGTAAAAGCCTGCCTAAGACAGGTTTCTTGACTTAAAGCACAGATGTGCCAACCTATTGAGCTCTATATATGAACCTGTCAGAACAATATTAGTATAAAACATTTTGAAGGTTCAGGTTATAGAATGATTGCCAAATGCAATCAAGGGCATATATTTCGGAGGCCTCTCAATTTTTAAAATTTCTTTTTATTTAAGAGGAGTTATGTGCCACAATGATTTTTTAAAAGCCTTCAAGTGCTTTGCATAAAACAGCGTGAGGTGTTTATTTAAAGTACAGATAAAATCAGTGATTAAAAGCAAGTTGACCGCATTCAAACTTATCCAGAATGGCTTAACGAAGGACAACTCAGTACGTAAAGGAATTACAACATTTATATTTCCTAACAGAAGGAAGTTTGGTATTCTCTCTGCAAGACTAATCCTAAATTATGAGTTCATTCTTACCTGTATCCACTCACGATTTCCTGAAGATTAGTCATTCTTGCCACTCCTAGGAAGCAATGGAGAAACATAGTCAGGAACTTACAAACACCAGAAGTGTCAAAATGAAGTAACGTGTAAAAAAAAACCTGTATCAGAAAGCATGCTAAAGAATTTAATACAGATTAGGGATCAGGCAGTTGACCTAGAAGAGGTGGGTGGGTCACCAGCACAAAAGCCCATGGGACACACATAGGCTAAGAGATGCCTCCTCTGGGGCTTCTGGGGCAGTGATGGCCAAACTTGCCCCCCCAAGCTGTCTTGGGACTACAAGTCCCATCATCCCTAGCTAACAGGACCAGTGGTAAGGGATGGTGGGAATTGTAGTCCCAAAACAGCTGGAGGGCCAAGTTTGGCCATCACTGTTCAAGGGTCTCTTCCTCCCCCCCCCCCAAAGTTTTAAAAAATCATGCAAGGCAAGGAGAAAGTAGATAGAGAAAGGTCTTCCACTGCTCTCATAATGGTAGAATTCATGGGCACCCAATGAAACTGAGTGTTGGAAGATTCAGGACAGCTAAAATAAAGCATTTCTTCATGCACTCACTGCCACAGGAAGCAGTGATGGCCACCAAGCTAGATGGCATTCAGTGAGGATTGGCCACATTCATGGAGAGGGTTCTTGATGGCTGCTCGCCGTAGTAGCTGTGCTCTGCTTCCACAGTTGGAGGAAAAAATGCTTCTGAAGACCAATTGCTGGAACCACAGGAGGGAGGAGTGCTCCTGCTTCCAGATTTCCCACAGCCATTTCATCAGCCACTGTGAGAACAAGATGCTGGATTAGACAGGTCAGCATCTTGTGGTCTTTGCCCCATGGCTAGAGGAGGCAAACTGTGTTTCAAGGGAAGTACTTCCTCCACCCTCATCAGCACTGCGTATGGTTACCTTCCATTTCCCACAATGTGAAGGGTATATCCAAGGGATGCGGGTGGCGCTGTGGTCTAAACCACTGAGCCTCTTGGGCTTGCCGATTGAAAGGTCGGAGGTTCAAATTCCCATGATGGGGTGAGCTCCTGTTGCTCTGTCCCAGCTCCTGCCAACCTAGCAGTTCGAAAGCACGCCAGTGCAAGTAGATAAATAGGTACTGCTGTGGCGGGAAGGTAAACGGCGTTTCCATGCGCTCTGGCTTCTGTCACTGTGTCCCGTTGCGCCAGAAGTGGATTAGTCATGTTGGCCACATGCTGTCTGCGGACAAAGGCCGGCTCCCTTGGCCTGAAAGTGAGATGAGCGCTGCAACCCCATAGTCGCCTTTGACTGGACTTAACCATCCAGGGGTCCTTTACCTTTTTTTTTTTACCTTACCCAAGGGTAAAATTCAGCAATGCACTCAGGCAGTTGCTCAGTCAGCACATGCATTTATGTTGCCATATGGAACAATCTCCCTCCTTCTCTCCCATCTGGGGATGACAGGAAGTCCTGTTGCACTAGCTAGATTCATGGCAGTGGCTTCCACTAGTGCAATAACTTAGCTGAATCCATCTCCAGCGCAACATTGGCCTTGCCTACATTTGCAGAATCATAGACCTGGACAGACCCACAGGTCGTTCATTGTCATCGTTCAGCTACCAGACGCCCACACCGCATTCAGTCTGTAATACGGGAGCCCCCTTCACACGTAAATCATGTGAAGGGGGGCCATGCAATTAAAAGGACAGAAGAGCCCCACTCCTGAGGTCATGTGGCTTCCTCACCCCGCCCCCTGACATCCGCACATGGAGAAGGAAAGCTTACGCACCTAGACTGCTACATATGAACCCTTTCACAGGAGCCCTGCACAACTGGGATTCCATCTCTCACGGAGGCCTTCGAATGCTAAGCATTCATCCTATGCATATCCAAGCCACGAGCAACATGTTGACATGAGCAGAGACCCATGGATCTCCAAGGGCTGGCCTTTATTCACAAGACACTGTCCTTCATCCAATTCATGCATGAAGTGGACCGGGGCAGAATCTTCCAAGCAGGTGAACTACAGTCAGGTATTGGAAAGGGCCAAGTTGCCTGTCAGGTGAAAGCAACCCTGTCTATCTTGGGTGGGGTTTTTTTTTTTTGCCCTAATTTGCTTGGAGATCTTGGGGTGACAAGCGACTAATAAGTCTAATAAATGAAACCTCCCCCTCCACATTGAGACAGGCCTCTGGGCAATCCGAAAGCAGCCTGGACTGCGGCAGAAAGAAAGTGCCTTCCCCTGTAACCCACAGCATTAAAATAAAACCCTAAGTGAGTAGAGACTGTTCAACTTGGCAACCCAAGCCAGCCTCTTAGACAAGCACAGTGGCCTGAAGATACTCAGCTTCCCCATTTTTGCAGCCTCAGGCAGATGAATTTCCTTCCCAGGTCCAATGGCAGCTTCAGGGAGCAGCCTTCTTAATCAAGATCAAGTGCGCAGCAATCAAGATCCTGTCCCCATGTCCTATGTGGCAGCTCTTTAGCTTTTCAAAAAACAAACGTGTGTGCTAATTGCTTGCATGCAATTAACACTGCATCTCCAAGGTAGCCCTTGAGATGTTGTTGCACCTCAACTCCAAGCGTTCCTGGAAAATGGCTGGGCTTGTTGTGGCCTGCGGTGTATGGCAGCTGGAGCGTACCATCTGGAGCACAGCACTTTGCCTACCCCTGCCATATCTAGCTTGGTTCCTACCAGATCTGTGGTGCACTGCCATACTTGTCTGCTGGTCTGCATTTAGCCTGGTAACAAGTTGTGCAGATCAACCCTATGCCCTATTAATAATAAACAATCTTTTTATGTCTCCTTTCTGACTGGGTTGCTCCATATTCAATTGGATGCATACCTTAAGACAAGCTTGAAACAAGACTTCCATACTTATGGCTGTTATGGAAATAATCCATCTACTTGAGGACTTTGATCATTACTTAATGGAGGGTGGAACAGAAACAACACCAGCAGGTTGGGAAATACTAGCATTTCCAGAGCATGGAAGAAAACAGGAGGGGCCTGTTGGATCAGAATTCAGATATTCAGAAGCATATTTCATCCACTTATGAAGGCAAAGCATATTTTTCTTGAGTAGTAGCCACTAACTAATAGTTATCTCATCCATGAATTTGTCCAGCCTGTTAAACCCATGCAAGTCGGTGCCCCAATCCCTGTGGGAGTGAGTTCCACAGATTAAGCACCGCTTCATCTGTCTTGAAACCTAAAAACTATTATGCAAAATCCCACTGACCATTTCTCAACAGATAACACCCTTTATAAGCCTTAGTTTTCCCAGCAATACAAACACATTGGGAAATGAAATCAAAACCAACAGATCTGCCTTCATGGGCTTTCATAATTCTTCAGTATAGCTTTGCTGACAAAGGTCTCGTGTAAAGTCCATATCCAAAGAGGTTGGAAATTTTGATTTGGCAACTCAGCCCCAAGTATCTTTATCTGTAAGCAAGACCTTCGAATTAGTAGTACATAAGACCGCAGCCTGTAGGTCAACTCAAAATATAACAAAGACTCCCCCTCAAGGGACTCCTTGTTTTAATTGCTTTAATTTCAGCTTTTAGAAGGCTCTTATTTGCAGTTGCTGAGCTGTTCGTCATTGGTAGGGAAATGAGCAAGTATCTGGCACAAGGGCCAAAAGCACTTTCAGGCATCTAAAGCAAGTCAGACACAGTGCCTGCTCATACAAATGTTGTATGTGCCTTTTGGCAATATCCACGTAGCTGCCTTTAGATATAAATAAGTGTACCTGTATGAGCAAACACAGAAGGGTTTTTCTGAATGATATATTACTGATTTTCTTGGGTTGCTAGCCTACAGGGGGATGGTTCCACTTCTCCTGTGCCCCACTTCTCCTGTGCCCCAGACCGATTTGATTCAGTCTAGGGCTGCCATACATCTGGGATTTCCCAGATATATCCAGGATTTGTCCAGGCAGACTGTCCAAAAGTGCTGAAAATGTCCAGGGAAACCCAGGAGTTTGGCAACCCATACTGGAAGTGAGTGTTTGTTTTTTGCTAATTTTTTTTAAAGCTCAGTCATCTGTTTGTACAAATGCAACAGGTCAGAGGAACCAAAGGATGATGTTTTCGCATCAGCACAAAGGCACTTCTTTTACTCCTCTGGTGCTGCAGGAATAGTATCTCAATGGGATGGATGGACAAAGCCCTGCCAAAGGTGACCTGAAATTTCAAATAATGTCCTCAGAGGACCCTGCAGCATTAACAATGTGCTCGGTGCTTTTTTAAAGGCCAGTGGGAAATATAGATCATTGAAGGCCGATCCATCTCAGCTTTCCCTCAACTTTTCCCTTACCACCAGTCAAAGGGTGGCTCTGCCAATCATTGGAAACTAACCTACTGTTAGTTTCCCTGCCTTCTTCCCTAGTTGTCCCAGGGGGCACCAGCCACCAAGGGAATAAATGGATGGTCTTGGACATTTTATTGCCTAGCCTTTTTCTCACCATCTGTAAAATGGGAGCAATAAAGAACTCTCTCGCGGACTGTGGCCCCACCTACACAATGCATTTAAAGCAATGTCATGCTACATTAAGCTGTCAAGGTTTTCCCCAAAGAATCTCGAGAACTACAGTTAAGGGAGCTGAGAGTTCTGAAGAGACCTCTATTTCCCTCATGGAGCTACAATTCCCAGAGTTCCCTGGGTGGAGGGATTGATTAAATTTACTCTGGGAATTGTCGCTCTGTGAGGCGAATAGGGGTATCCTAACAACTCTCTGCACCCTTAACAAACTACAGTTCCCAGGATTCTTGGTGGGGGAGGAGGGAGCCATGACTGTTTAAAATGGTATGATGCTGCTTTAAATGTATAGCGCAGATGGGGCCTGTAAAACCAGGAAAGACTGCACATTGTAAGAAAGTGAAAAGGTGCTAGTCCCTTTGGACTCCTCATTCTCCTCACAAGGTTCCCCACCCCTCACTGCAGCAGCAACTCAAGGTCTGTGTCAGAAGTCAAGTTTTCTGCTCTATCAGTGAGAAGGGAAATGAGAGCATTGCTCAAGTACATACTGAACATCACATGCAATCTGTAAGCATCAGCGCCTGGAATTCATAATGCTTTGTGTAACATAATATTACAACATTTAATGAGTTTTTTTCCTGCCATTATGTGAGTTCAGCTTTTTTTTTGACTTTGCTATGTAAAAGACAAATATGTCAGCAATTTGAATTCCACTTCAAGACATCAGTCTGACATCTGCATAGTACATTATATACATTTTATAAAGCACCACATTATTCTTTCATTAATTCAAACCACGGATGGGAAACCTGCAGACTTCCAGATACTGTTGGACTCCCAGCTCTCATCAGCCTCAGCCAGCATGGCCAATGGTCAGGCGGGTGGGAGTTACAGCTCCAACAATACTTGTAAGGCTGTGGGTTGCCTGTCCCTGTCTCTGGTCCACCCCTCACCTTTTCCTTCTTACAAAAGCTATTCAAGAAAGAAATGCAAAACCACTCAAGCAAAGAGGAAGGGAGTTTGCAGCACTGGTGCTAGCCAATCAGTTGCTGCACACAGCCAGTGTCTAGAGCTCAGACTCAGAGAATAAATGTTTCCCATGCTCAGTCTTGAAGAAATAAATGTTCCACAGCAGCTCACACTGCTCAGATAATGTTATATTTGTATGCAGTCTGAGGCTGCCTTGTCTGCTATACCTCAGGTGTGGTAAAAGATGAAGGAAGATCCAGTTGCAAGTTTGATCAGTCTGATGCCTAAACTGACTCTTATTTTGCCCAAGCAAAATTTACCCTCCATCCCTGGATTGATGGGGCTGCTTTGGACTTCTTCACGATGCTCAAATTATGGAGGTTAAGAAGTCCACATGCCTCACATCTCACCTGCCCCTTACCAGTTTAAGCTCAGCCCCCTTACTGACTTCTTGGACAGTAGTTGGGGGTGTGGGGTCCAGTTGTGACCGACTCTGGGGTTGCGGTGCTCATCTCGCTTTACTGGCCGAGGGAGCCGGTGTACAGCTTCTGGGTCTTGTGGCCAACATGACTAAGCCGCTTCTGGTGAACCAGAGCAGCGCATGGAAATGCCGTTTACCTTCCCGCCAGAGGGATACCCATTTATCTACTTGCACTTTGAGGTGCTTTCGAACTGCTAGGTTGGCAGGAGCAGGGACCGAGCAATGGGAGCTCACCCCGTTGCGGGGATTCGAACCGCCAACCTTCTGATCGGGAAGTCCTAGGCTCTGTGGTTTAACCAACAGTGCCACCCACGTCCCGGGGGTGGGGGGAATTCTTTGCAATTCAATCACTGAATGTGATTGGTTCCAAACAGACAATCCGAGTAAGGAAGCGAAGCGGAGATGGGAGACCAGACCGCTGCTCTCCACCAGCCCCAGAAAGACTTGGTTGTGGAGATCCAGGAAGGCTACGAGATTCATATACAGTGGTACCTCGGGTTAAGAACTTAATTCATTCTGGAGGTCCGTTCTTAACCTGAAACCGTTCTTAACCTGAGGTACCACTTTAGCTAATGAGGCCTACCCCCCATCACCACACGATTTTTGTTCTCATCCTGAAGCAAAGTTCTTAACCCGAGGTACTATTCCTGGGTTAGTGGACTCTGTAACCTGAAGCATCTGTAACCTGAGGTACCACTGCACCACGGATTGCCCTTGGAAAGAGGTTAAGGGCAAAGTCATAGGGAAGGTAGTACAGCATCAGCAGTACAGCATCTGCCTTGCATGCAGAAGACCCAAGGTTAAATCCCCAGGCTCTCCAGGAACAGCCAGGAATATCTGCAATCTGTAATCCTGGTTTAGTACAAAACTGTCTTCTAGGTTCCATGTCTCGCTGGAACCTTCTAAAACAGTGGCTAATGGAGATTGTCACAAAACATAGAGCTCCCCCCTTAAACACTACTTGAAGGAGGGCAAAACATTGAATTCTACAAGGATGGAGAACCAAACAGTAATTGAAACTAGGGACAGAAACTGAAACTGGGAAAGATCTCTTTCTGTTTGCCAACTGGATAACTGATAAGATACTGCCTGATCTCTAAGGTTCTTGACTTTCTTACTGCCTTCAAGAATCAGAGGAAAGAAACTGCAACCCCACATAATTTATAATTACTTTACTGTGGATCTCCGCCAAGTTATACATCTTTACTTTTTAAAAACAAAAAAACAAAAGCATCTTAAACAAAAATTAAATAAAACATTATCCTGTGTCTTTCCAGACAAAAAAGGGTGTGCTGTATTTCCCATAGCCCATTTCAAAAAAGAAGAATAAAGTCTCACCTTTCAAGTACCGGGATCAGAGAGTGCTGCAGATGCACTCGGCTGTCAAGCTAACTGATTGCAAACTGAGGAAGGAGAGTCATTAGGCATTTTTCCCAAGCGCGGTGAAGCATAGCTGGCTTGATCTACCTGCCCGCCCACTTGAGGGCTAAATCTAAATTACACCTTTGCCTTCGGGTGCCTGAGCAGAGCAGATGCGAGGAAGTAAACCCCAACGAATAAATCAGAGAGTATTCAAAGCAGGTGTTACAGCTGTTGTTCCATCATAAATAAGGATATGGCTGAGCTTTAAGGCTGTGATCCTGACCTAGATACATTTTCTGGAAAATGACCTCCTCTGGGGTGCATGAAATTACTTCCAAGTGTCCCTCTAAGTACTGTATCCCTATTTTCCAGGGACAGCCCAGATTTGCCGAAGTTGTCCCGTTTGATTTGATCCTGGAATGTCCTGCTTTTCCTTAAGATGTCCCTGTTTCCATCAGAGAAATGTTGGAGGGTATGGAGTTATGCGACCCCCGAGCCAAGGAGATAAGTAACTATACAACCTTTAGAAGACATCTGAAGACAGGCCTTTAAAGGGAATTTTTAAAAATGTTTAATGGTTAATGTTTTTATATATGTTGGAAGTGCCCAGATTCGCTGGGGCAACCCAGTCAGAAGAGTAGGATATGAAGAAGAGGAAGAGAATTCCTATTTTCATCGGAGAAATGCTGGAGGGTATTTAAATGTGATTTAGGTTCAGGTCATAACCCTTCAGCATAAAAGGGGCTGAGAAATAGCCAATTATGCCAATTTCTAACAAACTGCACATTATTTGGAGTTCAACTTTTTTCTTTCTTTCCTGAAGCTTGTTGGCTCTAAGGTTGCCAACTTCTTTTCTAGGGTTCGGCTCTTATGTCTTTAACAGCATCCTGGCATGGAAAAAAAAGCAGTGGACATTTATTTGCTTTCCTTTTACACGGAGACAAATGGTGAGAAAAGCTTCTTCTGTTTAATTTTCCGTGGGACTGACTGCTGTTAAAGACTGTGGAGGAAAACCAGTTATTTAAAAGATAGTAGTAATTTGGCAACTGGTGTTTTTCTCATTCTGGTTATTGTAGTTCTTTTTAATTGCTTTGCTGGTGTTTGGAAACTTGATGGAACTAACTCCACATGATTTGGAATAAAGCCTACTCCCAATTAACTGCCCACACAGCCCTCATGTGAGCTGCACCAGTGAAGCAAAGAAAAGAGGAGGAAGAAAATGAAAATAAGAGAAGCAGAGAGTACGAAAAATCTATATAAAGAAAGAAAGAAAAATAGTAAGGGAAATGATAGGTATGAGGGAAATATCTCTGGGGAGCATATTGGGATAATTAATCAATCTGTCTTTTAAAACGAGGGCAGGTATTGCTTTGTTTGTTGTTATGTTATGTACTTTTGTGTTTTTAGACTGTAAACTGTACTGCAATCTTCATAGGAAGGGTGGTATATAAATCAGTGAAAAGGCTCTCAGAGAGATACTAGTGAGAGGTGTGGCTGAGGAGATTGTGTTGTAGCCTTATGAGGCTTTGACCTCGGGTGGTAAAAATATTGCGCCCGGGAAAGGGAGATGGGAGTCAACAGACACTCAAGGAATAGTTTCGGAGAAAAAGCTTTTATTTCTACCATCCATGAACTGGTAGAAGGAGCAAGTTTGATAGTTCACAAACAAGCACGAGTTCACAGTCATTTGCACAGAGTATATATTCCCCTTCCAGTTCCCTCCCCTTTCTCCTCCTTCAGGAGTCCTGCCCCATGAGTTCCTCTGAGCATGAACAGAAAGCTCCTGTCTTGGGACTATTGGACTCTTGGCACCCTTCCCAGGAAAGGGGAATGAGAGCGGTTCAGCATGTCCAAAGATGTTGCAACTAGAATGGGATAAAAGTCCGTTCTCAGGCTTGCTTTGAACAGAGTCTATTCATTAGCCTTTTGAAGCCTTCTCGTACTGATTAAAAAATAACATTTTGCCTTGCAACAGCAGAGCAAATGAGCAGATGCTTAGCTGCTGAGAAAATGATTTTGAAAAGCTTTGAGAAGCTTTGAGCCTGCTTTAGGGGGGGTGACTTCGGGCCTAGGTGGGGTCACCTGTCCTCACCATCCTTCAGTGTGGGCTGAAGAGAGTCCCCAGGCCCAGATAGAGAGGCCTGGAGGGCTGCATTTGGCCTGTGGGCCTAAGGCTCCCCTGTCCCTACGCTGGTGCAACCAAACAGGCTTTCCATCAGTGTCATAGGGCATGAGACTCTTTATCTCAGGGTTGTGGGTTCAAGACACACATTGGGCAAAAAGGTGCCTGCATTGCAGGAGATTGAATTTAGATGACCCTTGGGGTACTTTCCCTTCCCTTACAAGCCTAAGATTCTGTGATCAGTGAGCCCAGCTTTGCAGGTGCAATTTGAACCCAAACCATGCCTGCCAACGGACTTCAATAATAATAATTTGTTATTTATACCCCGACCATCTGGCTGAGTTTCCCCAGCCACTCTGGGCGGCTTCCATCAAGTGTTAAAAACAATACAGCATTAAATATTAAAAACTTCCCTAAACAGGGCTGCCTTCAGATGTCTTTTAAAGAGAAGATAGCTGCTTATTTCCTTCACATCTGCTGGGAGGGCGTTCCACAGGACAGGCGCCACTACCGAGAAGGCCCTCTGTCTGGTTCCCTGTAACCTCACTTCTCACAATGAGGGAACCGCCAGAAGGCCCTCGGCGCTGGATTCAGTGTCCGGGCTGAACGATGGGGGTGGAGATGCTCCTTCAGGTATACAGGACCGAGGCTGTTTAGGACTTTAAAGGTCAGCACCAATACTATTTCTGGGTTAGCGGAGTCTGTAACTGAAGTGTATGTAACCTGAAGCATATGTAACCCAAGATACCACTGTACTGCACAGTCAGGTCAGAACAGAAGAGAACGACATAGGATGCAATCATAACATCTGATGGGAAGGAGCAGGTTTCAAGGAGTGGCAGATCTGAAGCCCTGCTTCTTGTGTCGACCAGAGAAGAAGGCAGGGTGGAGCAGGAGAAGGCTGCATGTTCAAGCTCCACACCGCAAGTCGCTGGTGGCTGGACTAGCTTGGGACCCAGATGATTCTTTGCCAGCTCCACTCTGCTCTGCCTCCTCCCCACCCTCCCCAATTTGGGGTAGGGGGGAATGCTGGCTCCAAAAAGTGGGGATCCCGCCAGCAGCAGCTTCCCCACATCTGTGCTTTCAGCAGACCGAACAGTGGTGGAGCCTACCTGATGGCAGGGCCCATCAGAGCTGGGTGGAAGGACATCTCCAGCTCATTCAGGGGTTTTGGGTTGCTCGGTTAATCCCAATGAATGAGGGCAATCCGTTTGAAAGATACGTGTGCAGACTATCACTGGCCGTAGGCATGGATAAAATTGTGCATACTTGGGCCTACAGGTTAAGGAGGGGGCTATCCTGAGCTACAAGCCTATTACCATGAGAAAACCCTCTGGGTTTCCAGCAAAGGGTATTCAGAATTATTACCACCTCCAACCACGAGGCCTTATCTCCCCAATACACTTTTAAACCCATCCATGTTTAGGCACAGTTATTTTCATATATTATGGATGTATGATATCCATCTTAGCTGTCCAACACTTTGAAGGCATTGTGGTATTTGTAGCAGGCTTACAAGTAACAATCTGAATAGCGAACTGTTGGACCAGTGCCTCCTCTGGGAAAGAGAGGACAGGAAGAGGCAAAAGAGTTTGGGAACCACTGGTCTATAGGTTGCTAGTTACTTGTCTGTAATTTATACCTTTGGCTAGCCTTCGGGTGAAGATGGCAACGAATAAGGCAGCTTGTCCTTGATCTCAGCGGTCTGTTCTAGCTTTAATTTGCTTTTATCCTGAATAGTATTAAAGTTTTAAAGTCAGCTGGCTCAGCAGTTAAGGTCAGTTGGTATATACAGGCAAAGAGCCTATATGTTATACTTCTATGTAGGCTTAAAAGCCGTATCTTTTAACCAGAGGACAGGAACTGGGAGAACAGCTGTTTTAGCTCAGTGTTTAACTGATAAGGAACACTTAGAAGACCATCTTGCCCAAAGGATACTTTGCAGTTTTAACAGTTTTAACATGGTTATAGCATGAGCAACAGAGCTACAGTGCTTCAGTTAAAGTGTCCGGAACTCCATTGCCAAATTTAGTCTGGAAATTGATGCTGGACTATTGTGAATCAGCAAGGGATTCAGAGGTAACTGCAAAGCAACTGTGGCAAGAAGAAATTACTATGTCTTACTTGCTAGAATTCCTCTAATGAAAGCTTAGTTAACTGGTCAATTGATCTGAAGAAACCCAAGAGAATAATGCAAACAGAATCAGAGCTCAGGCAGGAATTCAAGCTATTGTAGGGGCTTCCCTGGATTTAGGAAATGGTTTACATTGTAAATACCTGTATAATTGTGACCAGAGCGGCAGTATCGAACTAACCTTTCAGGATCCTGCTGTATGGGATAAATTTGGTCTCTAATTCATCTGAAATCAAGCTGGATTTGAAGTTGCTGGTGTCTCTGGTAACTCCTCTTTCCTATATCACAGATGTTGGCAAATTTGATTTTACAAAGGCAAAATAATATTAGAATTGGAGTTGTCAGGGATGCACAAGGGAAATTGTGTTTTAATGCTCAGGAAGCTGGCAAGGCCTCTTTTTATATTGTTATGTGTTTTAATATTATGGATGTACGTTCTGCATTATTTTATTGGAGCTTAAAGAGAATACAAAACAAGAGCTAACAACAAATAACAAAAAAAAGGAAATAACGAAAAGGAAATCAGTCCTCCAAGTTTTTCAAACTAGACAACAGGCAAGGAGGGTTGCACACATTGGTTCTGCGACCAGAGAGATGATACTTGGACACTGGAGTGAATGTAGCCTCTTAAGGGCAAGGGGCACCACTGAGGTGACCCCTGAAAAGGGGTAGCATCAGCATCTGCAGTGGTTTGTTGGTTTGTTGTTTTGGTAGTGATACAAAAATATAGCAACACATACCACCAGCAAATGCACTGTATAGTACAGGGGTAGATAAAATGGTGGGCTCCAGCTGTTTTGCCATTCAACTCCCATCATCCCTGATCTTTGGCCATGCTGGCTGGGGCTGATGGGAGCTGGAGTCATGGATGCTTTAGCTGAGATTCCTGCACTGCAGGGGGTTGGACTAGATGACCCCTGGGGCTTCTTCCAACTGTACAAATCTATGATTCTAACTTCTGGAGGGTGCCACAGTGACTACTCCTGGCCTAGCACACATCCCATCTGGACCAAGGTAGAGGACATCTTTCGGCTCTTTTCTCTCCTGGCAGTAGCCAGAAACTGCTTTTGCTCTTTCTTTTAAAACTGTGCATTGCTGTGGGGGCCCCCAACTCTGCCCACACCCTCTTCAGTGGAAAGGGTGTCACTAGGTTAAAGCTCTGAAGCATGTCTCTCCAAGCACATGAGAGAAATTCCCAGCTATCAGAAGATCATCTCCTGTCATTATTTTATGTTGACGGAATGTTAGTCACCACCCTCAGCTAAATGTTAGTCACCAGTCTGGACAATTAGCAATCAGTCTGCCTAAAAACGGGAATGGCTGGCCAGCAACTCTAATATGTTAGGATTATTATTCTTTAACGAAGTTATACGTGGGTATTTTGGGTTCTGGATCTGGACAAAGTGAAGCCAGTATACTGGTCTGCTTCAGACTCAGGATGATCATCAGCAAATCCGACTGCATGAGGAATACCAGTTGACTTGTGCTGCTGTATGGACAACGTGGTGCCTTTGCCAAAGAGAAATGCTGGCAGGATATTTTAGGCGAGGATGCAGGTGGCGCTGTGGTCTAAACCACTGAAACCACTTGGGCTTGCTGATCAGAAGGTCAACAGTTCAAATCCACACGACGGGGTGAGCTCCCGTGGCTCTGTCCCAGCTTCTGCCAACCTAGCAGTTCGAAAACATGCCAGTGTGAGTAGATAAATATGTACTGCTGTGGCAGGAAGGGAAATGGCATTTCCATGTGCTCTGGCATTCGTCATGGTGTCCCATCGTGCCTGAAGTGGTTTAGTCATGCTGGCCGTATGACCTGGAAAGCTGTCTGTGGACAAACGCTGGCTCCCTCGGCTTGTAAAGCAAGATGAGCTCTGCACCCCATAGTCACCTTTGACTGGAATTAACCATCCAAAGGTCCTTTACCTTTAGGAAGCAAGAGTAGGGCTTGGTCATCTCCTTCTATGTAAGAGGTGGGGAATGTTTTTGGCCTGGCGAGATCAAATCTTTATCTTCCCCCAACCAATCCTGGTGAGCCAACTTCGACATGCCAATTATCTGGTGTGACGTGGATGTTGGGAGATTAACAAGTGGGGAGATTCCGTCCAAGCAGGAATGAATTCCTTGAACATCAGCTGATGCCTGGGGAGTCCGATTCTGTTTCCCACAAAGTTCGAGCATGCCAACTAGTTTCTCTTGGGAACTGGCTGGCATGCTCAAATCAAGCAGGATCAAACTCCCCACATGCATCAGGTGACACGTGAGGGGTTCAATCCTGCTTTCTGCAGCCATGCCACTGCCTGCCCCATACCTGACATCCCATAGGTGTGGGGCAGGGGACGTGGTTTCCACAAAACAGCCTTGCTGACCAAATGGGGAGAGCCAGACAACAGCTGGCTGAAACAACGTGCTTCCTGGGACTTGCCTTAAATGACCACACAACTGGAGTGCCTTAAGGAACAAATGTGTCTCAGTGACATTCCAGTCCCCTGTTAAAGTGTCATCAGCAGGGTGTGACCGAAGGAAATAGTTGGGCAGCCGCTCGATTCCCGAGCCAGTAAAACCAGAATGACATCACTTGGGTCCTATGGATCAGCTAATCCATTTAAATGATTTTCCTAATGAGGATATGGAAAGGCTACAAACTGACTAGTTTAAGCTCCTTAAAACCACATTTCCAAATGATGGGCAAGCTGTGGCCCTCTGGATTTACTGGACTCCAACTCCCAAGAGCCCCAGCCACAATGGCCAATGGTTGGGGCGAGGGGAGTTGTAGTTTCCCACCCCTGATTTAATGTGACATCAATTCTCTCCTTGGCTCCAACCCACAAAGCTCATTAGGGTAATCCTAATTAGCAGTTCCAGAGGAAGAGGACCGCAGGCTCTGGCAAACACCACACACAGAAGATCACCTTTGTGCTTTGTTTTATGCAGAGCGATGCCACCTCTGCTTCTCCATTTTATTTAGCGGGAAATGAAATACCTAGGGCCGGCCCTGCCTCGGGCGGCAAATGCCAAAAGGACAGGGAATGGGAGAGAGCTGTATGTCACACAGCCTGGCCTGCATGCTGTGCTCAGTGTGCTGCCCGCAGGTGCAGGGGAGGACATTTTTTTCTTGCCACTGTTGAAGCAAGATTCAACTGACAGGCTGGCCAGCTTTTGAGGAGATGCACCTTCTTATCCGTTGTCTCAGGGCCCCTCCAGACACTCATCGTGGGGGTTTTTATGTGGTGGTGTTTGGGGCAGTTATATAATAATAATAATAATAATACTTTTATATATATATATACCCCACCCTTCCCGGTTCAGAAAACCGGGCTCAGGGTGGCTAACAACAAATTTACAACACTTAATTGATGCAACAAAAAAACAGCATAAAATATAGTATAAAACGTGAATAACAATAAATTCACAATTCAAAAATCAATTTAGGGGGAAAATCCATCCAATAAACATTAGATGATCACCAGGGATAATTAGTCCTATTTGGCCCAGCCAGGAGACTAGGGGAGAGTTAGCTGTGGGATCCCAGAGCGGGTAATCTTCATAAAAAGGGGAGGGGGAGGGAAGGAAGGGGAATAAAAGATCAGGCTAAGTTCAAATTGAAAGCCAGGCAGAACAGCTCTGTCTTACAGGGCCCTGGTCTCATGGGACAGAGCATTCCACCAGGTCGGAGCCATCACTAAGAAGGCCCTGGCCCTGGTGGAGGATAATCTGACTTCCTTAGGGCCCAGGACCTCTAAACTATGATTATTCATGGACCTTAAGGTCCTCTGCGGGGCATACCAGGAGAGGCGGTCCTGTAAAACCTCCCAGAATTGGAATTAATTAATTTCTATACTGCCCTTCGTCCGAGGATCACAGGGCCGATACCGCAGAACCATAGAATTGTAGAGTTGGAAGGGGTCACAAGGGTCCCTCAAGGCAGGAATCTTTTGCCTAACATGGGGGCTTGAAAACACAACCCTGAGATTAAGAGTCTCATGCTCTACTGACCAAGCTATCCGTCTACAATATAAAACCACAGAAAAATACATTAACTGAGTAACTCTTGCCACCCTTTGGGGGGAAGGGCAGAATATACTTATGGGCTTGCTGGGGGCAAGGATCCCCTAAAATTCCTGGGTGCCAGGTTCTCTCCATAAATTGACGGGAAAGCCTTTCTCCATTGATCTCTCCCTGTCACTCAGCTTTAAAAGGCATGGAGTTATCTTCTATAAATGGTAATTCAAAGAGTCAGAACACTGGGGCAACTTATGCATAATTTCAGACACACCCCTTTGAGCAACATGTTGATTCAACTTCATCTGCATTCTGTTATTGTCTGGCTGCTTCCCTTGCCAGGCCTGTTCCCCTCATGCCTCAACAGGCCTTTGGAGAGAAATGCCTGCCTTGCCAGACTCGTGCTTGGTTATCTGTGCTACCCCATCCTAGAGAATATGGGTTTTTCTTTTTGGCATTCAGGCTTGAGGAAGCTCCCTGACAACCTGATGTTTTTCTTAAGTGAAGAGAACGATCAAATGCTAAACCCAACCTCTAGGCTCCCATCAAATCGCATTCCACTTACAATAGATGGTTATGCCTTCTGTCGATAGATGTCCACAGAATTCCCAGCCACACCTTGGGTGATTTCCTTTTCCTGATACGATTTGCAGAAAAACAAGATATTAGGCGTTGTGTTCTACCACGAGTTGTTTGCTATGGGTGCAGGAACAGATCCAGTATGACAGTAGTTTCTGATCTTCATGGACCACTGACTTCATGGACCACTTTCCACACTGAGTTTTCTGCTGAAGAACTCCTGTGCACTCGTCGTCATGGGAGCTCTGCACATTATGGAGGTTTCTGCAACCTGGTACCCACCCACCACCCCTGACCATTTGCCATAGTCCAAGTCACCTGGGTGAAATCAGCTTGAGATCTGGTGCAGTATAGTGGTCAGAGTGTCGGACTAGGACCTGGGAGACCCTTCCCACAAACACATTTAAGAGGCTGTAGAATATTAATCAGCCGAAGGCATGGTAGAAGAGGAACATTTTCACCTGTTGCCTAAAAAGATATAATGAAGGCACCAGGTGAGGCTCCCTGAGGAGAGCATTCCACAAACAGGGAGCCACTACAGAAAAATCTCTTTCTTGTGTTGCCACCCTCTGGACCTCATGTGGAGGAGGCACACGAAGAAGGGCCTCAGGATGAGTCCAGGATGGTTTATATGGGGAGAGGTGGTCAATTTTTCTGAACTAAAAACCCCCAACTTAACATACTTGCTGAAAGAAACATCAGAGAAACACGCAGGGCTCACGCAGTGGTTGTGTCTGCCATATAAAGCATAGAGCTGTCCTCAGACAGAACTGTGTATACTGAAAAGTGCTTAAATTAAGATGGCAAGGGTGAGGACTGAGCGGAAGACAACCTGAACCAGTAAATCTCTGCTAGTTCCTGAGATGTATTAGGAGTTAGTGCATGGAATTGTTGCACATCTTACATCAGTCTTTGGGTGTGCAGCGTGGCTGACAATCCCACAGAAATCAGATTCGATTTGTTTCAACCTCTGTAGGTGGGATTGCAGCACCAAAGTTCCATGAAATGCTGGGGCATGTGGTTGCTTAATTTGTTTACGGTAAGATGTAAGAATTTAAGCAACATCTTTGTCTATGTGCCCAAGAAGTAGCAATTAGTAAGATGTGAGAATTTAAGCAACAACTTTGTCTATGTAGAATCACAGAATCAGAGAATCTTAAGAGCTGGAAGGGAGCCCAAGGGTCATTTAGTCCAACCCCCTGCGATGCAGGAATCTCAGCTAAAGCATCCATGACAGATGGCCATCCAAACTCTGTTTAAAAACCTCCAAGGAAGGAGAGTCTTCTCCCACCTCTCAGAGTCTGTTCCACTGCTGAACAGCTCTTACTGTCAGAAAGTTTTTCCAAACGTTTAGTCAGAATCTCCTTTCCTGCAACTTGAAGCCATTGGTTTGAGTCCTACTCTCCAGATCATGAGAAAACAAGCATGCTCCCTCTTCCATGTGACAGCCCTTAAGATATTTAAAGATGGCTATCGTATCTCCTCTCAGTCTCCTCTTTTCCAGGCTAAACATACTCAGCTCCTTCAAGTGCTCCTCATAAGGCTTAGTTTCCAGACCCCTTCCTCTGCACACGTTCCAGCTTGTCAACATCCTTCTTAAATTGTGGTGCCCAGAATTGGACACAGTATTCCAAATGTGGTCTGAGTAAGGTAGAATAGAGTGGTACTATTACTTCCATTGATCTGGACACTATATTTCTGTTGATGCAGTCTAGAATAGCATTAGCTTTTTTTTGCTGCTGCATGACATTGTTGACTCATGTTCAGCTTGTGGTCCACTAAAACTGCTAGACCCCTTTCACATGTACTGCTAGTAAGCCAGGTGCCCCCATCCTATATTTGTTACATTTGTCCCTAATGAAATTAAATTTGTTGGCTTGGGCCCAGTTCTCCAGTCTAATGGCTTGATAAGCTAGGTTGGGAGAATTTATGGCAGACAAGTTTATTGAGGCCTATAAACCAGGAGGGGGTGACTTTTTCTGACCTGCAAGCTAGATTGTTTTGCCCCATCCTTGGTGGGCCTAATTTAACAGGTGAGTGGGGCTGCCTCAATTTATCGCTTCACTATGGCCTTTGCAAACAGCTTTGTGCTGCTTGTTGTTATTGTTGTTTAGTCGTGTCCGACTCTTTGTGACCCCATGGACCAGAGCACGCCAGGCACTCCTGTCTTCCACTGCCTCCCGCAGTTTGGTCAAACTCATGCTGGTAGCTTCGAGAACACTGTCCAACCATCTCGTCCTCTGTCGTCCCCTTCTCCTTGTGCCCTCCATCTTTCCCAACATCAGGGTCTTTTCCAGGGAATCTTCTCTTCTCATGAGGTGGCCAAAGTATTGGAGCCTTCACGAGCTGTCCTTCCAGTGAGCACTCAGGGCATAATCAGCTTGTGGAGGGCTTTTGAGCAGGCCTGAGGAGATTTAAAGAAGCAGTGTGAAGCTCCTTTGGAGAGCAGTGCTGGAAGAGAAGCAGAGTCCACTGAATGGAGACCACTTCCCCCTCCTTGAGCGAGACACACTCCCACCCATCTATCAGCCGATGAACGGGTAGGAGGGTGCTTTGCTCTAGTAAAGAGACGATTCACTGGGAGCTCATTTTATGCTTCCAATTGTTCCTCTGAAGCCCTGTCCTTACCCACCCACAAACTGACGTCTCGTGGTCCAAGTGAGGCGGCCTGGCAGGCCACATTTGGCCTGTGGACCCCACCCCTGCTATAGACTGTCCATGTTCAGAGGCCACATGCCACTGAATGCCATTCACTGGCATTCATACCCAGCTTGTGGGTCTCCCAAAGCTATATTTGGGAAGGAGGATGCGGGACTAGATGGACCATTTTTGATCCAGCAGGGCTTATTGATAACCTGGAAAATGTTGGGCCTGATATTATACACCCAAATCCAGGAAGTGAGTTCCACACTTGCAGATCAACACTGGCACTGTTGGTTGGATCTTCTCTGTTGAAGACGCTGAATGCATTTGAGATGGATAGGCACAGAGGAAAGCCAGCAAGGAAGGACAGCTCTGACGGCTCACTTCTTTACTACAAGTTTACTCCTCCGAAGTAAGTTCCACTGATTCAATGAGGCTAATTCCAAGCAAGTGTGTCCAGGATTACAACCTACACCTGGATCGTGTCCATAAAATAGCACAACATTCAGGCACAGTACAGACATTGTCCTATCTATTTTCCGTTTTTTATTCACATTTTATAGTTTCTCACAGAATAGTGGTACATAATGAATTGGAATAAAATCTGAATGAAAACAAGCACGTTGTGAGATTGAATTCTGGTAAGAAACAATGAACATCAAGGAAAGCAATTACAGCTGAAGAAAATCCCAGGAGCAAACCTCTCTGGATAAGTTAAAAAAAAAATTTTTTTTACATGCCATTTCACCCACCAATCTGCTTGATACATGCAGAGACTCTATAGGTGATATAAGGTGAATAAGGATGCAGCTATTGTGACTTCCCTGAGGCTTCTTTGCTAGAAGAAGAAGAAGAATAAAGTTGCTTTTATAAATCCCAGAATGTCTCTGTAAGCACATGGCTTAAAGGGGGGGGGGGACAGTCACCATTGTGCATTGTAAGTTCACATCATGGCTGGAATGGTGCTTTCTGGTTGCAAGCCAAACACATGATAAACGAGCTTCAGAACCAAGCGGATCTGAGGAGGAACAACGGCATAAAAAACGTAGGCTGACCCCATAATGCAAACAAGCAGCAAACTGTGGAAGATCCACCATTCGAAAGGATCCATGAGATAAGCCATCGTGATCAGCTGGTATTGCCAGTAGTACCAGGAGAGAGTGCTGAACTTGCGTTTAATAGCCATAGTCGTCTTAACAGCGCTCAGGGGCCACACCTAAGAGAAACAAGTGAACAAACAAATGTTTAATGAGAACTCTAGAGGTCTTGAGAGGAGGCACACACACGCACACAATATTTACTGCTATAATTCCGAATAATTATACCATGCTTTTCAACCACACCTAGGTCCCAAAGTGACTTACAAAATAATAAAAAGCACACTGTAGTTAAACATATGTATACCAGGTAAAACGCATAAACCTTTTTTTTATTTAAAAAACCAAATACACATAAGCTAATTACAATTCAAATGCAAATAAAACCAGTAAAACTTCCACAATAAAGATTGGTAACCAAACTATATGGGGTTGAGAGGGTCAACTAATATTCCTCAGGAAGCCCATGACTTGTTGATGCTTATAATACTGCAGCCTAAGCCAGGGCGTTCGTCTATTTTTATTACATGAAACTGAATATTAATTACCATCTTTTTATTTTATGTCTATAGCCTTTCTGCCAAGGCAGCTTATGTAATAAACTAGTGCCCAGTTCGGGTGCCATATTTGAAGCTGGATTTCACAAAGCACAGCGTGTCCAGAGCAGGGCAACCTCAATGGTGAAGAAAACTGGTCTTGTGAAACAGCGACATATGTTTAGCTTGGATAAGATTAAGGGAAGACAGGATCACTGCTGTCTTCAAAAGTCCAAAAGGCTGTCACACAAAACAGGGGCTCTCACATTTTCTACCCCTGGGGCCCACTTGAGAGGCCTATCAGTCACAAAATGGCGGACGATGGGGCCAGAGCCAATCATAAAATGCCATAGTCAGTTAGGATGCTTGAAGATAGCATAGCTCAGGCTGCTCACTTCCTCCACTTCTGCCTCAGTCTCCTCTTTCCTTTCTGCTCGCTCCACCCTCCTCTTCCTGGTACAGCGGTGGCAGCAAAAAAGGAGAAAGCCAAATGAGACCCATCTGGGTTCCCAGGAGAGGTTGGTGGGAGACAGCTGCAGACAGCCCACCTGAAACAACCCTGAGACCCACTTTGGGCCTCTGTCTACAGCATGGGAAACACTGACATGGAAGATGGAGCAAACTTGTTCTCGGTCGCTCCAGAATGAATGGGAGGGCATTTCAAAGAAACATATTCCGGTTTAACAAAAGAGGAAACCCGCTAACAGGACAACCAGTTTCACAGAGGAACAGATGGCCTCTCCTTCAGTGGAGCTATTTCAGCAGAAGCAACCTCTCAGACATGCACAAAAATCCCTACACCGAGTAGGACTTTGGACTGGCGGAGCTCCAAGGCCCCGTCTACCTCAAAACGTGCCATTATTCTAGGTGGATGAAATACTTTGCTATGTTAATCAGCCAGGTCCTGGCTTTGTTTGATTGAATCATCTGCCTTTACCTACTCCCTGCATAGTAACGCCATACTTCAACTTCTTCCCCTATGATTCATGGCATAAACACCCCTGCAATGGGAGCAAGCCATCATGTTTTGTGACATTATACTGGGTCAGCAATTTGTAAGCTCCATCCCATCCTGCCCCGAAGAGCTTATTTCTCAGTATCTTTACTTGGAAGTAACATACCGAGTGAGGAACAGGTGAAGTAACACTGCTGATGGTCAGTACTCCCCCTTTTAAGCATCCCAGCTGAAGTTCTTGCTTTACAGAGGAGCTGGAAATGCCTGATAAACTATGGCTTAGTGTGTTGTGTGAACCAAACCAGTATAAGTCTGCTTCCTATGTTCCCACACTATTGGGTACAAGCCAAAGTACATCCAGGGTTGTGACTATATTGTTGTGAGTTTCAGAAGTTTGGATCGCAGAAAGTTAATAGGGTAAAAAAGACTGCAAACATTGCGTAACAGGAATGACAAAGCTTCCAGACATATCATCTGCCGGGGAAATTGTTCTAGTGGCCAGAACAGGACACAGGTGTGGTCTGCCACTCCACTCTGCCTTGATCAGACCACACTTGGAATTCTGTGTCCAGTTCCGGGCACCACAAACTGAGAGGAAATATGATAGCCACCTTCAAATATCTAAAGGGCTGTCACATTGAAGATGGAGCAAGTTTCATCTTCTGGAGGGTTCGAGTCTGGAGGGTAGGCCTTGAACCACGGCTTCAAGTTACAAGAAAGGAAATTCTGATTAAACATCAAGAGGAACTTTCTGACAGTAAGCTGTTCAACAGTGAAACAGACTCCCTCTAGAGGTTGTGGACCCTCCTTCCTTGGAGGTTTTTAAGCAGTGGTTGGGTGGCCAATTGTCATGATCTAATTGAGTTTCCTGCATTTCAGGTGATTGGACAAGATGGCCCTTGGGGTCCTTTCCAGCTCCACAATTCTATGATTCTTTGAAATGTAATCCTAAAAGGCTAGGAGATTGGTGGGGAAGATGATTCACCCTTATTCTTCCCCACTGCTTCCAGCTAGAGAAGGGGCAAACTAGGGTGGAAATCAATACAGTGGTACCTCAGGTTACAGACGCTTCAGGTTACAGACTCTGCTAACCCAGAAATAGTACCTCGGGTTAAAAACTTTGCTTCAGGATGAGAACAGAAATCGTGCGGCGGTGGCAGCGGGAGGCCCCATTAGCTAAAGTGGTGCTTCAGGTTCAGAACAGTTTCAGGTTAAGAACGGACCTCCGGAACGAATTAAGTTCTTAACCCGAGGTACCACTGTAGAAACATTTTGAGAAGCAGACTGCAGCGAGAAGTTTTAAGAGAGATTCAGAGAGAGGGGAAGCTCCAGGAAGTGCCTTTTTGTAGTGAGGGGAGCTGCCTCACTCTGGGGATCTGGTGTGGGGCAGTGGTTTAGTCTGGCTGCTGTGAGTGTTAAACTGTGTCTCCACCTAGGCTCGGCCTGTACATTTGTAAATAAACGTAAACATAACAAAACACCACAAGCCTCCACTAACTTCCTTCCAAAGGAAACCCAACTCAGGAAAGTGCCATGACCATGGAATTTCTCACCACTGGAGTAAGCATGACCATGTGACGCTTCTGTAAAAGGCAAGGGAAGTTTGTTTCTGGGGCATGTTTTGAGCTAAAAATGCCTCACCTGTAAAAGCCCCAAAGGCCAGAGGTACCAAGGTTACTTCTGCGACAGGGTGTGCCAGGAACATCTCATGAATTTTAAGTTGCACCTTAGAACAGGTTTACACTCATCAGCTGGCGACTGCATTAATAAGCCAATACGCAAGGCAGCCCAATTTTTAACTTCCCCATTAAAAATTATGTAAATTATGACAAATCAGCTGTGTGCATGCTAGGGCCTATACATCAGTTTCCTGGCTTACACAATGCTTTATGCATGTGACTGGGAGGATCATGATTGACCATTCTCCCCACTTGGGAACAATTATCCTTGTCCAGGGGCCCATCCCTGTGGTTTTCCCAGTAGTGATGTATGGAAGTGAGAGCTGGACCACAAAGAAGGCTGACTGCCAAAGAATTGATGCGTTTGAATTATGGTGCTGGAGGAGACTCTTCAGAGTCCCAGGGACTGCAAGAAGATCAAACCTATCCATTCTGAAGGAAATCAGCCCTGAGTGCTCACTGGAAGGACAGATCGTGAAGCTGAGGCTCCAATCCTTTGGCCACCTCATGAGAAGAGAAGACTCCCTGGAAAAGACCCTGATGTTGGGAAAGATGGAGGGCACAAGGAGAAGGGGACGACAGAGGACGAGATGGCTGGACAGTGTGCTCGAAGCTACCAGCATGAGTTTGACCAAACTGTGGGAGGCAGTGGAAGACAGGAGTGCCTGGCGTGTTCTGATCCATGGGGTCACGAAGAGTCGGACACGACTAAACAAGAACAACAGGGGCCCATCCCATCGCAAGCTCAGGCTGTGCACACACTCCCATTTAATCTGCATCCAGTGTGCTCCCACAAATGCCTTGAGAAGTGGTGTACATAATGCACATCAAGTGTCAGGGACTGGGCAGAGGAGGAATGGTGGAGACCGCCTCCCCAGCCTGACCCTTCCAAAGAAGAAGAAGACAGTTTGGAATTTGTTATGTACTGAGTTGAATAGGATCCAAAAGGCAGCAGTCTGATTGGTCCTAGAATAATAGGATCCAAAAGGCAGCAGTCTGATTGGTCCTAGAACAATAGGATTCAGAATGCAGCAGTCTGATTGGTCCTAGAACAATGCAGCAGTATGATTGGTTGGCAGGAACTACCCAATCATGCTCCAGACAGAAGTGAATCCACAACCTGATTGGCTTACAGTAGAATTCCGGAATTAGCCAATCATGTGCAGCCCATTGTGTAAATAATGTATATAAAGCAGATACTTTGAGGGGACATTCATTCATTCCTCCTCACCACTATGAGCTGAATAAAGAGCATGAAATCACTTTGCGACTCTTGACTATTTCAGAATTACAACAGGGGTTTGAGGGAGATCACAGTTCAGAGGCAGATGAGGGGAAAAGCTGGGGGGGGGGGAATGGGAGAGGAGGAGGAGGAAGAATAAGCATTAGAGGGACAGATGACAAACACAGTGTCTTTAGAAAGCATTCCAGACCGCCCCTCTCCCAGAACCTGATAAGCATTGAAAATAGGAGAGTAAAGAGCTTAAAGGCAGAGGGCAAGTAGCAGCAACCACAGCGATGGCACAAGAGAGAGGGAGGGGGCGGAGACTCATTCATTTCCAAGCCTCTCTCTGTGACTATTGAATAAAAAGCAGTTGGTAAAGACTTTTCCTTGTCTTATCCGTTCCTGGCAACCTGCTGTGGGGTTGGATCCTCTGCCGCCTGACATGTAGCCTATAATTTCTCTCAAACCAAATTCAATCCACATTGAGAAAGAGAATCAGACCCTCCAAGTTTCTCTATTTTCCAGAGCCAGTCCTGGATTTACACAAGCCATCCCAGTTTCTGATTTGATCCTGGAATGTCCCACATTTCTTTAGGACGTTCCTATTTTCATCGAAGAAATACTGGAGGGTGTGGTAGGATGTCCCTATTTTCATTGGAGAAATGCTGGAGTCTATGCTGGCTTTGTTTTAAGCTGGTAATATGCACACAGCCTTAAACTGATTTAACGATTAATTCCTATTCCCAGGGTACTCTAGAAACTGCAGTTAACAAACTACATTTCCCAAATTATTTGGGGGGGAACCATGTCCGTTAAAGTGGTAAAAAATCGACAGAAAATGTATATCGTGTGTGAGGCAGATGTGTGCGAAAAGGTTTGTGGACACAGAGGTTCAGAAAGTGCTGTATCAAACACCTAATGCCAGAACATGGAAGAAAAAGAGGCTTTGACTCAACACTCTCAGCAGGAGATTCAAAGATCTAGTATGCAAGCCCAGTGTCGTGAGAGTGACACCTTCTGGTCATTGGAGAGAAATAAGGCCATTTCCAGCTAGGCAGGCTGTGTTAAGCTTTCCATAAGCTACCTTGCTAGATAGTGATCTAAAATAGAGTTTCCTAGTGGAAAGCCCATTTTTAAATAATTGCATGCTGATTATTGGCTGATAAAGTATGAAAAATGTCTGTCTCCCACTTTCTACATCACAAGAACATGCACTATGACATGCCAAAGGTGCACGGAGTCCTTCCATATATCCGTGGTTATTCAGACATTGCACATTTGAAGCACTAAAAATTAGGTTCTGGGATTAAAACTTGGTCAGATCTACCTCAAATTAAGCCAGGCTCCACAGAAAGCTACTTCATTAACACCGTGAGAAGCATTCTTGTCCAAAACACTTAGGGCAGAGTGACATCACACCCAATGTTTGTTGACTCACACACTGATCAGAACAAAGTAAGTCCTGCTGGTTATTTTCAGGTCTATGAGGATTACCTACCGCCCCATACCCAGAGGTCTCAGGGCGGTTCACAGAAAAGATCACAACATATATAATCAGAATAAAAACAACAACCCAATAACACACACACACACACACCCCCCAGAAAAGAGCCCCTTTTTAAAAGGGCATAGGTTGTCAACAGAGCAACCAAAGGCCTGGTTAAAAAGGAACATTTTTACCTGGTGCCTAAAAGTGTGTAAGGAAGGCACCAGGTGAACTTCGCTGGGGAGAGCATTCCACAGACGGGGAGCCACTGCAGAGAAGGCACCCTCCGGACCTCTTGAGGAGGAGACGCAAGAAGGAGGGCCTCAGAAGATGTAGGTTCATATGGGAAGAGGCAGTCCTTGAGGTACTGATGTCCTGAGCCACTGAAGGCTTTATAGGATTAAGTGGATTAAGTGGTAATGATCAACTTGCTTCAGTTTTGAGGTTGGGGCTGTATTTAATAAATTTGTACACCACCCCTCAGGTAGATCTCAGGGTGGTTCACAATATAAACTGTAGAGCTATGACTTTCTCATGAGGCTTGCTGGGGTTTTTGAAATATTATTCATCCACTTATTCATCTAATTTGGGGCTTAAGCGGGAGACTTCCAGTTCAGATTGGGTGAAGATCATGTGGGATGGTGATACTCTTTCCCCCTCTACAGCATCTTTCTGAAACCTGGTGCCTTTCCTAAGTTTTGAACTTCAGCCTCAAAGATTGCAGTCCAAAACACCTGAAGAGCAACAGGTTGGAAAAAGCTGGCTTGGAGTGCAGTTGTAAAATAAAACAAGGTTGAAATAACAAGCAGGAAGAGTAAGAACAGTCTCTAGAGGGCACCAAAGACCAAGCTGTAGCAGAGAGAAGACTCAAGTCCTGTTCAGAATTGGGCAGGGCAGGGGGGCCTCCAATCACACAGCCACTGCATAGCCTTCCTAACCCTTACTACATCTGATATCCAGGGGTGGTATTCAACTACGTTTTATACAGAGTAGACCCACTGAAATTAATGGACGTAACTTACATCATGTTCATCTGGTCTGAGAAAAACTTAATGGAATAGCACCCCATGTGCTGGATGGCATATAAGCATAGTCGACTCTCAATGTAATAGCCAAATCACATACAGTGGTACCTCGGGTTAAGTACTTAATTCGTTCCGGAGGTCCGTTCTTAAGCTAAAACTGTTCTTAACCTGAAGCACCACTTTAGCTAATGGGGACTCCTGCTAATGCCGCGCTGCTGGAGCACGATTTCTGTTCTCATCCTGAAGCAAAGTTCTTAATCCGAGGTACTATTTCTGGGTTAGCAGAGTCTGTCACCTGAAGCGTCTGTAACCTGAAGCGTCTGTAACCCGAGGTACTACTGTACGATCAGAACAACCTTGTAAAAACTGTAAAAAGTGCAGCGCAGCACATATCACACTCTCTCAAGACCGCTGTTGATTCTCTCTGCACCTCTGGGTGCTCTCCCAGAGTGGGTGCAATGATGGGTGGGGTTGCCAAAGGTTTCCCCCCACTCTCCCACCCCCTTTTAATTTTTTTAAAACTTTTTTAGCCAAGCACATAAATCTGCGACTGCACATGTTTAATGCACGTAAGTTGCGAGTTGACTGTACATACATACAACCATAGACTCCAAATGCACGAAGGCTCCAACAACACATTGACATCTATGCACAAAGGCTGCTTTGAGCACATGCTGAATATGTGGATGTCACAGTTAAGGAACAACTATGATTCCCCACATCAATGCACACACATAAACACAGCAGTAGCAGCTGCCAACAACTTCGGAGCTGCTCTCTCTCCTTGTCACTTTAAAGTGATACTGTGCTTTTTTAAAAATCCCAGAGAAAACATAAGACTATTTTATGTTTTCGCAGAGGGAAAAACATTAGTTCTTGGACTTTCTCTCTATGTTTGGGTTGCTCCCAAAGTTTGGGGAATTGGAAACAAATGTCAGTTTATCAGAATGAAAAAATGAAGGAAAGTGCAGAGGAGACAAAGGAGAGAGAGATTTCATCAGTCCTCTGGGCATATCTACACTGAAGACATGTCCATTTTATAGCAATGTCACAGCTTCTCCCAGAGAATCATGGGAATATTGATATTTTGGTGAGAATATTGTCTCTGTTTGAGATCCCTAGCTTTCAGTTCCCAAAATTTCCTAGAGAGGGAAAGTCTGTTAAATCATTTTAAGTCTGTGGTGTGGATGTGATTACTCTCAGCATTAAAGGAAATGAATGTAAAAGCTACCTGCTCCTTCCTTAGGATTTGTTAAAATTTCTCAGCAACTTTCTCCTCTACTCAGTAGTAACCAACCAGAGATCTGGTCCTCATCTCTTTCTGCCCATTCAGAAAACTCTAGCAACTGTAGAAAGCACAAGAAATTTGTCCAAATTTAATGATATTATAGTATCAAAACCATAGTGAACCATGAAACAATACATACATGAGGGAAATAATAAGTTTATCTATTTACACATATGCTATTTGGTTCTTTAACCTTAATTATATTTTAGTGTTATTTTTTGTTATTGATGTTAGTGGTGTTTCCCCCTGCTTTTTAATGCATTTTTATGTAATTCCCCCCTTTTCTCTTTTCTTTTTCTTCTGATTTTCTTTAATTCTCTGTAATACTCTCAGCAAAATAGAAATAAATAAATAAAATTAGAAAGCAGAAGAAATGGCACTGTGGAATGGAAATAGAAAGCAGATTGCAGTATATGGGAAACAGTGAAGGTGATTGGATCCAAAGGAGGACAGGGCTCCTTTCCCATTAACAGTTTGGGAGGAACATACATACACTTTACTGGGGCTAAGGGGAGGGCAGGGACTGAGTCAAGGCTAGCTGTCCCATTGCCACAAGGAAAACGTGAGGCTAAATTGTAAATTATGCTTAAGAATGTCCAAATTTATTAATCCTCTGTTTACCTTTGGTGTCCTAAACTTTTAAGATTTGCTGTACTCAATCTGCTGGAACAAAACAAGCAGTGCTATTTTTCTAGAAAAAGAGGTGCCGGAACTCACCACAAATGCCTCCCTCATTCTCTTAGAATAGCAATGGTGCCATTCTAAGTTCCAGTGAATCCCGGCTGAAAAAAAGCCCTGAGAACAAGTATTCCAACCAATGTGTCATAGTCCCCACCTTTCTCCCTTCTCTAGAACAGCAAGCATAAGAACACACAAAAGGGAAACAGGATCTGGCTACATGTCCCAACACCAATCTTCTTCTTCTTCTTCCTAACCTGTTGACTACGGCCTCTGGCAGCCATGCAACCCCAATCAGAATGAAAGTTTACAGGGGTTGCATACGGATGTGACACGCTACCTTTCACATAAATGTTGAAGATGTGACCAGAAAACACAATACTGTCCATGACCCTGAACTGAGATGGGACAAAGCGGCTTGTCTGAACACATCTGGAGCTGCCAGCCCCCCAGATCTTCATTGTCCATTATACCTAAACAGTTTTCACCTTTAGTAAAGGTAAAGGGACCCCTGACCAATAGGTCTAGTCGTGGCCGACTCTGGGGTTGCGGTGCTCATCTCGCTCTATAGGCCGAGGGAGCCAGCGTATAGCTTCCGTGTCATGTGGCCAGCATGACTAAACCGCTTCTGGTGAACCAGAGTAGCGCACGGAAACGCCGTTTACCTTCCCGCCGGAGCGGTACCTATTTATCTACTTGCACTTTGACGTGCTTTTGAACTGCTAGGTTGGCAGGAGCAGGGACTGAGCAACGGGAGCTCACCCCGTCACAGGGATTTGAACCGCCGACCTTCTGATCGGCAAGTCCTAGGCTCTGTGGTTTAACCCACAGCGCCACCCGCGACCTTTAGCTGAATGTATAAATTACTTATTTTAGTCTTCCAGATTGCTATTTCTACACCTTATACTATTACTGTGCCTTCTCGTTGCTTCAGGTTTTCCCCCCTTCTGTACATCAAGGGATACTTTGGCCCTTTGGATGTAGAGGTGCCTGAGTGTCCTTCTTACTGCTGTCTGTGCACATTTACTCAGAGATGGGGCACAGGAACAGAGGAAGATGCCGTCTACCAAGTCAGACCACTGGGCCAGCTGGCTCACTATTGTCTACACTGGTTGGCTGGCAGAGCCTCTCCAGGATTTCAGACAGGCGTCTCCCCACAGCCCTAGCTAGAGATGCCAGGGATTGGGACCTTCTGCATGCAAAGCAGATGCTCCACTGCTGAGCTTTGGCCCTTCAAAGCTCTGCATTATGGTCTACAGATGTCAATTTTATTTTCTTGTTAATTATGCTGTTTTAAATGTGTATATTATATTTGACTTCCTTTAGCAATGTTTTCTTCTGAAATGTTTAAAGATAATTTTTGCTGTTGTATTATATGCACATTCTGTAGCTGACCTGCTTTGTTTAGAAATCTTTAAGGCAATATTTTACTTCCCTGTTAATTAATGTTGCTTGGAAGGCATACTTAATATGCGACTTTCTCCAGTAATGTTTAATTTGGATTGTTTTTATTTTATGTGTATATCTGAAGCAGCATCTCCATCCCACCCCATTGTTCAGCCACAACACTGAGGTCCAGCTCTGAAGACCTTCTGGCGGTTCCCTCATTGCGAGGAATGAAATTATAGGGAACCTGGAAGAAATCCTTCTCAGTAGTCACACCCGCCCTGTGGAACGCCCTCCTGTCAGATGTCAAAGATAAGCAACTATATGACTTAGTAGACATCTGAAGGAAGCTTTTAATGACTGATGTCCCTTTTCTCCTCTGTATTTTGCTGGAAGCTGTTCAGAGCGGCTGGGGTAGCCTAGTCAGATGGGCGGGGTATAAGAAAAGAATTGCTGTGGTTAGGTGGTTTGTGTTGTAAACTGCTTTTTTTAAGATGTTTTTCTTAAAAACAAAGTGGTATAGAAATAATAATAATAATAATAATAATAATAATAATAATAATAATACCCTAGGCCTCACTCACCTGTTTCCAAGAGAACCAAGAAATACTATTTATTGTTTCTTCTTTTTTTGCGTGTGTGTCTTATCTTACTCTGTGCACTTGTAATTTTGCACTTTTTATTGTTTAACAAAGAAACTATCTATCATTTCCAAGAGAACCAAAGAGTGCTTGGGCAGCAAACTCTATGACCCTAGAGGAGGGCGTGTGCTTCAAAACCAGGGCTGAATCGGGCGCGCATGTCTCTAACGCAGCAATCTGGCAGAAGTGTATTTAAAATGTCAAGGAAATAAACAACTATCTGGCTTTTAGAAGACATCTGAAGGCAGTGCTTTTTAAAAATAAAACAAAATGTTTAGGGGTACTCTCATTCTGACTCAAGAAAATCACCATTTTATAGTTCAAATGGGGGGGGATACAGTAAATGGACAAAAGTACAAAGATTCACAAAATGTTTAGGGGTATGCGTCCCCCCCAGAAAAAAAGCACTGTCTGAAGGCAACCCTGTTTAGGGAAGTTTTTAATGTTTGATGTTTCATTGTCTTCTTAATATTCTGTTGGGAGCCGCCCAGAGTGGCTGGGGTATAAATAAATAAATTATTATTATTATTATTATTATTATTATTATTATTATTGGGTTCAGGCATGACCCACCACCAGTAACCCTGGCCTTCTCCCTCCTTACCTGGCACCCTGAGCTCAGGGGTTCATAGGTTGCAGCACCAGTCTTCCTGGTCCCCAAAAGCTGCTCTCTGCACACTGGGCCTTATTCAGCCCAGGCCTCAGAACAGCTTGGCTTTGATTGGACAGCCCTGCCTACATGGCAGCCTATAAGCTTGACCCGCTGAGGCAGGCCTGGCACTCTAGGACTTGTCATCTGTGGCCCTTTTATGCTTGAGAACTACATGTCCCAGAGTTGCTTAATTCTACATGCTTTATCTCTGAAAATAGTGCAGGAAGATCTAGCAGCATGTGGGAGGGTGGCAGTGCCGGATTTATGTACAAGCTAAACAATCTATAGCTTAGGGCCCCACTCTTTTGCCCCCCCCATTACACTATTAATATACTTCAGTTCAACAAGTACTTTGATAAAATACATATTTTGTTATGTGCAAATGGCTTTAGATACCTATTAGGTCCATAAATTAGTGTATTTTTCGCTCCATAAGGCGCACCTGACCATAAGGCACACCTAGTTTTTAGAGGGGAAATTCAAGGAAAAAAATATTATTTAAAGGGAGCGCTGAGCAGAGCCTGTATGAATCCCAGGCTCTGCTCAACGCTCCCTTTCACGAGCAGCATGGAGTGTGTGTGTGGCTCTTGGGGGCTTTTCCCCGAGGAGGGAGAAGGGCAGCTCATCACTGACGGAATTCCCCCACCTCGTAGAAAAGCCAGCAGAAGCCGCACACCCTTTAAAGAGCGTGCGGCTTTTGTGCGGCCAGTCAGTCCCTTCTCCCTCCTGGGGAAAAGCCTGCAAGAGCCACGCTGAGCTTGTGTGCAGCTCTTGGGGGCTTTTCCCGCCTGCCTCCCCCTGCATTCGCTCCATAAGACGCACACACATTTCCCCTTACTTTTTAGGAGGGAAAAGGTGCGTCTTATGGAGCGAAAAATACGGTACCATATAGCATATATTCAACACAAAAACCAGTGACAATTTGTTGTTGACAAAGGGCAGCTGGACATATAAAGGGCCCCATTACCTTCAGTAGCTTAGGGCCTCATCAAACCTAAATCCAGCCCTGGAGGTTGGGCATGGGGGACTTAATTTTTTGCAAGGTTATTCAGTGAGGAGCCTTAAATATATGTTTTTCAGGTGTGACGAATTCAAATCTGTTGTGTGTGTTTTTGTGATTTGGCAGCTTGAGATGTCTACATTGGATGAAGAAGCACATTCAGTACTTTCAGGAAACCAAAGGGTTTTGAATTTTAGCTTCTGATAAGGTCTGGTCATGCTAAAGAAGAGGAAGAAGGAGAAGGAGGAGAAATAACATATAATCTAACTGCAATTACTTGGCAATCCCTTTTTTAATTATTTCTATGTGCAATTTTGCACATGCTTTACTTACCAAGCAAAACTAAATTATACTCATTTAGCCCAAATATCTCTTGAGCACCCCTAATTTTGGGGATTTGAAAGTTGGAAAATCCAGTACGCCCTAGTGTGGGAGTAGACGAGGGAGTAGAGGATAATGAGGGGCAATGAGTTCACTGGGGCAGTTGAGAGGCAATACTTCTGGTGGAAGGTGCAGGCCTTGGAACATAGGGAGTGTATAGGGAAGTTTTTAATGTTTGATGTTTTACTGCGTTTGATGTTTTAATTTGTTGAAAGCAGCCCAGAATGACTGGGGGCAACCCAGTCAGGTGGGTGGCATATAAATAAGGAAGTATAATTATTATTATTAAAAAGGTGAATTGTGTGGAAAGCAGGAATGCGGGAAGCTTGTTTCCTCCAGGTGCTGTTGGAAGTTCAGCTGGGTACATGAAAACTACTTTATACAGTTAAGACGCTTGGGCCCATCTAAGCTCAGTCCTGTCTCATATCTTCCAGCACATTGAAGACAAAAACTGGGACACCATCTTTCTCCCCAAAAAAACACCTTTTCTGAACACAGCACCAAAAAATATGTGTTTTGAGGTGCCGCACGAGATCACAGCCCCCCAGAGGCACTTTTCCAGAGAGGAAATTGCGCAAGATCACACCCAAAGCCTTCTCCTGCTGATTATTAATTTGCATACAAATACCCTCCTGAGGATTAGGCTAGATGGTAAGGGGCTAGTCTCCAAACCGGTTGCCACCACTAGGGGGGTAAGACAGGGCTGTTTGCTTGCCCCTGCTTTGTTTAATTTCTATATTAATTCGCTAGTGGTGCATATGGCAAATGCTGATTTCCATCCACCAAAACTGGCAGGACGAGCCTTGAATGTCCTACTGTATGCGGACGATGCCGCCCTATTAGCTACCTCCCCCATCGGATTAAGGAGGATGCTTCGAGACCCAACACGAGCTCCAACTAAATTATGCCAAGACCAAAATAATGGTCTTTGCTGCTCGACTGAAACCTAATTTATGGTCAATTAATGGTATCCCTTTAGAGCAGGTCAGTTGCTTCAAATACCTGGGTCAGGTTGTAAGATCAAATAGGTCCTTCTTGGCGCACAGAGAATACATAGCCTCGAATGCATCCAAAGCAGCCTTGGTGATTAGAACCCTGTACTCCAAGAAACAGGCACAAACTGTCAAAGTTGCCTTGCAACTCTTTAAAATGAAAGTCCTCCCTCTTCTGCTGGTGGGCATTGCCTTGGGCTCACGTAGGGACTTTGAAAAATTGGAATCTATCCAAACCCAATTCCTCAGGGCCATACTCAGGATCCCCCCCCTCCGTGGCAGGCGCGATCATGAGATTGGAAACCGGTTGTCAAGCCTTTAGGTATGTGGCCCTGAAAGCGAAGTTATGGCTATGGCTCAAGCTCTGTTTCAGACCGGTGGGTTTGGCCCCCTTAATTCTGAGGGATAACTTTAAATCTCCATGGGAAGGGGAGATAGTGGAGGAAGTGCAGAAGTGCGGGTTGTCCTCCCTTTATATAGAGTCCATGACGTATAGCCACGCAAAGGCGGTGATCGCTCAAAGATTAAGGGATATTGCCAGGCAGGAGGACATAGCCCGTGTGAAACCTGGGTTGTTTCTGGGGGAGCAGTTGTATCGGGCTGCTCCAGCTCGCTACCTGGCGGATATCCACTATGTGGAATACCACAGACTATTTACTGCGGCTAGGCTGAATGTTCTTGACTCGGCGGTTCTGAAGGGAAGATATGGAGGAGTCCCATATAACCAGAGATTATGCCACTGTGCATTGGGTGAGGTAGAATCCACAGAGCACATTTTACTGAGCTGTCCCATTTACAACGATTTAAGACAGTACCTTATAACTCCACACTTACCCCAGCTCAGTTCCCGACAAAGAGGAAAGCAGACAGCATATCTGCTAAATAAGTCTTCTGGGAAAACAACTTTGTCAGTGGCTAAATTCCTTTTCCTGGCACTCAAGTGTCGGAAACGTATAACTGAATGCTTTGATGTGGGTTATCTGTGAGAGGTCTAGTACTGTGGCCCTACCTTATTTATGTACCCCTATGATGTTATAGTTTATAATTATTGTGTAATGTTTTATTTCTGACTATCGGTCGAATAAAGGAAATTGATTGATTGACACCCAAAATGGTCTCCGTCTTCACGCAAAAAAACCCACCAGGATGCCCCAGTTTTTCCAGGACACTTGTGGGACATGATGTCTAAACTGACTGGCAGTGGTTCCCCCCAGGATTTCCTGCTCAAGTCCCCCCCCCCCAGCCCTCCCTGAACACGCTGGGTGTTGAACCTGGGACCTTTTCTGCATCTAAAGCAGTGGTTCTGCGACTGATCTGCAACCCTTCCCCAAACGACTGCCTGTTTTGTGGGGAAAGCATTACAATACTGAAGTGTCAGAGCACAGGTCCAGAAAGTGGGAGAAGCTACAAGAGGAACAGCCATTTTAGATCTGGTCCTAACCAATGTTGATGACCTGGTTAGTGGGGTAGAAGTGGAAGGATCATTAGGCGCGAGTGATCATGCTCTTCTGAAGTTTACTATACAGCGGAAAGGAGCAGCCAAGCATACTAGGACTCAATTTCTCGACTTTAAGAAAGCCGACTTCATAAAACTTAGGGAAGTGCTGGGTGAGATCCCATGGACAGTAATACTAAAAGGAAAGGGAGTTCATGATGGCTGGGAGTTTGTTAAGAGGGAGATAGTAAAAGCACAACTTCAGGCAATACCAATGAGACGGAAACATGGAAGGTGCCTAAAGAAGCCAGGGTGGCTATCTAAAGAACTTTTAACTGAGTTAAGATTAAAAAAGGATGTGTACAAAAAATGGAAAAGGGGGGAAACCACCAAAGAGGAATTCAAACAAATAGCCAGCACGTGTAGACACAAAGTCAGAAAAGCTAAAGCACAGAATGAACTCAGGCTTGCTAGAGAGGTTAAAAGCAACAAAAAAGGCTTTTATGGGTATGTTCGTAGCAAAAGGAAGAACAAAGAAACAGTGGGGTCACTCAGAGGAGAAGATGGTGAAATGCAAACAGGGGACACAGAAAGGGCTGAACTCCTCAATGCCTTCTTTGCCTCAGTCTTCTCCGATAAAGAAAACAATGCCCGACCTGAAGAATTTGGAGCAAATGATTCAGCAGAGGAAACACAGCCCAGAATAACTAAGGAGATAGTACAAGAATACTTGGCTAGTCTAGATGTATTCAAGTCTCCAGGGCCAGATGAACTGCATCCAAGAGTATTAAAAGAACTGGCAGATGTGATTTCAGAACCACTGGCAGTCATCTTTGAGAATTCCTGGAGAACAGGCGAAGTCCCGGCAGACTGGAGGAGGGCAAATGTTGTCCCTATTTTCAAAAAGGGGAAAAGAGAGGACCCAAATAATTACCGCCCAGTCAGTCTGACATCAATACCAGGGAAGATTCTGGAGCAGATCATTAAGCAAACAGTCTGTGAGCACCTGGAAAGGAATGCTGTGATCACCAATAGTCAGCATGGATTTCTGAAAAATAAGTCATGTCAGACTAACCTGATCTCGTTTTTTGACAGAATTACAAGCCTGGTAGATGAAGGGAACGCAGTGGATGTAGCCTACCTTGATTTCAGCAAGGCATTTGACAAGGTGCCCCATGATATTCTTGTAAAGAAGCTGGTAAAATGCGGTCTTGACTATGCTACCACTCAGTGGATTTGTAACTGGCTGACTGACCGAACCCAAAGGGTGCTCATCAATGGTTCCTCTTCATCCTGGAGAAGAGTGACTAGTGGGGTGCCACAGGGTTCTGTCTTGGGCCCGGTCTTATTCAACATCTTTATCAACGACTTGGATGATGGACTCAAGGGCATCCTGATCAAATTTGCAGATGACACCAAACTGGGAGGGGTGGCTAACACCCCAGAGGACAGGAACACACTTCAAAACGACCTTGACAGATTAGAGAACTGGGCCAAAACAAACAAGATGAATTTTAACAGGGAGAAATGTAAAGTATTGCACTTGGGCAAAAAAAATGAGAGGCACAAATACAAGATGGGTGACACCTGGCTTGAGAGCACTACATGTGAAAAGGATCTAGGAGTCTTGGTTGACCACAAACTTGACATGAGCCAACAGTGTGACGCGGCAGCTAAAAAAGCCAATGCAATTCTGGGCTGCATCAATAGGAGTATAGCATCTAGATCAAGGGAAGTAATAGTGCCACTGTATTCTGCTCTGGTCAGACCTCACCTGGAGTACTGTGTCCAGTTCTGGGCACCACAGTTCAAGAAGGACATTGACAAACTGGAACGTGTCCAGAGGAGGGCAACCAAAATGGTCAAAGGCCTGGAAACGATGCCTTATGAGGAACGGCTAAGGGAGCTGGGCATGTTTAGCCTGGAGAAGAGGAGGTTAAGGGGTGATATGATAGCCATGTTCAAATATATAAAAGGATGTCACATAGAGGAGGGAGAAAGGTTGTTTTCTGCTGCTCCAGAGAAGCGGACACGGAGCAATGGATCCAAACTACAAGAAAGAAGATTCCACCTAAACATTAGGAAGAACTTCCTGACAGTAAGAGCTGTTCGACAGTGGAATTTGCTGCCAAGGAGTGTGGTGGAGTCTCCTTCTTTGGAGGTCTTTAAGCAGAGGCTTGACAACCATATGTCAGGAGTGCTCTGATGGTGTTTCCTGCTTGGCAGGGGGTTGGACTCGATGGCCCTTGTGGTCTCTTCCAACTCTATGATTCTATGATTCTATGATTCTAGGTTTTCAATTCAGGTCCCAACCTTACTGATGGCTGAGCCAACCTGAGTCTGGTCAGTACATGGGTAGATGACTGCCTGGGACCCACATGTACACTGTCTCAGATTCCATGGAGGAAGAAAGGTTGGGTAGACAGCTTCTTCTGTGTTAGAGGAGCCAGAGGAGAAGCCTAGCTGTACCTTACAGCAAACAGGAGGTGCTAGCATCTCACATTCCTCCTCAAAAGCATGAGGTGATGTTCAGCATTCTCCATGCTTCCTTTTATTCAGGTCTGAGACAGTTTTGTCCAGCTTTCTATAGATTTTATTTATTCAAACATGTGTTAAAACAGAGCCACTGTGATTAAGAGATGCTACTATATGGACATAAGCACAACAAACCCAAACCAGCAGTTGCATTCGCTGCAAAAAGTGTGGAACTACCTTCAGTGCCAAAGAAATGTACGGTAACTAGACATACAGTAAGACTAAAACAGATAAAACAGTGATAAGTGAGATGTTCCTTCAGAGTAAACAGTTTGTGAATCAACTTCTCAGTCAGCCCTTATGCTTTTTCCAGCCTAAACAAAGAAGGAAAACTAAACTAATGGGAATAAAAGGAGAACAGCTCGGCCGGAACATTTCCTGCATATCTTTGCAAATGTTAAGTTTATACCACGGTTGCTCTGCCAAGTGAAGAGAGGCTTTCTTGGAGCAACTGCAAGGAGCTTTCTTTTGTGAATTGGTCTTTGTTGAGTGTCTGCAGCAGTTGCCCTACTTGAAGAGGAATCTCGGGCAGCAACGGAAATTTAAAACCATTTGGCACCTTCTTTTGCCTCACTCTGCTTCCACTGGCAAAGTGGCAGTACAGGAGGAGACCTGTACTTGCTTCTTTCTCATTTTTATACCTTAAAGGCAAACAACATGATAGGTGGTTCCAAACATACCACTAATATAGCATATAAACATCAGTTAGACACGCCTGCAACATCTTTGGGGGAAAAGATCACTTAAGGGTAAGAAAGCTGGGTTTGCAGATGCTCTTTCCTGGCTCTTCCCACTTTTCTGCATTAAGATTCTTCCTTATCTACCTTTCACGTCTTCCCTATATACTGTGCATACCTACCAAGCACAGTTAATCTGCCATGCCAAACCAAAACTGCTAAGGATGACACTGGCAGATCCCAAAACAACCAATCCAAAGCATGTCTTGAGCACGTTAAGAACATAACATGCTTTTCTGTTCAGTCATTTTCTGTTCAGACATTTGTTGGTGGCATTGATAATAATCGTCATTTATTTTATTTTATTTTTCAATTAATAATCATGTGGCTGTTAGGACATGCAAAATTACTTCCCTACGTTACCATTTCACTGAGCCTTCCATATCATTTAACGAAAAGAACACTAGGTCTAGTGAGATCTCATAATCTTTGCCTCTTATTATTTAATTTTTATTCCACACACCCCATCGCTTTTTCACAAAATGATCCTCGCACCATACTAATAGCCTCCCCTGCTCTCATTTTTACATTTCCAATGTTTGCTTTTTAAGCTCACGTGGTGGGGATTCTATTTTATATTTGCAAGGCGAGCTAGAAACAGGAATCTACCTTATAAGCCCATCTCACTCAGTATTGTCAACACTGACTGTCAGCTGCTGTCCTGGGTTTCAGACAGGGAATCTTCCCTAGTCCTACCTGGAGATGCCAGGGGTTGAACCTTGAACCAGCTGCCTGCAGTGCAGCAGGTACCACTAAGCTATGACACTTCTTTGCCACTTGCTTATATGGCATTCATCTTCTAACTTATTTCACATCGTTTTGCTCAAAATGCATACAAATCAGGTCTCCAAATATTATTTAACACATAAGTGCTTGACCGTTTATTTCTTCCGTGGCATTGGAACTATAAGGACACACTTGCAGTCCTGTTTTCTTTTTATACTTTCTTTTCTGGCACCTCAGCAGTACCATCAAGACATCCCTTTTTAAAAGAAGGGGGGGGGGAAGGATACATTATCCCAAGAGAGGAAAGCAAGATCTTTTCTAAATGTGACCCTAAGATGTACATTCGAGTTTGCCTCACAGTTTTTGTATCAACTGATAAATGCTGTTAAGGTTTTTACATGAAAGCTTTTTATATGAAAGCTGCGGTCCTGTAGGTTTTTGAATTATGGTGTTGGAGGAGACTCTTGAGAGTCCCATGGACTGCAAGAAAATCAAAGATATGAAAGGAACATTTCGTACAAAGATTACCATAATAAAGGACAAAAGTGGTAAGGACCTAACAGAAGCAGAAGACATCAAGAAGAGGTGGCAAGAATACACAGAGGAATTATACCAGAAAGATATGGATGTCTCGTGCACCCCAGGTAGTGTGGTTGCTGACCTTGAGCCAGACATCCTGGAAAGTGAAGTCAAATGGGCCTTAGAAAGCACTGCAAATAACAAGGCCAGTGGAAGTGATGGTATTCCAGCTGAACTATTTAAAATTTTAAAAGATGATGCTGTTAAGGTGCTACACTCAATATGCCAGCAAATTTGGAAAACTCAGCAGTGGCCAGAAGATTGGAGAAGATCAGTCTATATCCCAATCCCAAAGAATGGCAGTGCCAAAGAATGTTCCAACTACCGCACAATTGCACTCATTTCACACGCTAGCAAGGTTATGCTTAAAATTCTACAAGGAAGGCTCAAGCAGTATGTGGATAGAGAACTCCCAGAAGTGCAAGCTGGATTTAGAAGAGGCAGAGGAACCAGAGACCAAATTGCAAACATGCGCTGGATTATGGAGAAAGCTAGAGAGTTCCAGAAAGACATCTACTTCTGCTTCATTGACTATGCAAAAGCCTTTGACTGTGTCGACCACAGCAAACTATGGCAAGTTCTTAAAGAAATGGGAGTGCCTGATCACCTCATCTGTCTCCTGAGAAATCTCTATGTGGGACAAGAAGCTACAGTTAGAACTGGATATGGCACAACTGATTGGTTCAAAATTGGGAAAGGAGTACGACAAGGCTGTATTTTATCTCCCTGCTTATTTAATTTATATGCAGAATACATCAAGCGAAAGGCTGGGCTGGATGAATCCCAAGCTGGAATTAAGATTGCCGGAAGAAATATCAACAACCTCAGATATGCAGATGACACAACCTTGATGGCAGAAAGTGAGGAGGAATTAAAGAACCTTTTAATGAGGGTGAAAGAGGAGAGTGCAAAATATGGTCTGAAGCTCAACATCAAAAAAACGAAGATCATGGCCACTGGTCCCATCACCTCCTGGCAAATAGAAGGGGAAGAAATGGAGGCACTGAGAGATTTTACTTTCTTGGGCTCCATGATCACTGCAGATGGTGACAGCAGCCACAAAATTAAAAGACGCCTGCTTCTTGGGAGAAGGGCAATGACAGGCCTAGATAGCATCTTGAGAAGTAGAGACGTCACCTTGACAACAAAGGTCCGTATAGTTAAAGCCATGGTTTTCCCAGTAGTGATGTATGGAAGTGAGAGCTGGACCATAAAGAAGGCTGATCGCCGAAGAATTGATGCTTTTGAATTATGGTGCTGGAGAAGACTCTTGAGAGTCCCATGGACTGCAAGAAGATCAAACGCATCCATTCTTAAGGAAATCAGCCCTGAGTGCTCACTGGAAGGACAGATCGTGAAGCTGAGGCTCCAGTACTTTGGCCACCTCATGAGAAGAGAAGACTCCCTGGAGAAGACACTGATGCTGGGAAAGATGGAGGGCACAAGGAGAAGGGGGCGACAGAGGACGAGATGGTTGGATAGTGTTTTCGAGGTTACCAGCATGAGTTTGACCAAACTGCGGGAGGTAGTGGAGGACAGAGGTGCCTGGCGTGCTCTGGTCCACAGGGTCACGAAGAGTCGGACACGACTAAACGACTAAACAACAACAACAACAAAATCCATTCTTAAGGAAATCAGCCCTGAGTGCTCACTGGAAGGACAGATCGTGAAGCTGAGGCTCCAATACTTTGGCCACCTCATGAGAAGAGAAGACTCCCTGGAAAAGACCCTGATGTTGGGAAAGATGGAGGGCAGAAGGAGAAGAGGAGGACAGAGGACGAGATGGTTGGACAGTGTTCTCGAAGCTACCAGCATGAGTTTGACGAAACTGCGGGAGGCAGTGGAAGACAGGACTGCCTGGCGTGCTCTGGTCCATGGAGTCACAAAGAGTCGGACACGACTAAAAGACTAAACAACAACAACCTGTAGGTTAATTTGGTCCAATCCACAGTATACATTTAAAGCTCATGGCTCGCCCCCCCCCCCAAATATAATCCTAGAAACTGTTGTTTGTTAAAGGAGCTCAGAATTGTAGCTCTGTGTGTAAACAGCAGTTCCCATTATTTGGGAGTGGGGATGAGGATGGGGACAATGTACCATATTTTTCGCTCTATAGGACGCACTTTTTCCCCTCCAAAATTTAAGGGGAAATGTGTGTGCAACCTATAGAGCGAATGCAGGCTGTGCGGCTAAGCCCAAAGCCAGAACAGGGAGACGGAGCGCTGCGCAGCGCTCCGTCTGGCTGTTCTTGCTTGGGGTTAGCTGCGCAAAGCCTTCTTTGTGCCTTCATCCCGCTGCCCTGCGGAGGCTACAAAGGCAGTCCCCGCAGCCAGAACAGCGAGACGGAGCGCTGCGAAGCACTCCGTCTAGCTGTTCTAGCTTGTGGACGGCTGCGCAAAGCCTCCGCAGGGCAGCAGGGTGCCTTCATCCCACTGCCCTGCGGAGGCTACGAAGGCTGTACGAAGGTGGGGGAAAGGCTGCAATGCTTCCCTCCACCGCCAGCCCCACAAGCTCGGGGGGCAGCGGGAAGGCAGCCCGCCGCCTTTGCGCTGCTCCTCAACCTGGTCTTTGGGACTGGCAGTGGGGGAAAGCAGCGCTTCCCCCCGCCAGCCCCAAAGAGCAGGTTGAAAGGAACCCAAAGCCTCCGGAGCCCAGTGGGAATTCCCGCTGGGCTCCGGAGGCTTTGGGTGAATGCACCTTCAACGCACAGAACGCACCTTGTTTTAGAGGGGGAGAACAAGAAAAAAAATTTTTTTTCCTGTTCTCCCCCTCCTATGGTCTGGTGCGTCCTATGGTCCGGTGCATCCTATAAAGCGAAAAATACAGTATTTCAAATGCCCTGAATGTGAACTTAATTGGCCATAATCCCCACTTAACTGAATAGAAACTTCTGAGCAGACATGCATAAGCTTGCCCTGCTTATTTTCGTTTTTTCTTCAAAAAATGCATTCTATAACATCACCTTTGGTACTATTCATTCATTGCACCTTACATTAAAAACGTTTTTAAAACACGCATTAATTTGGCATTGAAAAGAAAAACATAAAAAGGCCAGACTGCATTGGAAAAGGCTGCATATGCTCCATCCAGTATCAAAAAGCCCTCGCTTCTCTTTCTGCATGTCTGCCTAGGTAAGCAGTTATTATTGTTCCTACCTTGGTGCTGATCAGCTGGTTTAGCTTCTTACTTGCACTGAGAGCTTTTAGCCCTCATCCTGCACGTTTAATATAGTTTGCTTTGCAGAGGCTCCACCTCTTTGGTGTTTCACCATTCACAATGTGATAGCCCAATGAATTATGTTGCAAAGGCAATAAAGAGTTCTTTATTTATTTATTTATTTACGGCTATTAGCCCATAAAGTATGTACAAACATAAAACACAGAGACATAAAGACCGATATATCCGACAACAGAGGGTGAACACCACGATGCAAGGGTGGGTAATTGAGCAAAGCCAAATGACAGCTTGGGGCCAGGAGAGCTCCAAGGGACGGATCACAGAAAAAGAAAAACTGAAGACGAGATCCGACATGCACTCTCATCATAACAGTCCGATTAGTTTTGATGTTTTTGTTGTTTTTTGGTGGTTTTTGTGTGTGAGATAACCGCATTCAGGAATCTCACCACCTGCAGAGTTACAGAAGGATCTGTATCCTGCAAAAGCAGTGCGGCGTGTAACTCAACAGGCCTGCCAACCAAGCGCAGTAAAGCAGGACCCAGGAATTTAGACCTGGCTATGCTATGTAGGGGACAGTTGAACATTATATGTGGAAGAGATTCAACAGTTTTCCCATCACACACGCATAGCGGAGACACCAAACCCTTGGAAAATCTGTGGCTCAGCAGGTTCGATGGAAAGACATTGAACCTTGCACGAATAAATGCAAGTCGGTGTGGTACTGATGAAAGAGATGACATGTATGGTGGAAGGCCAAGTGGTGGAGTTATTCCGTGATACCTGGGGGAGCAGACACCCCCACCCCTGGCAAGGTTGTGTTGATTTTCAATGTCTGCTAATCTTTGCTCAATAAGGCTTTTGGCTGAGCGTAAGTTCATCTTTAAAGAGTCCGCTGGGGAAATTCCGATGCTCAGAAGTTTGGCATGGATTTTTCCTACCCACGGATTGACAAAGACGTCCCGCCAGAGGCACTGAAAAAGGTAATGGTCGGGAAGCCTATAAAGAGTTCACTTTTAAATACCTACCTAAACAGCAAGGTTCGAGCTCAGGCCCGACTAGCAGAGCATATGCTCTGCATACAATTGGTGGTCTCAAACTAAGTCATACTCAGAGCAGTTCCACTGAAATCAATGGACTTAAGTTAGTTGTGCCCATTGTGCCTGACTATGACCTAGCTGAACGCAATCCAGAAAATTCAGTCCCTCCATCCTTAATTAAAAGGATCAGGTTGTTGGCATTTGTCTATCTTTTTTTTAAAAAAAAAAGATATTTATTGAGTTTTTCCACCTTTATACATTAAAAATTCAAAAAGAAAAAAACAAAAAAGTTAAAAACACATAAGGTTTACAATCCTTATTTTCAATAACATATTTCCCTGACTTCCCCACACCTCCCCTTCTTATATTCCAATTCAAATTGTTAATTCAACAAGTTCTTGTCCCCAATTTTTGACCTTTTTATATTTAATTCATTTTTTAAAAAAAACAATTTTAACTTATAAACATCAATATTTAAACATCAGTGCTCATTCTTAAAACTTTTTTCTAAAGTCGACCCAACTTCCCTTCCACGAATTCCCCAATTTTCATACTAATAACAAAACAAAATTAAAAAAAACAGATTATTATTCTGCACCCTTTGGATTCCCAAACCCCACCCCACCCTTTCCCGGTTTCAATCCCCAACAAATGTCCATCAGTCTTAGTCTACTATCAGCCTGGAGACCTCACGTCCGAGGCTCTTAATTCTCTCTCAATTCCTCTCTGCCAGTTTTTTTGGTAGTCCTTAATATTAAACACCAGATCTCGGAGAAGCTCTGTCCCGATAGGGTCCATATTTCTTCCAGCCAGACCTCCATACTTAAAAGTGGAGCCTGAATCTTGTTTCTTACTCCTTTTAAGTCCAAATGTCCCAAAAGCTCCAACTTGCACCTTAATCAAATTTGTAATCCGTAGGTCTTCAGATCTCCACATAAGGAGATCTCTCCATTCTTCAATCTTCAATTCAAAACAGATTTTCATCATCCAGTACTTATTTTCCTTTGTAGCCATCATGTCAGGCCTCTGGCTCTCCTTTGTCATCTGCAACATTACATCTCCTCCTTCCTTTTCCCCAGAAACAACATATATCTCTCTCTCCACACTCTCAAATCTTTCAAGTTTCTCTTCTTGTCCAGCTGCATGGACTTCATGAGTCAAGTCCTTATCAAATTCAATGGATTTGTTTACTGTTAAGTCCAGAGTTGCAACATTTGTAGCCAAAACATCAATTTGGCCTTGTAACTTTCCCAAGAGAAGAAACACTCTGTCCAATTTAGCTTGAATTTTTCCTCCTTCAGCCATTCTTGTAATGTCCCAAAATCCCCTCTAGAGGGATTTTGGTTACTTTATCTTCCTTCCAGTTCAAATCCAAAAATCAAGTTAGTTTGTATCAGTTCTTCCTTGTTTTCAACAAAATATAATCAATTTGTAGCAAATATATCCAGCAGAGATAGCAGAAACAAAGTTCTCTTTTTCCTTCTTGACAGCTGATTTGACAGCTGTCAAACTCTTCTATATCTCCTCAACAGGCTCTCTCGCAGATCACTCCCGGGTCCGGGGGGGTGGCACTTCAGCTCTCAAAATTAGCTCTTATCCTCCAGTGAAATTACTTATACTGCCAAATCGTGAAATTAATGTCTTTTACCCAATAAAGAAGAAGAAATTCTCTCGACCTTAGTTAGCTAGTCCTTGTTTAGATTATTTATAAGACGGGGAGACGGACTTCCTGTTTGCGCCTTCCCCGATCGTGCCTAATTAAAAAAAAAAGATTTTTTTCTTTACAAATCCAATTTCCGTATTACTCACGGGTTGTTGCTTTTAGAGTCCAATTGTTCACAAGAAGAAGTCAGCGCTCTCCGACCATGGCATGCGGCTTCACTCCGCAGGAGAAGCAGTCGACTCTCAGCACTGCGCCGCTCACCCCGTCCCCCGTTCCGAAGCCTTTAAAAAGGCTCCTTCGCAGGTCGGGGGGGCGCGAATGGTGCCCGCCGAGTCACCAGGTTCACAGGCTTCAGCGCCTGTGATTTCTGAGGGTCCCCGCGTTGCCGCAGCAGCAAGACCCGGATCCTGCGGAGCCGATTCCCTCCGGAGCTCGGAGGGAATCCGCCATTAGCCGATGGCGCTAACCCGGAAGTCCCGGCATTTGTCTATCTTAAGAAACAATGGAGTGTGCCTCCCGGGGGGTGAAGTCAAACCGCAGCGTTGGTGCCACCGATGTGACCTAGCCTGGGCAGTGTGTATGGAGGTCTTGAGCTGCCCAGGTGAAAAGACACTCACTCCTTCTTGGCCTTGCAGATATACAAGGCAGCAGAGGTTTAGGAATCAGAGTTTTGCTTCTCCTAGATAATAATAATAATAATAATAATAATAATAATAATAATAATAATAATAATAATTTATTTATACCCCACCCATCTGGCTGGGTTTCCCCAGCCACTCTGGGCGACTTCCAACAAAATATTAAAATACTGTCAAACATTAAAAGCTTCCCTAAACAGTGCTGCCTTCAGATGTCTTTTAGAAGTCTGGTAGCTGTTTTTCTCATTGACATCTGGTGGGAGGGCGTTCCACAGGGCAGGTGCTACTAACAAGAAGGCCCTCTGTCTGGTTCCCTGTAACTTCACTTCTCGCAGCGAGGGAACCGCCAGACCTCAGTGTCCGGGCAGAACGATGGGGGTGGAGACGCTCCTTCAGGTATACTGGACCGAGGCTGTTTCGGGCCTTAAAGGTCAGCACCAACATGTTGAATTGTGCCCGGAAATGTACTGGGAGGCAATGTAGGTCTTTCAAGACCAGTGTTATGTGGTCTCGGTGGCCGCTCCCAGTCACCAGTCTAGCTGCCACATTCTGGATTAGTTGTAGTTTCCAGGTCACCTTCAAAGGTAGCCCCACATAGAGCTCATTGCAGTAGTCCAAGCGAGAGATAACTAGAGCGTGCACTACTCTGGTGAGACAGTCTTCCTAGGTTGCTGAGCCCCATCTGCACCTGAAAGGATCAGGTAGAATGTAATGAGAGAGGTCTCCATTTGAGACCCTAAAGCAGGGATGGGGAGCCTGTAGCCTTCCAGATGTTGTTAGACTCCTACACCCTTCAATCCTTGCCAGCGTGGCTAATGGTCAAGCCTAGCAGTTCGAGCTCTCTTGACCTAGAGAGCTGCTACAATCAAAATAGACAACTCTGGGTGTGATAGACAACAACATCCTTTTTAGATCACCCTGTAGCTGGTGGGAGCCCAGGGAGCCCATATTTACACAATATAGCAATAAAATACATCCATTTAACGCAAATAATAAAACACTAAAAATAATAATGCTAATAATGATAGACTCATTAATTTGTAGAGTTGGAAGGAACCCAAGGGGTCATCTAATCCAACCACCTGCAATGCATTATAATGTCATTTTTAGATCATTGTTTATCTGGTAGGATCCTGGAATGGTTTACACAATACTTTGATAAAAACACAACATTCGGTAACACAAATAATAAAATGATCAAAGCGCTTTTAAAAAATGAAGGCTAATCCATTAGAGGGAATGGGGCATTGCCCCACCATTCTCAGTCTGCCCTCAGCCTGTCTGCCTCTTTATAGAAGCATAGAATTGTAGAGTTGGAAGGGAAAGCAAGGATCATCTAGCCCAACCTTCTGCAATGCAGGAATTTCAGCTTAAAGCATCAATGACAGATAGCCAACCAACTACTGCTTAAAAACCTCCAGTGAAGGAGAGTTCACAACCTCCAGAGAGAGACTGTGCCACTGTTGAACAGCTCTTAGAACAGCTCTTACCACCAGAAAGTTCTTCCTGATGATTAGTTGGAATCTCCTTTCTTGTAACTTGAAGACATTGGTTCTAGTCCTACCCTCCAGATCAGGAGAAAACAAGCATGCTCCCTCTTCCCTTAAGATATTTGAAGATGACTATTATATCTCTTCTCAGTTTCCTCTTTTCCAAGCTAAACATACCCAGCTTCTTCAAGTGCTCCTCAAAAGCCTTGGTTTCCAGGCCCTTGGTCATCTTGGTTGCCCTCCTCTGCACAAATTCCAGCTAGTCAACATACTTCTTAAATTGTGGAGCCCAAAACTGGACATACTATTCCAAGTGTGGTCTGACTAAGGCAGAATACAGTGATACTATTACTTCCCTTGATCTGGACACTATACTTCTGCTGATGTAGCCTAGAATACCATTAGCTTTTTTGCTGATGCACCACACTATTGGCTCATGTTCAGCTTGTGGTCTACTAAGACCCCTAGATCCTTTCCACATGTACTATCGGTAAGCCTTATATTTGTCCCCATTTGAATTATTTTTGTTAGTTTGGGCCAGGTTCACCACTCTATTGCGGTCATCTTGAATCCCAATTCTGCCTTCTTTATTTACAGCCAGTCCAAGGAGTGACACTGATTGTAAGCTTCTTCTTCCTTGGTGTTACCTTTGTATTATTCAGTAGTACAGGAGCACATTGCAATTAGCTGGGTCCACTATTCTTGGCTTTAGCTCCATCTAGTTTCAAACTCTCTTATTGCTGCCCAACCCAAGCCATTGGGCAACAGCCACTACTGACTATAAGCGATCATCTCCTACAATAATTAATGATGCAGCAGCATATAAAATACATCTCTTGAGCCCTAAGGCAGCTTCTTAATATAACATGACACAGCTCTTTTGCAATGGGATTCAATCACATACAAGCAAATTCAGGTTGCACAATATAAATTGATTTGGTGCTCTTGCACAGCAAACCCATTTCCCTCCAAACACTGAATTCTTGCTATAAGGAAAACGATAGGGGAACTTGCATTGGAAAGTTCGGAATTAACACTTGCTTGATGCAACGTCATATATAAGCTTCCCACAAACTAATAATAATAGCTGCCTGACAAATAGCCGTCATCCTCCAACCTCCTTGCAGACTTGGTACAAATAAACCAGAATGAACGCTCAGTAAACAGGTCATTCGAAAGAGACTTGGCTTATGACAACGCAGCAATGGTCAGTCTTCTAGTGTCCCACTTTTCTTTGTGGGAGGGAGTTTGGTTTTTGGTTTTCTCGTCAGTGGGTAAAAACCAATCCATTTCACTGCTCCCTGGTAACATTACCCATTGTGAAATGTTGCTATTTCTAATTGTAATCTAACCGAGTGACAGCTGATTTCTCTTTTTGCAAAATTTGCAGTATGAAGCTAAAACTACCTGCAATTTCAGTATGCTGCTCCCATTGGCACCCCTGTGACATTTCCGCACAACTGCATCCTGCTTAAAATAGTGAGAAGCCTTCGATGTTTTCTGTAATTCTCAAGCTCATGGTGCAACAAACAACACAACGGAGTGCAACAACTTGGCCAAACATCACTTAAGATGCACAGCTTAAAAGTTGTACAGTGGTACCTCGGGTTAAGTACTTAATTCGTTCCGGAGGTCCGTTCTTAACCTGAAACTGTTTTTAACCTGAAGCACCACTTTAGCTAATGGGGCCTCTGCCGCGCCGCCAGAGCCCGATTTCTGTTCTTATCCTGAAGCAAGTTCTTAACCTGAAGCACTATTTCTGGGTTAGCGGAGTGTGTAACCTGAAGCATATGTAACCTGAAGCATATGTAACCTGAGGTACCACTGTAGTTCCTTTTTGGCCAGCGTTGACTGCTGTCCATCAATTAAATGGATAGCTTCGTTTTGAAACTTAAGATGTCGTTTAAAAACAGCTAGTTATTTTCCTTTAGGCACTGGAGGCAATAAGAAGACACTACAAGTATTTGGCCCATGTGAGTGTTCCCATAAGAGCTAAGGTGTTTTGTTACCATTGCTTCCCACTCAGCCTACAGTTTTTATAGCTGTGGCTCACCTGCATTAAAGTTGTGCCAAGCAGAATGCAGCTATCAAAATGAGGACTGAATCTGCTAGCAGGTGTTGTGTACAGGGGCATACCTAGGGTTGGTAAGGTTGGCTCCTGCCAAGGGTGCAGGCCCAGGGGGTTAAAAAAATCATGCCTCCTCACTCTGACTCAGCTCCTCTGGCATAGGGGCAAGGGACAGGAGACAGCACCTTGCCAACAGAAGCATAGGTACGCCTCTGGCTGTGTAACACTGTTCCTGAAAGAACTAAATAGCTTGCTGATTTGCTTCCTGGAAGAATTGTAGTTGCTGGTTGTAATGGTTATAGGGGTTGCTCGTGCGTAAGTTACTGCCACTCTGGGCTTGGTTGCCTGGTTAAACCTTTCTTGTCTGGACAGCCATTAGCTTCGTGGCTGCTCAGTCACTAGCAGAATCCGTCAGTGGGCGTTTCTTGAACTTCTTCCAACACAGAAGTTCTTTGACACCAAGTCTCCTCCTACTCTCCCTGCGCGAAAGTCTTCTGCGCAGGGTGGGCGTGGGCAGCGGAGGATCAGTGCTCTCCCCGCTGGTCTCCGGCGAGGAGTCCTGGAGCCCCTTCGCCGATTCCCCCATCAGCCCCCCTTCACCCCTGGTGTTACGCTGATTGCCTTCCCCAGCAGATGGGCTGCCTCTCCCCCTGCTGGGCCCCTCTCCAGCATCGCTCGGGAGCCTTGCCTCCTCCTCTAGCTCCGATGGCAGTTCCCTGACACTGGTGTTTACCTAAGTTACTTGGGGACCAGATATATGAAAGAACACATCTTCAGTATCTGAACACTTGTATCAGTGGGCCCAAGTTTTTTAGCGTGTCAGACACAGGCGACAAGTTCCACCCAAATTTGGGAGGCCCAGCATACTTGTGTGACATCACATGGCAGGAGGAAGCTCAGCGGGGCCTGTCATAGCCATGGGAAGGCCTGACAGGGCCCACTGTGGCTGCGGGTAGGCCCAGTGGGGCCCGTTGAAACCATGGGAAGACCTGCCAGAGCCCATCATAGCTGCAGGAGGACCCGGTGGACTGCAGATACACCCAGTGGGGCCCATCATGGCCGCGGTGAGGCCCTGCAAGGTCCACCATGGCCACAGGTAGGCCCAATGGGGCATCCTTATATCACCTTAACCGTCATGGCTTCTCCACCACCACCAAAGCATCCTGGGAATAACTTGAGGATGCTGGGAATTGTCGCTCTGTGAAGGGTCTCCTCAGCAATACTCAGCACCCACAACGAGCTACAATTACCAAGATTCTCTGGGGGAAACCATGACTATTTAAAATGGTATAAGGGTGATATAAATAGATGTGTCCACTGAAGCGTAAGAAAGGTGTGGGACCTCTTCACTCATTCAGGATGTTGTTTAGGGATTAGGGGAGCTTCACCCATTTTGGTGACTTTGATGTTCTCCATTAAGTGAATTTGTGTAAGGGAGTCTCTCTCTTTCTTTTCCCCACTTCTTTAATCTGGAAAGGTGCTTCAAGGCATCTACTGCTGGCAGATGGGAACAAGACAGCAAAATTACTGAAAATATTAGAATTCATAGATTAATAATTTAAATGTTGCAGCCTAAGCAGCAACGACCTACTCATTTGTTTCTACTTAGCAGGCACGCTTGGTGGTTCATAATTATCCCGTGAAGTAACATCGAATAAACAGAAATAAAACAGAATCAGCAGAGTGACAGACATTTTGTTAATACAGTGGTATCTCAGTTTTGGAACAGCTTAGTTCATGAACAACTTGGAACGCGAATGCTGCAAAACTGGAAGTAAGTGTTCCGGTTTTCAAACTTTTTTCCAGAAGCCGAACGTGCTCCGTTTTTAGTCCCCCTGTGTTTCCTGTTGTGCTGCTAATTTGCATCCCCCATTGTAAGCCTTCTGTTTCTGATTGCAGTGTTCTGAGGTGACATGTGAAGCTTACATTTGGTGCTTTTGTTTTTGCTATTTATTTTGCGTTTTTTGTTTTGAGGCTTTTTCCTGTTAATTTGTTTTTGTGACTGTGTGGATCCCAGTTCAGCTACTGATTGATTGATTGATTGATTGATTGATTGTGTGACTGCGGAAATGGATAACCCCCCCCCATCCAAATAATGACTATCATCAATGCAGGTAAGGGAAAAAATTTAATTTTTATCATCTACAATACTGTTTTATTTATTTTATAGTACAGTACTTTGATTATTGCTTTCAATTTATGGATCAATGGTCTCGTTAGATAACAAAACTCATGTTAAATTGCTGTTTTAGGGGTTGTTTTAAAAAGTCTGGAATGGATTAATCCATTTTGCATTACTTTCTATGGGAAAGCGTGCCTTGGTTTTGGAACGCTTTGGTTTTGGAACAGAATTCCGAAACAGATTAAGTTTGAAAACCAAGGTACCGCTGTATCCAGGTTCATGTCAGGCTCATTGGATTAGATGAGACAGTGTCCAGGAGAGCCAGACTCTCTTGGGGGCTTTCCATCCAGTGCCCCCAGCCCCTCCTTCCTTACGAAATTGGGGCTGGTTTGTTGGGCATCCGTGGATGAGACTGTGTCTTCCCGTACCCCAGGAAGATTTTGGGAGACTGATTACTCCCATCTCAGCCTCTAATTATCCCGTGGGAGCCAGAGCGATGGAATTTTCAGCCATCTTCCGTGGCGCTTCAAGCGGAAGTCCTACATGTCATCATTTTCAAGACTTTCTTACAGGCAAGGGTTCAGATCCCCTCAGCCAGCTCACAATCCCCGTTTCATGAGCCAAACACACACCTCTATGGATGCCATCAAATGACTCAATTAAACTGGAACTACGGTAATTAGCCAAGCACTCCGGGCATCAGATTATTTATTTACTGCATGATATCTCTGTATCATAAGGAAATCCTCATGAAATCTGATATATTTATTCAGGGCTCAACACTGGGTTTCATCTTGAAACAGGAGCAATAAGCAACCCAATGAAATGTCATTATGCTGGGAGGAACAGAAGACACAAGAAAAGATCATCACAACATGGTGATTATCCACTTCCCTCTTTGATATGTGCACCTGCTCACCTCACCCCACCCCACCCATTTGCAAAGGGGAAAAAAATGCAAACTACATTGTAATAGGTGCCTGTGAGATGGAAATATCAAAATGCGAATGGTTGTGCACATTCAAGATACATTTGTAAGCTGTAGCTTCAAAAACAGCTGACATGGATTTCCAAAGAGCCAAGAGTCAGGGAAGCCTCTTAAACACTGTGCTTTTCTAGGTGCTGCGGGATCCGGACCACAAGATAATTGTTTGAAACCTTCGCAAGTGGCAACACTTCTTTCTGATATGCTTGCCCATCAGTGTCATTGGTGCTCAGACCATTGTACAAAGTGCAAAATATAGGCGCACTAGTTGACACACAACAAGCACATGTGTGATTGGCCAACATGACTTGTGAAAATATACTGGGAGATTGCAAAAGTTGCAAGAAGATTCCAGCAAGTTACTAAATGTACATTTGAAACCAGCTTGTCTAGCAGTTGTTTTGCCTTCTTGGCAGTCTGTAGTTACATGTGTTGGAACATTTTTGCATGACTTTGTTCTTATGGCCAGAGCAGCATAAAAAGCAAGCAAACGCTACCCTCGCCCCCATTCTTTGTTACACACATACTTTAATGTTAACCAGAGCAAAGTTAATTGCAAGTGCAGGTGAGCTGGTGGGTGACTTGCAGTAGCAGAAATTATGACAAGCCAACAATATGGAATTAAAAATGGCCATACCTTTATTGATTACAGATGTAAGTAGGCTTTAGCCTAGGCACTGGGTACATATCCTGAATCAACCAACCCATCAGCTGATTTATTTCTCCTTCAGGGTCGATCCTGGGTTCAGGGATCTCCCCATGATGCAGATCAAATGAAGTGATCCCACCAGAGCATTACTAACCATTGGGGTTTTTTTCTAACAGCCTGACAATCTTATTTTATTTTTTAATATCTGTTCTTATATAATTGTTATATCATCTTATTGTTGTGTTCCGTATTATTTTATCTGGACTTGGCTGTGGTCGCTTCAATGTTAGATTTTATTGTTGTTAGCCACACTGGATATTTTTCACCCGAAAAAACAGTACAGCGTTAAATATTTAAAACTTCCCTGAACAGGGCTGCCTTAAGATGTCTTCTGAATGTCAGGTAGTTGTTTATCTCTTTGACATCTCGTGGGAGGGCGTTCCACAGGGCGGGCGCCACTACCGAGAAGACCCTCTGTCTGGTTCCCTGTAGCCTCACTTCTCGCAATGAGGGAACCGCCGGAAGGCCCTCGGCACTGGATCTCAGTGTCCAGGCTGAACGATGGGGGTGGAGACGCTCCTTCAGTTATAAAAATATTTATCAGAATACACATACTTAAATAGTCCTGTGGGGATGTGTGAAGTGGTTATTGTTAGGATGGAACAACCAGTCTGACAGGAATTGTTCTACGTTAAAAACCCTTGCTAGTGAAAATTCTCATTACTTGGTGAATAAGCAGCTTCATTTATTCAGAGTTTGAACCAGCATCAGCTGTTATGAAATTCCCATAATTTGTATCTAATGGTAGCAGAAACCCTGATTATCCCCATGCACAAATCCCAATCTTATGGTACATGCTCTGTTTGAAGTGCATTCATTGCTATTCAATGAACGTTGATTTCTTTCCGCCCCCTAATGCCTTGTGCTGGCTGTTGTTGCCCTTCCATTCCTTTTTAATTTGTAAATCTGTAAATAAACACAATCCCATAAACACATTTTTTTTGAAACTGCAAAGCCTTTTCCTCTGGAATAAACTGACTAGGGTGGGGGGCTGCTACCAATCCTGAATTGAAGGGTACTAGTCTGTGCATTCCATTTCCATTTAGCTTTGAGAATCAGCATGTTTTTCTGATTCAATTCAAGTATTAGGGGGCAAGAACCACTGGGGTGAGCAGCCTGGGATGCAGTGGATCTCCAGCTCAGCATTAATTCCCCATCTCTGGCTCAGCCAAAATTACACTGGTGTAACCTTGCACTAGGGACGCGGGTGGCGCTGTGGGTTAAACCACAGAGCCTAGGATTTGCCGATCAGAAGGTCGGCGGTTCGAATCCCCGCGATGGGGTGAGCTCCCGTTGTTCGGTCCCTGCTCCTGCCAACCTAGCAGTTCAAAAGCACACCAGTACAAGTAGATAAATAGGCGGGAAGGTAAACGGCGTTTCCGTGCGCTGCTCTGGTTCTCCAGAAGCAGCTTGGTCATGCTGGCCACATGACCCGGAAGCTGTACGCCAGCTCCCTCGGCCAATAAAGCGAGATGAGCGCCGCAACCCCAGTGTCGGTCATGACTGGACATAATGGTCATGGGTCCCTTTACTTTTACCTTTAACCTTGCACTGCCCAATTCAGCCATGGCTCAGCCAGATGAGCCAAAGCTAGCTAGCCAAGAGGCTAGTTTAAGTCCCCCCAAAGGGGTGTTTCTTCTGAGGACATGGTGGGAGCAGGAACAAAGACGGGGGACTAGGCTGGATCCTAAGCCCATTCATCTCGGCTGGTATGAATTAGCAGCTCCCCCCCATTTCTACAATAGCCCAACCCTCATATCCAGCTGCATCTTTTACACTGTCCTAGTTTCTCTGAGGTTTTAGAATGGAAATACCAGCACTGTTTTATATATAGTGATATATATAGATAGAAATAGATCGCATTTTAATTTGAAAACAGAATGAACCAAACTTACAAAACTTGACAAGTAAAAGCCTCAGACAACTGATTATTAATTAAAGTTTGCAGTCAAGATGCAAAAGTTGCAAAGCTTCAAACCCAAGCTGCTTTCTGTGTTTTTAGGCTATTGTTTGAACTTACATCTGAACTTACATCTGATAATAATTTTACCTTCAGGCCTCTTTGCCAAGGCCAGATGTGGCAAGGTGGGGAGGTTAAATAGTAAGAGAAGCATTTTAAATGACAGGTGGATTTCATATTTTTATTTATTGCATAACTTTGATGCAGGCTGAGGACCAAACTATATGTCATGTTCCAAAATGCATATTTCGTTTTTAGCCCAATGTTGCAAAAGAGCATGCTAACTTTCAAACTCCCTTCCATCAGGCATTGATTGCAAACACACACACACACACACACACACGTTTTGAATACGTTAGGTGTAATGCTGTGGATCTTTTCCTAGATGTTTCTTTAAAAAGCAAAATTTAAAAGTGCTAGGCATTCAAAGGTGACCCCATGGCTGAAAGTAGAAAGTCAAAGGTCCCAGGTTCAAGCCCCAGCTACCAATCTGAAGTCTGTTCTCCAGCTGGGAACCAGAAACACAGTGTGAGGTCAGTTGCTGCTTCACCTCCATAGGAAGTGTATGGAGGGGCCCTAGTTCCTCAGGTGATGTTGCTTTATCAACACAAGAACTGCAGCACAGCAATGCAACAATAGCGAGGATGCTGCATGTTCTATTTCTGCCCAAAAGGGCAGGTGAACTTATGTGTGCCTTTGTAGTAACATAGTGTAGCGATGTTGTTGTTGTTTTTTGGATGTAGGCTGAGTCCCTTCTAATTCCTGGATCCAGCAAGGGTTAAAATCAATGGAGGATGCCTGAGTCTCTTCTATATTCCCTAGCTCAGTGCATGGGAATGTAGAATAGCCTCAAACCTCCCTCCCAGTTTCTCAAAGCAGACAAAGCAGAGAAGGATAAGTAGTAGTTTAATCCTCAGTGGAGTCATTGTACAAGCAAGGAAGAAGTGGAGCAGTTTATTGCAGACATTAATGTGGGCAGAAACAGCTCTCCTTTAAAGAGAGAGGTGTGAACACAACCCCATTCACCTTCAGAAAGCGTCGCACGAAGGAAGACTTCCTAGAGCAACATTTTACTTGATTAACAACGTGTAGCTCTGTAAGGAGATTCCGCTCATCTTTGAAAGAAGGTCTAGTATGTCAATCACATTGGAAGGCATGTCAGGGACAAATGTTTGATCTAAAAATTTATGAAACATGAAATGAGCTGTAATGCTGAGCCTGCTGCACACCTGAATCAATCGGTCTCTTTGGAGTGTCTGCGTCCAGAACACTTTTATGATCATTTGGTAGGCTGACAAATGATGGAGCAATGAATGGAGGAAAAGAATTTCAAAGTTAATTGAACAGTGGCTCGTAAATTCATGAGGCTTGAGGTTGTGCTGCGAGAATTCGCTGAGAAATGCTCCCGCTTCACCAAATTGTAAAGGTTAACTCTAAATAAAATCCTAGCAGCTCTTCCCATGAAACAGTATTAAATCTACAATGGAGTGCCATTTTAGAGGAGCATCTTTTCCTTGCCCCCAGTCTCTATTTCTGTGCTTTTTTTATTTTTTACAGAGGGGAAAGGGTTCTACTCCAGAGTTTGGGTGAAGTGGACATTTTGATATTTCACCTGGTGCCCTCCAGGTTTTGTCGACTGAAACTCTCATCCTCTCTGACCATTGGCCGTCCTGGGAGTTGAAATCCACAACAACAAGAAGGAACCACCTCTGGCCTAAAGCGCAGCAACCTTTGCTAGACATGAGTAGAGGGGAAAAAATATGGCGTGTGTGGCTGGAATATACCTACTGTCCTGGCTCCCTCCCAGACCATGAAGACTGGTTCATCCAGATTTCTGCTTGCCCCCACTGCTTTCCCCTGGGTAAACCTGATCTTTACCATTGGATCGGAGCCAATATCAATTGGATTTTTCATGCATTGATGTTTGTTCTGATTCAGTGCTAAGGAGTGAGTTTTCCCAGGGAAAGTGGTGGGGCAAATGGAAAACTGCTCTGCCCCGTGCTTTTTAGGCACAGGACAAGCAGAAGTGTGGACGAGCTCAGAGACTCTTAACCTGGAAGAGAAATGAGTCACATCAGCTGCTACACTCAGGCGACATAGGAATAATAATAATAATAATAATAATAATAATAATAATAATAATAATTTATTTATTTATTTATTTATTTATTTATACCCCGCCCATCTGGCTGGGCTTCCCCGGCCACTGTGGGCGGCTTCCAAAAAATATTAAAATACTGTAATACATCAAACATTAAAAGCTTCCCTAAACAGGGCTGCCTTCAGATGTCTTCTAAAAGTCTGGTTGTTGTTTTTCTCTTTGACATCTGGTGGGAGGGCGTTCCAGAGGACGGGCGCCACTACCGAGAAGGCCCTCTGCCTGGTTCCCTGTAACTTGGCTTCTCGCAGTGAGGGAACCGCCAGAAGGCCTTCGGCGCTGGGCCTCAGGGTCTGGGCAGAACGATGGGGGTGGAGATGCTCCTTCAGAGGCCGTTTGGAAAGGAAAGGAAAGGCCAGCTGGCCCAAGTTTAAGGAGTGCAAGATCAGGACATGGAGTTAGGAATTCCATAGAATAAGCATAGGCAAACTCGGCCCTCCAGATGTTTTGGGACTACAATTCCCATCATCCCTGACCACTGGTCCTGTTAGCTAGGGATGATGGGAGTTGTAGTCCCAAAACATCTGGAGGGCCAAGTTTGCCTATGCCTGTCATAGAAGCAACTGAGTTGTTTCAAAGAACTGGGACAGCCCGCTTCCAAGCTTTTAAAGTCAGGACAAGGTGAGCTTACAAAACTCTTGGGCCTGACGATTCAGGGCTAAAAGAGCAGGTTTTCCCGGGGGGTGAGCCCTCCGTTTCTCTCCCTGTCTGCTGTCCTAACCCTCTTGCTTAGTGCTGAGAATGGTTAAAAGACCCTTCACAGAGCTACAGTTCCCAGCACCCTTAACAAGCAGGATTCTTTAGGAGAAGTCATGGCTATTTAAAGTGGTATAAGAGTGCTTTAGATGAATGGTGCGGGTGTGAAATGTGAATGAACATGACCCAATTTGTTTGCAGGGAAATTATAGAACAGCAGTTCAAGCAATTGTTCATGCACACTTTCTCGACACATTGCAGGGGACTGGACTAGATGACTCTCGGGGTCTCTACAGTTCTATGATTCTGGTGCTTTCCCCCTCATTTTCCTTTCCTGCATAAAGTCCAGGTGGCTTTTGGAGGTGGGTGGGTTTCCAAGTCTACTTTGTATGTGCAACCTGAATTTGCTGGTGTGCAATTGAACCACACCTGCAAAAAACAATGGTATGAAAGCACCCCAGACTGTTTCATCGAGATTAGAAGGCCCAAGCACCTTTTATGAATGGCTGCTTCTCGCCAGCTAGCTATCTAGCTAGCAATTTGACCGCTGCTCTCTGTGCCAGCTGATCCTTCCAAATGATTTCTAAACGCCGATAGTTGCCTCGTACCATCCAGATTGCCAGGACAACACACAGCATTGTCTAAAACCCGGAACGTGCTTATTACTGTACAGGTGGCTCAAGCAGTGGGGTCGTTCCACATAATAAATCTTGGCTGTCACATTCAGATCCACCTGGAATACTGCAAGGAAACAGAAATATCCTCTTGTTTCAATATCATGCAAAGCAGATTAGAGGCCGAAGAACGAGAGCAGCTTGAACCAGAATGTAGGAGGTGGGACCATGCATGTCTAATCACCCCACTAGGGCAGGAAGGGGCATAGCTCAGTGATCAAGCACCTGCTTCCATGCACAGAAGCTGCCAGGTTATCTAGGTAGGGCTCGGGAAGTCCAGAACCCCAGAAAGCCACTGCCAGTCAGTGCAGGCAATATTGAGTTAGGTGGACCTGGACCGGTGGTTTTGATGCTCTACAAGTCAGCTGCTAGGGAGATGAATTCAATGTTGTACTTTTCCAAATGTTCCACCAGTGCAGTTATTTCATCCTGTCCAATATAATGATCACCCTCTCTCCCCACCACCTGCCATGCGCTGATATGGAGTTTCTCCTGACACACAAACACACACGCAAGCATGGAAAAGAGGAGACTGAGAGGAGATATGAAAGCAAGCCATCTTCAGATATCTCAAGGGCTGTCACATGGAAGAAGGAGCAAGCTTGTTTTCTCCTGCTCTGGATGGTAGAACTCAAACCAATGGTTTCAAGTTACAAGAAAGGAGATTCAGACTGGACATCAGGAAGAAATTTCTGACAGCAAGATCTATTCGACTGTGGAACAGACTCCCACTAGAGGTGGTGGACTCTCCTTCCTTGGAGAGTTTTTAAGCGGAGGTTGGATAGCCGTCTGTCATGGATGTTTTAGTTGAGATTCCAGCATTGCAGGGGGTTGGACTTGATGATCCTTGGGGGTTACCTTCCAACTCTATGATTCTAAGCCAATTTGGGGGTACAGGGAATGCATGGGGGGGAAGGAGCCCCATTATGTCCTTGCACGGGCTTCTGCTAGTGGAGTGGCATCATTTAGTTGAATTGTCCCTATGTTTCTATTTATTTGCGTGCGAGTCATAGCCTCCATCCAGCAAAGAGACTCATTTCCTGTACGAGTGTCATTTAGAGTTTTTCTTTTCTTTTCTTTAAATAATTTTTACTGATTTTAACATATAAATTATAAAATATACCACAAAACTTATCACTTATACAATCTTTTTAGACTTCCATCAGCACCTCTGATGATCCACCATTTTAACCACTTCTTATGCATTTCTTAACTTTATATTGCCTTTACATCCCTTAACAAATCATCCTTCCCCTTCTCCATTTTTGCAATACTTCCAATAATACTCCTCACAAAACTTCTTGCAAACCTACAAACTTTGTCTGATCTTCACAAATACTTTTCAATCATCGGTAATTCTTCTTGCTTCCATTTTTGGGCCAGTAATATTCTTGCTGCTGTTATTGAATATAAAAAGAGCTTATATTCCTTTCTATTTATATCATTCCCAACAATGCCCAGTAAAAATGCTTCTGGTTTTTTTATAAATGTATATTTCAACATTTTTTTCATCTCATTATATATCATCTCCCAGAAGCCTTTCGCCTTTTTACATTCCCACCACATGTGATAAAATGTTCCCTCTTTTTCTTTACATTTCCAACATTTATTACTGACTTTATACATTTTCGCTAACTTGACAGGTGTAATATACCATCTGTACATCATTTTCATCACATTTTCTTTTAGGGCATTGCATGCAGTAAATTTTAAGCCTTCTTTCCATAATTTTACCCAATCACTCAGCTGTATATTATACCCAAAATCTTTGGCCCAGTGAATCATAACCGACTTAACCTCCTTGTCCTTCAAATGCCATTCAAGCAGCAATTTATACATTTTAGACAAAATTTTAGAATCATTACTTAATACATTTAGAATTTTTCTAAGGCGATAAATAAATATGACCACGTTAACAGGATTTTTGTCTCTGTCGAGAAGTTCTGCTCAGTGCTGGGAAAGAGGAAGAAGTTGCAGGGCAAGTGGAAGTTTCAAGACTATCCAGTTTGGAAAGACATAGTGCGGATTGGTGGAAGGAGATAATATCCGATTTGACAGCAGCCTGTGAAGTATTGGCTCTCTCTGGTACATAGGTGACCTCTGTGTATCGGTGTGGTTTTTCTTGCTTGCTTTTTGTCGTGTTTCATTAGTTTTCACAGTGGGAAGAGCTGTGCATTGACAGAACACACATATGGTTCAAAGGACAGGACACAAGCCCCTCTGGATGAATGAGAGTGTCTTCTTCCAGATGATTGATCATACTGGGTTTTCAGCAATAAATGCAGTTGCCACTCCTTTTTTGTGACAGGATGAAAAATGAATGCCAATGAATCCAATGAAAGAAATTCTAATGTATTCCGAGTTAAACACAGCAAGAGAAGCACTTTTGGAGCACTCAAACTGCAAGAGCTGACGGTGGGGAAATTGCAACGCTCTAAAAGAGGATTGGGCAAAGTCAGGGAAGAGAAAAGCTGTCAGCGACTACTAGCCATGATGACTGTGCTCTGCCTCCAAAGTTTTGCATGCTGCCACATTGTAAGCTGTGCCTCTTCTGTTGCTATGAGCAGGTCGGCCTCTGGTTATATCCTTAAACTGACTCCATTTATGTTCTGCATTGACTTAAACTTTCCAGGCTTTACTTTAAAAGCTTTCCGTTTCTCCTCCCGGTTATATCATACCCTCCCTTTGAGCTTTTCTGCTCCATCGTTAGGAAAGGAATGGAAAACAAAGCTGCCAATATCATATAGTGGTACCTTGAATTAAGAACTTAATTCGTTCTGGAGGGCCATTCTTAACCTGAAACTTTTCTTAACCTGAGGTACCACTTTAGCTAATGGGGCCTCCTGCTGCCGCCGCCGCACGATTTCTATTCTCATCCTGAAGCAAAGTTCTTAACCCAAGGTACTATTTCTGGGTTAGCGGAGTCTGTAACCTGAAGCGTCTGTAACTGGAGGTACCACTGTAAGCACATTCCTGTCCCCCCAAAACAACCATCAACACCACTACCTAGGGAGCAACCGTATATGCCTGTCAAAGGGGGAAACAAGCCTTTAAAACAGTGTTGGACTTGCACCACACTTTTTGCCAGCTTATTTTATGCCAGGTTGGTCAGTCACATGACCAGGTTGGACAGGTTTAGGATCCAGCCTTAGTCCCCCCCCCCCACTCTGGTCCTACTGCTGCCGCACCCCCAAAATGACCCTTTTCCAGAGCTTATGGCAGCTAAGGATCCACTGGTCAGCTGGGTCCTGGCTAAGGGCTTATCCACACTTTCCTTTTGCACCTCTCTCCCCAGGTCCATACTTTCAACACTCTGTGTCAGAGCAGTATCCTTCCTTCCCCTGAACTTTTCCGCACAAAACCCACTTTCTAATGCTGAATTGGAACAAACATCAAAGCAGGTTTTCAACGGATTGACGTTTGTGCCAGTTAAGCTGTAAGGAATGGGGTTTCAATGGGAGAGCTCTGGAGCAAAAAGAGGGGTGCTGCTTGGCCATGGAACTTTAACTTGCAGACTGGAAAGACTGGAGGAAAAGTAAGTGTGGCTAACAGGGCTGTCTTAAGCATATGCGGCGCCAGGGTGCAAAGATCCGCCCAGCACCCCCCCCCCAGGTTGCCTTGAGTTGTTGATCTTTTTTAGGAGAGGGCCCCAAAGTTGTTGACCTGGCCGGCCGCCTCAACATCAACATCAAGCTGCCGAGGTGGCGGCAGCAGAACCCAGTGCAGCAACAGTCAAGCCCAAGGTGGTGGCAGCAACTGAGTGGCCTGCCCATCCCAAGCAGGAGGACGGAGCCGGCCAGCTGCCTCAGCGCCTCGCTCGCCTGCAGCAGAAAAGCTGCAGCGCTCCGATGGGCTTGGCTTTGCTTGCCAGTGGCTGTCGGCTCTTCCCAAACTCCAGACTCCAAATCTCGGCCCTGGACTCTTGGCCTGGCACCCCTGAGAGCCCGCCGCCTGGGTGCCTCGCATTCCTAGTGCCTATGGGTAAGACGGCCCTGGTGGCTAAGCCCTAAGTCAGGATGCAGGTGATAAGCTGGTGCATCTCCAGCTGAGGAATTAAGATCCCCTAGAGATCGCCTGGCTGCTAACTCAGTCATATATTGATAGGATTGCTCCTGTATTGTTGGTTTCAAGCTTCTCACCCTTCTCCCCTTGGCCTGTACAATATTTGTGGAGCATAAGCCCCTCTGAAGTACAAATTTGGGCAAGAATTCTTTGATGTAAGCAGACTTAATTGGCCCAGTGGAACTTTGGAATTCCCGTCTCCCTTTGAACAACTGACCCATGCACCATTTTTATTTTATCCATTTTTTATACTGCTGGATTGTAGTAAAACCACTAAAACCTTTGCAAGACCCATCTACTATGCACTAGCCACCCAAATGGAGGAGATCCAGGCATATATTTCTTGCTGCACATAGATTTCCTCGTGCACTTGCATCCTGTGTTAGATGGATCAGGATCGTTGATCTGACCTAATAAAATTGTTCTCGTATTTCTACCTAATGTAAAAGGTACTTCGCTATGGATGTGGCAATCACGTTCACAAGCATTGCTTGACAACCACACCTGCATTTCTGATATATGAGCGTGCCTTCTATAGTGTGTCAATTCAGCAGCAACTCGGTGTACTTCATGTAATTCATAAAAGAAGATTAGGGATCAAAGTTGCACACCTGGTATGGTGCTGATTTAAAAGTCTCACAACCCAATGCGCACACATGTGCACACACAAAAAATGTTGTGCCGTATAAAACTTAATGAACAAGAAAATTAAGATTCCTTGTTTTCAGATAACTTTTGTGCTTAATGAGAGAGTTGTCTGTTTCGTGGCCAAGCCAAAGTGCTTGTAAATCAATTTCCTTTCTTTCTTTTGCATTACGCTTTGATTACTTTCCTCCTGTTATTGGGCCATATTTCATATGTTAATCCACCCCATGCTGTTTTTATCCCTTCCCAAATATTTGTACCCAGTGTCCTGGGGCATAAGTATTTAATGAGGTAGTGCACTGAAATAATAAATTGTCGGAGCAGAGTGTACCAGACTAGAATATATTTAATTCAATAATGAACTAAAACAGCTACCTGAAGTGGCTTCCTCTGAATGTTGAATGCAGGGGTGGGGAACCTGTGGTTTTTCTGATGTTGTTTGACTCTAGCTCCCAACATTCCTGGCCATTGGCCATGCTATTTGGGGCTACCATTCCTCTGCTGGTTGGGAGAACCTTGAAACTTGGGTCAACCCGATATAATCATTTAACATCAACTGCCTGAACTATGAATCTGCCCAGAATCTCCTTGTATTTAAGTATACCAGAACCCATTAACACAATTCCATTACTGACCCAGTAGTTTTTCTTAATGATAGTTCAGTCTTGGTTGTACTCCCAGTGAATAAGTAGCTAGAAATAAATTTCAGGTAGTCTTGCAGCACTGAAATATTAATGACTGTGTGGAGAGCTTGATCTTGCAGGCCAATGAAAAATCAATAGCATCATGTAGGTGGAGGGAGTGTACTCTGGGATGGTAGGGAAACAGATTGTACTGCATAAGCGCTATGCTTCTCTTGTTGGCTGAATCACTGGATGCCATTTCAAAACTTGTCTAATTGAAGTGTTCCAAGCTCTCACAAAGAGGTCCATTTGTACACCATAGGCGTCAAAGTATTGCCACACTGAGAAAAGGCGGCTAGATCTGTCCTTTCTGCAGATTTTCCCATGGGAAAGGGCATCCTCATAAAGCCATTCTCAAATGATTGCTCACATGTAATTTGAAATAACTATATGAGCATTGAAAACCAAAAGCCCGTCCCTATTATATGTGTTTTTCTGAAAATCGAATTATTGTCAAATCAGGGGCAACACATACACAGTTAAGCTAAGGTTACCAGATTTTTTCCCCCAAAGAATCCGGGAACACCTTTTTTTAAAAAAAGAGAAAAAAAACAGTTATTTTTTTTAAAAGTTTTTTTTTTTTTTTTTTGAAGAAGTAATATCTTCTCTTCTGTGGTCTCCTTTGTCGCATGGCCTTCCTCTGGGTCCCGGCCTGCTCTCTTGGAGGGCTAGCCACCATGGAGTAGGCTTGGGTCAGGCCTGGTGATCTCCTACCTCTTCTCCTCAGCGGTGGCGGCAGCAGCGCGACAAGGTCGGGACTCCCCTCTTTTTTCTCTTTCCTCTTTCTCTCTCCTCCTTCTCCTCTCCCCTTTCTCCCTGCATCAGCTCCAGGGTTTTCCTGGCCCTGGAGCGCCACTGGGCAGTTGGCCAGGTGGCTGGGCGCTCTCACTCCTGGCTTGATTTGGGTTGTGGGGTGTGTATGTCAGTGGTTCCCCCAGTTGACGCACCGGGCATCCCTGGTTCCCCCTCAGCAGTGGCAGCGGCTGTCTCAGCAGCCCCAAGCCAGGCTGGTAGCACAGTTGGCTCTGGCTGGCGTCAGGAGCTGCTCACTGCCGTGGCGCCCGCCATTTTGCCTCGCCAGAAGTCCCCATATGATGTGTCTTGTGCTGTTGAACCAATCACGAAACATTCATTCCCTACTAATAAATCTACAACACTTAAAATATAAATCCGGGGACATTAAAAGAAATCCGGGGACAGATGTTGTCCGGGTACAGATTTGTGAATCCGGGGACTGTCCCCGGGAAATGGGGATGTTTGGTAACCATAAGTTCTGGGGGCTGGTCCACTGGTTCCCTGCTCCTGCTGTAGAGGAGCCTTCCCCAACCCGGTTCTCGCCAGATCTGCTACAACTTTTAGATGCCAGAGCAAGCAAGGCCAAGGGATGGTGGGGTTGTAGCATGAAACATCTGGAGGGCATCAAGTTGGAGAAGGCTACTGGGAAGGCCCAGGTCAGCCTTTGTATGGAAGGCCCACTTCAGACACGAGATGGAGCATGGCAAGCCAATAGGATTACCGCTGCTTCTTCATGTTGTATAGTAAGAGCTGCTGTTATACATCCTTTGTGTGGCTTCCTCTTCTTAATACTTTTCAGGGGAAGCACAGTTGTACTTGACCCCTCTTGTGGTCTTCCTCGGAGCATCTGGTTGGCTGCTGTGGGAACAGGATGATGAGTTAGATGGAGGAGTTTGGATTTGATATCCTGCTTTATCGCTACCCTAGGGAGTCTCAAAGCGGCTAACATTCTCCTTTCCCTTCCTCCCCCACAACAAACACTCTGTGAGGTGAGTGGGGCTGAGAGACTTCAGAGAAGTGTGACTGGCCCAAGGTCACCCAGCAGCTGCATGTGGAGCAGCGGGGAAGCGAACCTGGTTCCCCAGATTACAAGACTACCGCTCTTAACCACTACACCATACTGGCTCTCTGGGCCACTGGCCTGTTCCAGCTGGCTTTTCTTTTGATAATACCTTGTTATGTTCTTTTGTTGAAGAAAGATGGATGCCTAGAGGAAATGTGGTTACCTGCCATCAGCCCATAAATTCTGCTTCCATCTCCTCACGCCATGATGTTTTCAGGATTTATTCCCAGCTGCATATTATCTATATTTCACACAATATTGGGCTTGGCTTTATTTATTTATTTTGGCAGCGGGGGAACTGAGCCTGACAGGGGCGACACACTAATTTCTTTTGGAAAAGAGATGCCCGTAACAATCAATTAGTAATATTGAATACAATCCCACTTTCCAGCACAACTCAATTCCTTGGTGCTTTTGATATATGCCTGTAGGTCTCAAAAGAATGGTAAACACAGCAAAGGATCAATAATGCAGACGTTATTTTCTGCCATGATCACAGAACGATCCTCCTTGAGAGATCTTTGTTTCTCATTACAGGTTGGACTCGGTTGTGATATTAAAAAATGACAAACCATATAAGCTATAAAATGACATTTTTAAACAGTGCGTCTATAAACAGCTCAATGGTCTGTGCTGTATTTTATACATACAGCCTGAAGAATTTTTTTTAAAGCCATGCTATTTTATCTTTTTACATACTCTGGAGCTAATTCTCTCTACAAGGACAGAAATACCATATTTTTCCGTGTATAAGAGGCCCCAATGTATAGGACGACTCCTATTTTTAAAACCCAAAATTAATAAATCAATATTTCTTGAGTTGTTCACTATCCATGTACTGTATAAGATGACCCCCAATTTTGGCCTAATTTTTTATAGCAAAAAACCATAATCTTATACACGGTGAGGACAGTGTTTTGATGTTAAGATCCTCAAGAGTTGCTTTAAACTACTACAGCATTTTTCTTAGGGATTGTAGGACAAGAACTGCCAAGGAAAACAAAAACTTTATTTATGTATGCTACAACAGTGGCAAGAGTCTTGATAGCACAAGGATGGAAGAATGAGGAAACCCTGACAAAGGAACAGTGGCAAGAGAAATTGATGAACTATGCAGAACTGGCTAAACTGACATACAAACTGCGAGATAAGGACAACAGTGACCTTAAAGAAGAATGGGAACTTTTTACAAATTATTTTAAAAGACAACAAAATGAATTGGACTGCTTGGCAGGTTTTCAATAAAAATACACAAATTTATTGATTGATAACATGGTAGATAGATTATATAAGGATTGATATAACTTATAATATGCAGAGAATAACATGTGCTGAGAAATCAGAGAGAGAAGCTGAGGGAAGTCTCGGGAGGGGTTGATGGGGAGTGGGGAAAAGGGGGGGAATAATGAATATGATATGTTTTGATGTATTGTTTTGTTGAAATTGTTAATAAAAAAATTATATAAAAAAAAGAAAGTTCAGTTTATGAATGCAAAAGCAACTTTCCTGTGGCTAAGCCTTACCCTATCAGAGTTTCAACCCTGTCCAGGCCTTGAATCTGGGGGTTATTCTGACGAATAACAAGTTATAGGGTATAGATATATAGATACCCATACAAGCAGTGACCCTGGAGTTTTGTAGGATCCAGACATCGCTGGCTGGAGGTTCCCTACTGGAGGTCCCCACACCAGCTCCCTGGGTTCCTGGTCATTTCTTGGACTGCCACAACCACCCATCTCCCACAGAAGAAGAAGAGTTTGGATTTGATATCCTGCTTTATCACTACCGGAAGGAGTCTCAAAGCGGCTAACATTCTCCTTTCCCTTCCTCCCCCACAACAAACACTCTGTGAGGTGAGTGGGGCTGAGAGACTTCAGAGAAGTGTGACTAGCCCAAGGTCACCCAGCAGCTGCATGCGGAGGAGCGGAGACGCATACCCGGTTCACCAGATTACAAGTCCCCCGCTCTTAACCACTACACCACACTGGAGCAAAGGAAACAGCATGCCATGCAGGAACCTCAGAACTGCTTCTTGAGCACATGGAAATAACTCTGTGGATCAGAGCCTGACTGAGAGCCAGATAGATGTGGCCTCCGGATCCTACATAAGTTTCCAGTCTGAACTGCTTCCTTGCTGAAGCGAGAGTTTCCATCATATTCTCCGACATGAGGAAATGGGCATGCTTGCTATTTCTTCCTGGCCAGGAACAAGTAGGCTAGAATAATATGTCAAGGCTGCATATATATAACTAAATTTAAGGTAGCAGTACATCATATTTTGAAAATCCCTTCTGGTTCATTTGCCAAACATGTTGGCCACTATAATGTTTCAGAGTTTTTGCTCGAACAAATTAATCAATTTGAGTTGTGTGACTCAAATTGGGTCTACTAGATCCTTTAAAAGAAAAAGTAAAAAAGCAATGTTGGCAAAAGTCGCTTCTGGGGCCCTCTGGGATTAGCGGCCCTGACGCTTAAGCTTGTAAAAAAAACCATGCAACACCAGATGGCGATGGAGAGCAAAAAGAATATTTGCGATTTCCCCCCACCCCAGGTTTTTTCTTTTGTTTTTCCCCTGTGTGTAGATCTACCCTAAGAGACAGTTAAGGGAGGGGCTTCAATCTATTTGGCCTCTGACACAAAGCTGCTTTCTTTGTTACCATAACCGCCCATACATAGCAGGCCATAACAAAGCAACTTGCCTGGCTGTTCCAGGAATGGAATCATTGTTGGATCCAGGAATTAGCAGGGACTCCAGCATACAGGAGGGACGTGGGTGGCACTGTGGGTTAAACCACAGAGCCTAGGGCTTGCCGATCAGAAGGTCAGCAGTTTGAATTCCCGTGACGGGGTGAGCTCCCGTTTCTCGGTCCCTGCTCCTGCCAACCTAGCAGTTCAAAAGCACATCAAAGTGCAAATAGATAAATAGGTACCCCTAAGGCGGGAAGGTAAACGGTGTTTCTGTGCACTGCTCTCATTCGCCAGAAGCAGCTTAGTCATACTGGCCACATGGTGGCCAGCTGTACGCCGGCTCCCTCGGCCAATAAAGTGAGATGAGCGCCGCAACCCCAGAGTCAGTCACGACTGGACCTAATAGTCAGGGGTCCCTTTACCTTTACCTTTACAGGCATACAGCCTATTCAACTCTCCAAACTCACAACAGTATATACTGAGTAGTGTTATTCCAGTTTTTCCCCTCTTCTCCCCAATGGAAAGTAGGTATGAAGTGGGTATATCATACTGACCTCTTTAGCCAGAAGGCTGACTTTTCATTTTGAAGCTGTGAAAGGATTTAATTTTGAACAAAAGACCCTTTGGCATGAGCTACCTGGGGTTGGCCATAAGATTAAAAACTGATATCTATTGAAGAGGAAAATTATAAAAGCTTCAATGATTTTTAATCAGAGGCCATAAGAGAAGATAGAATATACTGATAATCACCCCCAGGGCTTGGGTTCCCTGTTGGGAAAGACAATTTTATATTTTGGTGTGTTTCAGTCCCCCCCCAAATCCATTTCATCACGGCTGAGAACGGCCTGAGTGCTCTCAGATGTTTTCTAATATTACATTCCTGTGATAAGACCCTTTTATTTTTTTATCTGTGTGAGAGAAAACAAATTGCTACCGCATGGGAGCAAAGCCAGCTTCTAGTAATTAACTTGTTACAACAACATTTGAGACCAGATTTAATCTTTCAGTGCTTTGACAGCTAGAACCGCCTCTCAGACTGAAAGAGCAATGTAAGGGCAGCATTAGTTTGGGCTGAGATGAGAATCAGAAGAACGTTAAGGAAGGGCTTGTCCACACCTCGTTTGCCCCAGTGCTAGAAAGCATGGGTCTGAGTGGTTTTCTGCTTGCCTCTTGCTTTCTGGGTGTGGGTCCAAGCAGTTTTCTCCCCTGCTTTCCCAGGGAAAACACGCTCTTTACTGTTGAATCGCAGCAAACACCAATCCACAGAAAACCTGATTGATGTTTGCTCCGATTCAGCTGTAAAGAGTGTGTTTTCCCAGGGGAAAGTGGCAGGACAAGCAGAAATCCAGATGAGCTTTTAGGCAACCTGGTTATTGAGTGCTCTTCCTGATTTGTTTCTGGAGAGTTTGGACAATGTTGCCTATTTAATGAGCATTCATTCAGGGGGAGGTTAGACAAAGTTGCATCACATCATGTGTTACCTTACAGAGGATTTTCCTAGCGCATACCATATTGCTAAAAAACCTGAGAAGTGGCTTTGTCATGCAAGATGTCTCCCGACCAAGTATAATTACACAATCTGAATTTGCTAGTATGTGATGGACTCCCACGTAAAAATCGCAACCCTCTGGAAGTGCCCTAACTTAAGTCCATTCATTTCAGCATGTCTACTCTGAGTAGGACTTAGCTGGCTACCACCCAATGTCTTCTGTTCCAGCTTGAGATTGCTCGCAAGAGCCATTACATGCTCTCATCTTTCCTGTCCATAACGACTCTCTTAAAAGGAAAATGATAAAAGGCAGCTTAGTGTACTAATGTTATTTGTGGAGAGTTCTCTCCTCCATTGAAGTGAATGGGGAAGTCTGCAAACATAGAAGCTTCCTATGCCAGAAACAGAAACTGTTTTCCATGCTGGTCAGCAGTAGCAGAAGATTCTGAGGCCAGCTGTGGAGGAGGAATGTGGCTTCTCTGGCTAGGCTCTGACTAACTCTGACTAACTTCTGTGAGCAGGGGACCTGAGACTGGCAGGCAAAGCTGGGGGTAGTGTTGGTGCCATAAGTTGTTATAGCTGTCCCACTGTGGCTTGCCTGCACTGCCTTTTGTCACACTGAAGTTCATAGCGGCACCTGTCAGTTGCCAAGTGAACTGCAGCATGATGAAACTCACATTTTTATTCTACAGTAAGATATACCACGTTCTGATTCATCGAGTGGCACTGGAGATGATGGGGACATGGAACTTACAGCATAAGCAAAACTAAAGCAAGTCTCCTTTAGCAGGCTTAGGCAACTTTGGGCAAGTTGAAAGTTGATGAATATGAGGTTTTTGGAAAAGTTAGGATGACAAGTGTCAAAACGAGCCATCCAAGAGCAGGATATGTACAAATGGTTCGCTGTGTACAGTACATGGTGTACAGTAGGACGCGGGTGGCGCTGTGGTCTAAACCACTGCGCCTCTTGGGCTTGCTAATCAGAAGGTCAGCAGTTCAAATCTGTGCAGCGGGGTGAGCTTCCATTGCTCTGTCCCAGCTTCTGCCAACCTAGCAGTTTGAAAGCATGCCAGTGCAAGTAGATAAATAGGTACCACTGTGGCGGGAAGGTAACCGGTGTTTCTGTGCGCTCTGGTTTCTGTCACGGTGTTCTGTTGTGCCATAAGCGGTTTAGTCATGCTGGCCACATGACCCAGAAAGCTGTCTGTGGACGAACGTCAGCTCCCTTTGCCTGAAAGCGAGATGAGCTCCACAACCCCATAGTTGCCTTTGACTGGACTTAACCACTCAGGGGTCCTTTACCTTTACCTTTTACATGGTGTATAGATTTGTTGATTGGGCTGGATCTGGGTGAGAGGCTCTCACCAACTGAGCAGACAGTAGCTCTGTCTGAAGAAGCAATCAGAAAGAGACGCCCCAAGCTGGATGGAGATAGGGAAAGGAGATAAGATTATGGTTGGAGTAGTAGACAGATGAGTGAGATCTGAAATGAAAGAACTGAGTAAGAGCAGGAGAGGAGCAATGAGGATCCGGTCTGAAGACAAGTGATAACCTTTGCATGTGTTATTTGGTCTTTTGTCTGCTATTTCGCAGAATCATGGAATCGTAGAGTTGGAAGGTACCCCAACGGTCATCTAGTCTCAACTCCCTGAAATGCAGGAATCTCAGCTAAAACATCTATGATAGAAATGCAGGAATCTCAGCTAAAACATCCAACCTCTGCTTAAAAACCTGCAAGGAAGGGATAAATCCTTAAAACATTCGAACATGGATGATCTGTCATTGCTTGGTTAAGAAGCAGGGTAGGAGGATCCCTATTGGAGAGTGTTGGGGTCACATTATGAAATAAACATAAAATAAAAGTCCTACACAAGTATATGTATGTAATGCTGTTAATGTGTAGATGAGAACATCTGGCAACAGTAGAGTGGTTTCCCCTTCCATCGCAACCAATGGCAGCCTCACTATCCTTTGCTTTTATCTTGTTGGCAAAAAGAAATCTTTCCTGAGTTAAATCAGAATTCCCATTTCAACCCTGTCCATCTGCATCAGGGGCTTGTCTTTGTAATTAACTGCGCTGGCATAACTGCAATTTCTGTTTCAGCAATGGCCTCGTATGTATGGGGGGAGAGTTTGACCCTAGGAAAACAATCAGATTCAAGCAAGTAGAGTAAAGTAGGGCAAGGTCTAAGTTCAGGCTAGGCTTGGCTTTCTGGGGCACCCTGGCCAGCTCTTAATTACTATTAATAATTACTATTAATTATTGTTAATTGACAAACCTAGACAGCATCTTAAAAAGCAGAGACATCACCTTGCCAACAAAGGTCCGTATAGTTAAAGCTATGGTTTTCCCAGTAGTGATGTATGGAAGTGAGAGCTGGGCGACTTCCGGGTCAGCGCCATCGGCAATGGCGGAATTCCTCTGATGCAGAGGAACCCGCTCTGTGGGATTTGGGTCTTGCCGCTGCGGTAAAAGCGGAGACCCGTTAAAAATCACAGGCGGGAGAAGCCTGTGACTGTGGGATTCGGCTGGCACCTTTTGCGCCTCCCCTACTCGCGGGGAAACCCAATTTTCGGGCTCCGGAGCGAGGTAGGGTGAGCGGAGCGGTGCTGCGAACCAACTGCTCCTTCCACGGAGTGAAGCCGCACAGCTGTTGTTGGAGAGCGGTGACTTTTTCCTCTGGACAATTCGATCCTAAAAGTAACTACCCGTGAGTAGAACAAATCGGAAGATTTTAAAAAGAAAAAGGGTCAAAAAGGACTTTAATTTCAATTGGAGGACACTAAAAGGGAAAGAGTTAATTTGGCAGCTACGTGGGGAGGCTCAAACAGGAAGTCCGCCTTCCGCTTTTGTATATAGATTGAAGCAAAGACCCTACAAGCTAAAATCTTGAAAGCTTTTGACAAAGGTTTAAATATTCATCGTTTAAAACGCAAACCCCCTTTGAAGAAGTAGGGGGAAACTTTGAATTCAGCAAGTTTTAGGAAATTAAAAGACCACAGCTCTGAGCCTGGGAACAGGCTGCCATTGACGTTTGGAGAATTACACTGAAAGATCTTTGACAGAATGGATCTGACATAGTTAAAATACATAGTTTCTACCGTCCTCTTCTGCTTTTAAGATGGAGGAAAGTAACTTAAATTGGAAACTTTGTCTTGGTGTTTGAACTGGTGTTCGAAAGAAAGGGAAAAATTGATACAATGGAGATTGTGTCCCTCTAGTGGGAGATTTTTGAAACTGTTGCAGGAGTGGGTGCCAGCTGCAGATAAGAACCTGAGAATTCAGGGACTGACCTTGACTACTCAAAATGTTGCTTACTGAAGCAATTGTGAACTCACTGTTTAAGATAAACTATTTGCTGGAAGAACTCCATAAGAAGGTGAAAGACATGACTCCTAAAAAAATTGACAACTGGGAACAGGAAACGCCTAACCACAGACAAGAAATGAGCACCAATGCTGGTTTGTCACAGGAACCTACTCTGGCAGCAGCCGTTGCTTCAGAACCCAAAACAACACAAGCAGGATCCCTAGTCTTACAGAAGCAAACTGAGGATTATAAACTGAGGATGTCTATGATTGAAATTGGTAAAAGTCAGATTTTGAGAACCGGATTCCGGTTGGGATTGAAGATGGAAGAGAAAGATGGAAAGGATTTGCTGAAATTACCTAATAGAAGTGGAATACAAGAAGGGAGGTGAGAGGAAGTCGAGGAAACAAGTGAATGAAAGAAAGGTTGTGTTTTGAAATGTTTTTTTATTATTCTTTTTGTATTGTGTTTTTGGTTTGTTTTATCTTTGTTGTGTTTTTCTTCTTTTTTGAGTTGTTAAAAGTAATAAAGATTATTTTTTAAAAAAAAAAAAAGGAAGTGAGAGCTGGACCATAAAGAAGGCTGATCGCCAAAGAATAGATGCTTCTGAATCACCTCTGCACTAAAGTGCGACTTCAGAGTGTGATGCAATGCATAGTGCTCACCGCTGTAAGTTTAAGTGGGATGAAATTCTGAAATGTTCATAGCAAAATGATTGCAAGCCAAAGATAAATTCTCATTCAATTTCCTGTTCTGATAAAAAGAAAGAAAAATGGGTTAGAAAAAAAGTTAGGATGCATATTATGAGGAAGAATGCTATGCCTCTGCTTGATTTCAACCAAAAGATCAACAAGAATCGCCATTCAGGCTGGTACTTTATTGGAATACTGTTTCTTCAACCTGGTGACAATAGACTGGAGAGAAGAGAGTGTCAAAGGAATAGCAGGTGATTATCATCTAAAATTAGCTAATAGCTCCGCAATTTCCCCCCCTCCACAGGTCAGCGATGTCTGTTCTATAATGTTGTGAAACATTAGGCAAATATTTCTCACACAACAGCCCCTCCTACTGATTATATGCACAGAAAGCACTGAAGTTGTGGTTTCAATTAATTGGAGGTATTAATTTTTAACACCAAACTGGGCATCATTATAAATTATACATTCAGGTATTGCAGTGACTCATTAGGACGAAATCAACAAGTACAATATTTATTTCACAAGGGGGGGAATTGAGATAAAACCTCTTTGGAAGATTTCACCTTTTATTTTTAACACATTTTTATTCCAGATTCACTGTTGACTTTGATGATCATTGGAATCTAATGACTGCCCTAAAAAACTTTTTTTTGGGGGGGGCGATTACATTATTATTAAACACACAACCAGCCATGTTCTCCTTTCCTATATGTTCTGCTGAGACATGGATTTCAGTTTCCTGAATACAAATTAAAATGCATGTGAAGCTAATTTAAATAATAAACATAATAAAAATGCAATTTCATTTCATTTACTCTGGGTATTCGTTGAGGATATCATTACTTCACCCTGGGGAAAGCTTGTGAAAGTGGAATCTATAATCTTTGTAAATTACAGTACAGCATTCAAGAGTGATGAAAATAATTTGGCAAGAGCCCGAGGGAAATTTTGGCTTATATGCAATTGTCATGACACCCTCTCTTCAACGGGTGAAACCAGGGATTAATAGTGAGATAGGGAATTGTCCTTGGAGCCAACCCCAGGTGGACCAACTAATTCAAAACCCTGGTATCCCAGGTGTGCCAGTACCTCTCCAGCCCAAAAAGGTTATGTTGCCCTCCTCTGGCTCAGGCTTATTCACCCTTCCCCTTGTGCCTCTGCTTTCCACCAGGGGAAACAACTCTTTAGAGCTCAATTGGAGCAAATAGCAATTAGGTTTTCCACAGACTGCTCTTTGTTCCGGTTTACAGCTAAAGAGCAGGTTTTCCCTGAGAAGGGAGCGGGACAAGAGAGAAACTGCCTAGCAAACACGGGTCCAGCAGAAAACCATTTGGCCCCATGCTTTCCAGGCACAGAACAAGCAGAAGTGTGGACAAACACGCTGGGTCCTTTTAAATGAGAGGCTTCTCCCACTAAAGTTCTCTTTTTTGTACTGTTTTAAACTGTATTTTAATTTGTTGTAACCCACCCTGAAACCTTAGGATGAAGGGTGGGTAATTAACAATGTTGTTGTTGTTTAGTCGTTTAGTCATGTCCGACTCTTCGTGACACCATGGACCAGAGCACGCCAGGCCTTCCTGTCTTCCACTGCCTCCCGCAGCTTGGTCAAACTCATGCTGCTGGTAGCTTCCAGAACACTGTCCAACCATCTCATCCTCTGTCGTCCCCTTCTCCTTGTGCCCTCCATCTTTCCCAACATCAGGGTCTTTTCCAGGGAGTCTGCTCTTCTCATGATGTGGTCAAAGTATTGGAGCCTCAGCTTCAGGATTTCTCCTTCCAGTGAGCACTCAGGGCTGATTTCCTCAAGAATGGAGAGGTTTGATCTTCTTGCAGTCCATGGGACTCTCAAGAGTCTCCTCCAGCACCATAATTCAAAAGCATCAAATCTTCAGTGATCAGCCTTCTTATGGTCCAGCTCTCACTTCCATACATTACTACTGGGAAAACTATAGCTTTAACTATATGGACCTTTGTCGGCAAGGTGGTGTCTCTGCTTTTTAAGATGCTGTCTAGGTTTGTCATTGCTTTTCTCCCAAGAGGCAGGCGTCTTTTAATTTCGTGACTGCTGTCACCATCTGCAGTGATCATGGAGCCCAAGAAAGTAAAATCTCTCACTGCCTCCATTTCTTCCCCTTCTATTTGCCATAAGGTGATGGTATCCAAATACCTGCTGGCAAATTCAGGATGTGCGATTGAAGTCGAGTGGAGAGCTCTTATACCACAAACCTGCCACAAAATCAGACTTCTTGCAATATGGAAAGTGGCGTGAAAACATGGGCATAGCCAGGATTTATTTTAGGGGGGCAGGCTTTATGTTGGGGTGGGGCAGAACTGAAATATGTGCAATGCAATTGGTCAGTTAAGTATTTCTATTTATTTACTTGATTCTTTTGGTGGGGGAAGCTGCCCCCATACCCTCCTGGCTACACCCATGTGCGAAAATGCACTGGGAAGTATGGAAGGACACTTGCAATGTCATGTATTCCTCCCACATACAAATTTGAATGAATGCTCTAACGAACTGCTGTGGTCTAGTCTCCCTGCAAGCAAAACAGAATGAATGCATGATAAACTAGGAATCTGGAAATGACTTTACTTTGGCTCTCAGAATCACTGACTTAATGTTCTCAGTGCCACCCCACCCCATGGGCGTAGCTGGCGGTGCGGGGGGGGGGGCAGCTCAAGTAAATAAATAAAAATATTTAACTAACTGATCAACATAAAGCCTGTTCCCCCCTAAAACAAATCCTGGCTACGCCCATGCGGCACACTTCCCATGTTTTGGACAGAAAGGTTTAAAGTGAGGATGCTGCTGTCTCTGTGTTTTGCAGGCTGATGTGCCGCATGAATTAGAATTGAGAAAAATATGAACGAAACTTTCCTACAAGCGGGAGACATCCTCAGGGTACCATATGCATTTATATTTCATTGCAAGGCAGATAATGCAAGCAATGAATTCCTTGGCCATCGTGAACATTACGCTCCACATTTTGGAAGGTATTTTATTAAAGCTTTCATTAAACATAGAATTTAACTCAATTATATATTGCCAGGAGAAGCCACAAATGCAGCAGTTATTTAAAAAGCCCCAAACACAATCATTTTGGAGCAAATCTTGCCAGAGCAGATGCAGGCATCTTTGCGTGAGTCTTAACTCATAATGAGTAAATAGGGCAATAATGCAATAAACAATTAAAATAAGATTTACTCTACAGAATATCCACCACAAAGCAAAGGAGAGACAATGAGCTGTTTTGTTCCCAGGATTGCGCTTTCCTCCTTTCTTTTAACACAATACAATCCCAGTTTTTAATCAGATGTTCCCTGGAAAGATGATTATTCCTTATTGTTCATATTGATCTATTCCATGTTCATCCTTTAATTTACATTTTATTGCGGTTCATTGATATATTTATTACATGTTTCTCCAAGGGACTTGGTATACATGGTTCACCGCCACCATTTAATTCTCACAACAACCCTGTGAGGTAGGTCAGGCGGAGGAGGAATAAGGTCACCCAATGAGCATAACATCTCAGGAGGATATGAATTTGAATCTTGCTGGTGCTAGTCCAACACTGTACACCAAGGGTGAGGAAGATCCAGCCTACCTCTTAGTTTTTAACAGGATACTGCCAGTGTGGTGTAATGGTTAAGAGCGGTAGTCTCGTAATCTGGTGAACCGGGTTCAATTTCCCGCTCCTCCACATGCAGCTGCTGGGTGACCTTGGGCTAGTCACACTTCTCTGAAGTCTCTCAGCCCCACTCACCTCACAGAGTGCTTGTTGTGGGGGAGGAAGGGAAAGGAGAATGTTAGCCGCTTTGAGACTCCTTCGGGTAGTGATAAAGTGGGATATCAAATCCAAACTCTTCTTCTGCTTCTTCTTCTTTGAGGGAAATTATGTGTTTTAAAGGTATAATGTGTAAGCAGCCATAGTAGAATGGTAAGACTGGCCCTGCTCATATATAAATGAATTTTTTTTAAAGGATATTAGAAAAAGTACCATGGCATAATTATTGCTTTGACACGATCAAAGAGCACGCTCTGTTTTAAAAATAAAACAGTAAATTCCCTTTCTGAGGCTGACCTGCTCATAAACAAAACGTCTGTGCAGTTAACAGAGTCAGTTTCTCTACATAATGGTGTTGCTCCGACTGACCTGCTCAAATAAAAGAGATACATTATGATGGGAGAAGTACTGAGCAGAAGATAATTATCTGAACCAGTGAACTTCCAAGTATCCTTAAAATAGTGTTGTTATTTTTATATATCTGTTGTTTGCTCGAATCTGTCATCATCCGTGACATTTCCCTCTAAAGAGTTGGATGTGTTTGTTTGTTTTTTAAAAGCAGTGTTCAGGAAACCGTGAGAAGTTACCACACTCTCCTGTCGGGTATACATGAATTTGAAGTTCCTTCATATTACTTGCCGTATACACAGGGCATGATCCGGTCAAAGTTAAATAGGATCAAGACCATTAAATTGGCTGAACAGGCGAGACTGAGGGAAGCCTATATTTAGACCATGTGGATTGCCAGTGAGATAGGGTGGGCAGCAGCCTGGCTGATTGCCTCGGATGCACCTGCAAACTCCATTATTATTATTTTTGCATTTATTTATACTCTGCCTTCTTCCCTTATGGGACACATGGCAGCTTATAGATAAAAACAAGAATTGCTAAAAACAAAGAAAAAACAACAATTTAAAAACAATTAAACATTACTAGAATTAAAATTATATACACATATAACAGGACAAGGGTGGTGCTGTGGTCTAAACCACCGAGCCTCTTGGGCTTGTTGATTGTATGGTCGGCAGTTCGAATCCACACGCCTGGGTGAGCTCCCGTTGCTTTGTCCCAGCTCCTGCCAACCTAGCAGTTCGAAAGCATACCAGCATGAGTAGATAAATAGGTACTGTTGCGGCAGAAAGGAAAACGGCGTTTCCATGCGCTATGGCTTCCCTCACGGTGTCCCATTATGTTTTGGTCAGAAACGTTTTAGTCATGCTGGCCACATGACCCAGAAAAGCTGTCTGCAGACAAATGGCGGCTCCCTTAGCCTGAAAGTGAGATGAGCACCGCACCCCATAGTCAAATTCAGCTGGACTTAACCATCCAGGGGTCCTTTACCTTACTTTTACATATATAACATTTGGTTAAAACACACTCATAATTCCAGTTAAAAACAATATGACACCAGCGCTTTCATTAAAAGCAGTCAATTTCCCAAAGCCTGTTGAAACAAGAAAGTCTTCATCTGCCGGCAGAAAAACAACAAGGAGGGAGAAAGTCTAACTTCTCCAGGGAGGTAGTTCCAAAGTCCAATGCTCTGACCACAACAGTGGCTCTCTTCTTTATAGTATTGTTAAAAAAATCAGGTGCCTGCCCCTCTCCTTGCCTGGTTCCTGTGGAGAACGGAAGACATGGCGGAGACTGTTGCGGCTTTAAGAAATATGGTTTATTCGCCTACTTACACCTTCAGTCTGCGTGGAGGGAGCCCAGTTTTTACTGCATGGCTCACAGCAGTGCAGGCAACCTTCCACCTCCATGCCCAAGACAGATCTCCCCCCTTCCTTCTGCTTCTTTTTCCCAGAAACTCTTTTCCCGTGCCCTCAAACATACACCCCGCCACCTTGGTAACGTCTCACTCCCCAATGGCCCATCAACACCTGTGGTCATGTTCATGGGTTTGCTCTTCCCCCAGCCAGCCAGGCTGGTTTGGATAAGCCAACCCAGGAATTCCCTGTTTGGCACAGTTCTGAACTTTAATCCATATCCCAATTAATCAAAACCCTCACATAAATTTCTAGGATTCGGGGAATTCCCCCTCCCCCTTAAATCTATAACAGAATAAAGCAGTGGGTAGCAAACAAGGTGCTCTCTCTACTTCAGCCTTTCTCAACCTGTGGGTCCCCAGATGTTGTTGGACTACAACTCCCATCACCCCTAGCTAGCAAGGCTGGAGCTCAGGGATGATGGGAGTTGTAGTCCAACAACATCTGGAGAATCACAGGTTGAGAACCACAGGACTGTGGTGGCACTACAGTTCCCATCAGTCCTAGCTAGGAAGACTAATATAGGTCTTAAAGTAGGGTTGTATTTCCCCCCCCCTCCGTTTTATTATTTTATCTTCCTGTAAACCACGACTGGTAGTAGTAATAGTAGTAGCAGCAGCAGTAGTAGTTGCTGCTGCTGCTGCTTTTTTTTGTAGGCAAGCGGTGTATAAATAAATAATGATGATGACTTCATTGGTAGAGGGCGCAAGAGAGCCCGCTCTCGAGGACTACAACCCCCAGAAACCCGCGGCGCGGCCTCCCGCCAATTGTACGAGAGCGCTCCTGCGCGAAGGCTCCTGGGATTCGTAGGCAGCGGCGGCCACTAGCCCAGCCCAGTGGGAGGGACCGGCGGCGGAGGCGGCGAGGCTGAGCCAGGTGTCTCGCGGGCGGCCCTGCAGGTAACGGCGGCCGGGGAAGGGGCGGCGGGGCAGCGAGGCGAGGGGCGAGTGGGATCCAGGAGCGCAGCGGAGGCCCGAGGGAGGCGAGGGGCGAGCCGGCCGCTTGGCTGCCTGCTTGGTTGGTTGGCTGGCCGGCCCGGGGATTGGAGCCGGCGCCTCGCTCCCCTCTTCTTGCAGCAAAGCGGGCGGAGAGGCGCGAGGCGGGCTGCTGCTGCCGCCGCCTTTCTCCCTCGGCGAGGTCGGCCGCCTGAGCATGCAAATCTCTGCAGCAGCTCCGGGATGGTACAGTCGGCGGGTGTAAGGGCTGGGGGAAAGGAAGCGCGTCCCTCCCTCCTCCTCCTCCTCCTCCTTGGGAGTCCGCGCTTCCCCAGGCATGCACCCCTTCGCCCTCGTGGCCTGCAAACTGGAGCCCGTGCCAGAAGCAGAAATAACCCCTCCACAAAAACAGACACCACCCCAGAAGTTCACTATCATCAGACGGGTTGCAAAGAGAGCGCATGATGCGGGTGGTCGATGCCTCTTGGGTTTTGCAAAGGAAAAGGCTGCATGGCAGCTGGGTGAGGGAGCCTTGGTGCAAGCGCCCGTGCCGGGGATTTCCTGGGGAGCTGCATTATCTTACCAGGAGTGACCAAGCGGGCCTTGTTTTAAAGCCCTGCTCCTTATTTTTAGGACCCTGCAGTTCTGGGGGCTCGCCTTAAGGGCCCTCCTGATTGTGACATTCTGCCTTGTTTTGTTTATTTTGCAACACAACAAAACACCACCCCTGCTTCCTTTTAATAGGACCCAGCTCTACCTACTGAAGGTGATAATAATATTAATAATATAATAATTCCCTTTTGAATTCTACTACTGCTCCTCTATGCTGCTGCCCTCCTGTAATCCTGTCTTGCTTTCCAATGCAGTCCTCCCCTCCTAAAGCCCACGTGGCCCTTTGTTATTTGTTTCTTTTCATTGTTCCTGGTTTTTCCGTGCGCATTCTCCTTGTGGCGTTTTGTGGTTGTTGTTGTTTTCCTTCGGTACCTTCCGATCTCTCTCTTTCTCTCTCTCTGTGCTCCCCCGGAGCCTCTGCTAGCAACTGTTCCGGGCTGCCGCTGGATAAAAGTGTGCTCTGCCTGGAGTTTGCAGACGGCAAAAGCATGAATTGATTTACTGTCCTACTTCGGAGGCATCTCTGGGCAGCTGGGAGCGAGCGCCCGGGAAACAGCGGCAAGAGGAGGAGCAGGCGGGAGAAGGCAGAAGGGGTCCTTTTGTGTCCTCCCTCGAACATAGGCTGTTTCCTCCTCGCCTCCATCCTGGCTGGAAGAGTTCTTTGCAATAGCACACAGAGGCTGACAGCTCTCTCTCTCTTGCTGCTGTTGGGTTTTTTTTAAGTGCTAGTTTCTCCATCCCCTTCCCCCTTTTTGCTCATGTGCGGATGCTTGTTTTCTTGCAGTTCACCTTCTCCAGAGCCCCATGCTGGTTGGAAACAGCAGGAGCCAGAAGAGGAGGCAGATCAGCCTGCCCTTGGTTGCACAGAAGTGGTGTGCTGATTTCGTACTACTTGACACCAGAGCTACTCCCAGCCATCTGTGACTCGAGCTGCCTGAAGCAGTGGTACAGGGAGAGGAGGAGGAGGAGGAGGCGGCAGCTTTAGTAGCCGATGATAACCCTGCCCTCAGTGGGTTTGTATTACCGGAGCATGCACTGATTTGCTGCCTTGTCTTTAGACCCATCCCAATCGCCGGGGTTTGTGCGGGTGTGCGGTGCATGGTCAGGAGGGAGGGGGGGAAATCCACTGTCTCCGTAATAAATGATAGAGGATACAATGACTTTGCTCTCTCTGCTGGGTCGGATCATGCGTTACTTCTTGCTGAGACCAGAGACCCTCTTCCTGCTATGCATCAGCCTGGCACTGTGGAGCTACTTCTTCCATACGGATGAAGTGAAGACCATCGTCAAGTCCAGCAGGGACGCCGTGAAGATGGTGAAGGGCAAAGTGGCGGAGATCATGCAGAATGATCGGCTCGGCGGATTGGATGTGCTGGATGCCGAGTTCTCCAAGACCTGGGAGTTTAAGAACCACAACGTGGCCGTTTACTCCATCCAAGGCCGGAGAGACCACATGGAGGACAGGTTCGAAGTAATCACTGACCTGGTGAACAAGACCCATCCTTCCATATTTGGGATATTTGATGGGCATGGAGGCGAGGCAAGTCTGGGGCTGTTCATTTTGAGGGTTTGGGATTTGCTGCCATTTCCTATTTATTGCAACTCTTTGACTTAAACTAGTAGCAAAGTTGTTGTTTTACGGTCATTCACACCTCCGGTTTGGGTAGAAGCCATTTAAAGGGTACAGTAGGACAAAAGCCTAGTCTTCCATTCTTTCCTTTTAAAAAATACCTTGCACTTTGAGCATCCTAGCAGCGATGACTGTGATCACAAACTTGCTCTGTTAAAGCTTTTCTAAACAAGCTATGAGGCTTCACATGCTGCTGCTAGCTGAGTAAAGTCAGCAGATGCTGTAAGGGTTGGTTTAAAGGGAAAGTTTATTGAAAGAGGGGGTGTTTTTTATTGTAGGAAAGAAAGGAGCTAGCAGGAGATCCCTAATGTCCTCAGTTGGGGAACAGAACTAAAAAACTTTATTTCTTCTAGCCGACCCAAGGAATTAACCTCGTGCCACTGCCTTTATTATTATTATTATTTCTGGCCATAGAAGTTTGTTCTTTGTTTACGCTGTGTTCTGTAGCCTTTCTACTTGCCGAGACAGGCTGTTTGTCTTGGACAGCAGTGCAAATACCATGTGTCGCTCCCTTCCTCTTTGCAAGGGATGCCTGGAAAGGTTGCTGTCGCTTTTTTACATTGCAGGGTGCGCGGGTGGGCTTGGGGAGTGGCAGAATCGGCTAGTGATACCCTAGCTGCAGACCTATTATCTGTGTCGGGTTAATCAGCGATGAAATACAGGGAGGTTTCTCCTCCCTTTTCTTTTGCTTGTATGCTAAGAGTGGCTGGGGGGAGTGACAGGGTGCTGGGGGAGGAATCTTGCTTGGTGTGTTAAATGAAATACTTGGTGCACCACCCGAAGTGCTTTGCTTGTGTTTGTTTTTATTCTGCCTCTGTTGTGCTATGATCTGAGGGTCTTCGGGTTTCCTACAGCTGTTCCGGCAAGTCAGACTTGCCGGGAAAGCTGTGACAGCGATCTGGCACAAATCGAGGTCCCCAAGGGTAGCAGCTGTTCTTATAACTCCTGATAGGCTGCACCTCTTGCGCTCCTTCTGTGCACTCACCACATTGGGGGGGGGGGCCTCTAACAGCCCCAGCCTAAGCATATGTTCTTCCTCGGAAGTAAGGCTCATTTGCACCCAGTAAGTGGGCATAGATCTGCAGCCCAAATCTCCAGGGATAGCAGGGTGTAGACTATCCCAATGACTGGGACTCTGTTTTAGGAACAACCACTGTGGGTTTAGGAATCAACTAAATTTCAGATTAGTTCTTTGTTGAAGTCTTTTATTACTGATACCTTGTAATGGATGTTGATGTTTGGTTAAGATAAACATTTTTATTTTGTTTTTCAAAGAAGGGAAGCAAATGCTTGTGTGTTTGTGTGATTGTATGCTGCCTGGAGTCCCAAATTCTTCCCTACATGCCACCTTACAAAAATCAGGAGCTGTGCAAGAACATAGTAGCATTTTTCTGTGGCTTCCCACTCATTTTGATGGGTTCTTTTCTCAGGAGAAATACCTGGTGGATTGTGCCACTCTTTAAAAAGTAGAAACATTTCAAGCTAAGTATAAACTTTTATAGCCCAGAGCCCTTTGAAAACCATCTCTTCTCTATCCCAACTCATCCCCAAAAAAACCCCTTGCGTTGAAATTTGGTAGCTTTATGTACGTTAGTTAAATCCAGATTTGTGGCAGAAATATAGCTTGGCAAAACCTTTCTTCCTAACCAGTTTAGAATATTATTTCTTTCCACCACCACCCTGGCAAAAAAAAATTCTAGCTAAGCCATGTCTGGTGCACTGAGTTCTTTTTACAGTAGGCTTTCCATCATGCTTTTGGAACAGAATGCTAGCATTGAACTTTTTGCTCAGGGTGTAATAATGAGTCTTCTTTTGTTGTATCAGATGGTATTTCACTTATAGGAGTAAATTGAATTAGTATATTTGACCTCAGATGCCATTATTTTAAAATTTAGGTATTTGTGATTGCATGAAGAGCAGTGATGTTAAAATATATGGGTCGTGCATAGTCCTTGTTTGTTATTGTAGGAAGCTGATTATAGGGAACAAAACCCTTTTTTGCCCTTATAGGTCACACAGTGTGGAGGACCAGTGACTGCTAGCTATGATGGCTGTACCATCTCCAGGAGCTGAGGCAGCTTGTCTCTGAAAACCAGTTGCTGGAGAACCACAGCAGGAGAGGGCTATCTCTTCCATTGGGGATGGGAGTTACCTATAGGTATCTGTTTAGCCATTGTGGGACACAGGGTACTGCATTAGATAGACTTTTTGTTGTGATCCAGCCAGACTCTCCTTAACGTTCTTTTGCTGCTTCTTAACCCCTCAGTTCTACTCGGAATCAAGTTGATTGAAGAGCAAAAAAGCATATGGAAGTTTCCATCCTTTTAACACATACTTTTGGACAAAAGCATATTGTCTCCTAATCTGGAGTGCTTGAGCTTAGGTGTTAGTCAAAGGATGCAATCACGGAACCGGAATTTCTTGAAATGGGTTACCACTAAGCTCCTTGTGGGTGGAGGGTGGCGCCTCAAGGCTGGGAAGATGTTGGGGAGTATTTCAGCTGACTGACTGTGATGTAGTGGGGAAGTAACAGAGCTGGAAAACAAGGCAATCTGAATTTATTCTGGCTCATGCAATCAGGTATTGGGTTCCTGTCTTCTAGATGTCAGTGCACATTACACAAATCTGCCCCTCTAAAGATGAAATGGCCAAAAATGTTGGTACCTATGAACAATCCCCCCGGATATAAGGCAAAATGTTTTGCAAATGAAATATCCAGAATTGGAGGAGCACTGGGTCTTTAGGTAATACAGTAGTAATAAAAGTTAATCTGCAGAGAAACTATTTGGTGGAATTCTGTGATGGCATCATAGCTGTGGAACTCCCGAAGTTCCATTTTGCTTCCTCCATGGCTTTTCAGCAGGAAACCAAAGCAGTCTGCTTCAGGGGGTCTTTGGGGGGGGGGTTGCCTTGATTAGCTCCTTTTCTTGATTCTGCCGCTCTGTTCCATACTTCTGCATTTCCAGTATGTTTTCGTATTAATTTATATTGTGTCTAATATGCCTTGTTAGCTGCATTGGAAACTTGGTTGAAAGATAGGTTACAGTTGCCTTTTAATCAGGGAAGTGTTAGGAGTGGATGATGTTACTCTGTAGCAGCTGGTTATCTGCTCAGAATGCATTTAAGCTCTCTGTGATCTTTTAGCACCCCCAGTCCTTTGTTTGTCCTCGCCTTCTTCCTCTGTATAATATTGCACACTTGTTGTTAACAGGCCTCATTGAAAATGACAGTGTTAAATGTGTGCTTTTATGGGTGGACCCGGGGAAATAAATAGCTGATAGGATGGCTGAGCTAGGGGGCAGCTGTGAGGTTTTGTTTTTTTAAAAAAGTGTGGTAACCATTTGCTCTTGATTTCATCACAGACAAGTGGCCAGGTGGTGATATTCCACTTCCTAACTCGCTGTTTACAGCCAGTGTGCGTATCACTACCGTGCAAAATTTTGGCCGCCTCAATGTGACGGTCATAGCATTTGAAGCAGCCATTTAAAACAGCAGCTCCCAGTACGTTTCCAAGCACAGTTCAAAGTGTTGGTGCTGACTTTTAAAGCCCTAAACAGCCTTGGTCCTGTATACCTGAAGGAGCGTCTCCACCCCCATCATACTGCCCGGACATTGAGATCTAGCGCCGAGGGCCTTCTGGCGGTTCCCTCGCTGAAAGCAGCTAAGTTACAGGGAACCAGGCAGAGGGCCTTCTCGCTAGTGGCGCCTGCCCTGTGGAATGCCCTCCCACCAGATGTTAAAGAGAAAAACAACTACCAGACTTTTAGAAGACATCTGAAGGTAGCCCTGTTTAGGGAAACTTTTAATGTTTGACACACTATTGTATTTTAATATTTTGTTGGAAGCCGCCCAGAGTGGCTGGGGAAACCCAGCCAGATGGGCGGGGTATAAATAATTTACTATTATTATTATTATTATTATTATTATTATTATTATTATTTTAAAAGGGTTAGAAAAGGTGTTCTGGTCTTTGCATTTTTCTGCTATATGTATACAGGCTTGTTGCTGTGTTAAAAACTTTTGCTGCATGCCGATTTGAACGAAACACAGAATTGTAGTTGGGGCTTTTTAGGTGTACCACATTGAGCCTGGCCAGTGGCGTAGCGTGGGGGGTGCAGGGGGGGCCGGCCGCACCGGGCGCAACATCTGGGGGTTAGGGGGCGCAAATTACTTGCCTTGCCCCGGGTGCTGACATCCCATGCTACGCCACTGTGCCTGCTGCAGGAAATTGAGATAAAGCCAGTGTGGTATAGTGGTTAGAGTGTTGGACTATGACCCCGGGAGCCCAGGGTTCGAATCCCATTCAGCCATGAATCTCACAGCTCACCTCGGGCCCCTTGCCATTTCTCAGACTAGCTTACCTCAAAGCCTTGTTGTGAGGATAAAATTGGGGGAAGGTAAACTTTGTACACCAGCTTGAGCTCCTTGGAGGAAAAAGTGGGATATGAATGCTATAATAAATAAATAAATAAATAAATAAATAAGTGTACACCCAGCAGATGGTTGTCAAACCTCTGTGGGACCCTTTCAGTTTTGCTTTTAACAGTATAATAGCAATAAATGCCATTTTCCTCTGTACTGTGCTCTTTGTTGTTGTTTAGTCATTTAGTCCTGTCCGACTCTTCGTGACCCCATGGACCAGAGCACGCCAGGCACTCCTGTCTTCCACTGCCTCCCGCAGTTTGGTCAAACTCATGCTGGTAGCTTCGAGAACACTGTCCAACCATCTCGCCCTCTGTCGTCCCCATCTCCTTGTGCCCTCAATCTTTCCCAACATCAGGGTCTTTTCCAGGGAGTCTTCTCTTCTCATGAGGTGGCCAAAGTATTGGAGCCTCAGCTTCAGGATCTGTCCTTCCAGTGAGCACTCAGGGCTGATTTCCTTCAGAATGGAGAGGTTTGATCTTCTTGCAGTCCATGGGACTCTCAAGAGTCTCCCTCCAGCACCATAATTCCAAAGCATCAATTCTTCTGCGATCATGCATACATCACAGAAATCCTGTCTGGCAGGATACTGATAATGGTCACTTGATTGCTTTACCTGGGCAGCCTGGCCATTCCTTTTGAGATGCTAAATACTTAGTTCCTGAATCCAGGTCACAGGCTCATCCTATTCATGCACAAATACACCCTTAAGACAGGATTTGCAGGCAAAGAGACAATGGGGAGGCTTTTCCCATTTCCTTCCTCACAGCAGAGAATGTTTGAGGTCACTGGAAGAGTCAAAATGGCTACAGGATTGCTCTCCTGTACTATTTCAGACATGTGGTTTATATACTTACGTATGTATTTGCCTTATAGATTTATGAACATATGATTTATATATATGTGAGACCTTAGAATTCCTATAACAAGTGGATGAACTCTATATATATATTGTATCCTCTTTCTGTTGTTGTTTTTTAATCTGCTACCTTCTAAAACCATTTTATTACAGAGTAAAGTAGTTACAGATAGGTAGCCGTGTTGGTCTGCCATAGTCAAAACAAAACAAAATTTTTCTTTCCAGTAGCACCTTAAAGACCAACTAAGTTAGTTCTTGGTATGAGCTTTCGTGTGCATGCACACTTCTTCAGATGGTATGAGCACACGAAAGCTCATACCAAGAACTAACTTAGTTGGTCTTTAAGGTGCTTCTGGAAAAAAATTTTTTTTGTTTAGAGTAAAGTAGGATTTTGATAATAAAAGTTTTTATTTTTGGAGCTGTTTGTGAAGCCCCTCTCGGTCTCTTTTAAAGTAATTTTGCTAAATACGTAACCAGAGTCCCTCTTTTCAAATAAAAAAAAAAAAGTTAAATAGCTCATCATTCTTATACGAACAAAGTGTCTGCTCTTCTTTGTAAGTGAGGTAGACATAAGTGGTTTTCCTGTCTCGGGTTCCCACCCACAAAGGAAACAAATTTTGCATAAAAGCAAATAAGTGGTGCTATTGGAGCAGGGTGTACCTGGTACATGCGACTCACATTTTTAATCGTTCAATTTGTGTGAGAGTTACTTCTATCAACACAGGCTTTCTTTATTCTAATGGTTTGGGAAAGAAACAGCATAATGGATTCTTTTGCAAAAGAGGGAATATTTTTAGTTGTCTTTTTCCTCATTTTTTTTCAATGGCATTTTTGTGTACCTTCTGAATGCCTGAATAGAAAAATGCATGAAATGGGACTTAATAACTATTCAAGTAGCATAGCTTAATATACACTCAGAACTGTATTTTCTTAGGTCCTTGTAAGTGGCTACTCTTGCTAGTTTTTCCTTGACTTCAAAGGACAAGTAATGACAGTGAGGGTCTCTGATTTACTTGTGTAAAGATTTGTTTGGAAAGACAAATTTGCTCTTGTGGGGGGGGGGGGAGTGCTTTGAAGCTGGAAGTGCCTTGATCACGTCTGCCTTGCTGATTAGCCCAGCTTGTTCACTTTTTAGGCCCCCAGGACAGAAAGTTACCAACCAATTAAGAGTACTTGCTGGTACTCAATGTTAAATATAGTATCGGTGGGGAGATGGAACATAGGAACTGGTCTTACACATAGCTAGAACTTTGGTCCATCTAGCTGAGCAATGTCTGCATTGAGTTGTCAGTCCTGAATGGGGTAACTGTGCCCCTAAAGGTCTAGGTGCTCAGCCTGGGGCCAGGTTAATTCTGTGTCCAGGGCAGCTGTCTACCAGTTCCATCCGATCTCCAGCTGAGATCCTACCTGTCTGTGCAGAGCCCCAATGTGCTCTACATGGGGCTACCTTTTAAGGGGACCCGGAAACTACAACTAATCCAGAATGTGGCTGGTAGAATGGTGACTGGGAGCGGCTGCCAGAACCATATCACACCAGTCCTAAAAGATTAACATTGGCTCCCAGTATGTTTCCAAGCACAGTTCAGAGTGTTTCAAAACCCTAAATGACCTCAGCCCTGTGTACATGAAGGAACATCTCCACCCCCATCACTCAGCCTGGACTCTGAGATACAGCTCCAATAATAATATAATACTAATAATTTAGGGACCCAGGTGGCGCTGTGGTCTAAACCACTGAGCCTCTTGGGCTTGCAGATCAGAAGGTCGGTGGTTTGAATCCCCGCAACGGGGTGAGCTCCCCTTGCTTGGTCCCAGCTCCTGCCAACCTAGCAGTTCGAAAGCATGCCCAAAGTGCAAGTAGATAAATAGGTACCACTCTGGCGGGAAGGTAAACGGTGTTTCCATGCACTGCTGTGGTTTCGGTGCTCCGTTGCGCCAGAAGTGGCTTAGTCATGCTGGCCACATGACCTGGAAAAAACTGTCTGTGGACAAACAGCGGCTCCCTCGGCCTGTAAAACGAGATGAGCGCCGCAACCCCAGAGTTGTATGCTACTGGACTCAACTGTCAGGGGTCCTTTACCTTTCCCTTTTTAATAATAATTTATTATTTATACCCCGCCCATCTGGCTGGGTTTCCCCAGCCACTCTGAGTGGCTTCCAACAAAATATTAAAATACAGTAGTTGTTCAGATATTAAAAGCTTCCCTAAACAGGGCTGCCTTCAGATGTCTTCTAAAAGTCTGGTAGTTGTTTTTTCCTTTGACATCTGGTGGGAGGGCGTTCCACAGGGCAGGTGCCACTACCGAGAAAGCCCTCTGCCTGGTTCCCTGTAACTTCTCTTCTCGCAGTGAGGGAACCGCCAGAAGGCCCTTGACGCAGAATGAAGCTCCAAGGGCCTCCTGGCAGTTCCCTTATTGTGAGAAGTAAAGTTACAGGGAACCAGGTGGAGGGCCTTCCCAGCAGTTGTTTCTCACCCCCCCCCCCTGAGGAATGTCCTTCCGTCAGATGACAATCAGATAAACAACTACACAACTTTCCAAAGACATCTGAAGGCATCCCTGTATTGAGAAGGTTTTTAATGTTTGATGTTTGCTGTGGGCCAACCCAGTCAGATGGTTGACATGTAAATAATAAAGTTATTGTTATCTTCTCCATTGCTTTGGTGTTCACGTGTTCCAATAACTGCTGCATCCATCACCCCCCATTCTACCTTTCTAATCCCTTCTACATACCTGTTGAAAAGGTATCAGCAAAATATATTCTACTGTTTGTGGTTGCCATAAATCAGGGATGAGTAAATGTGGCCCTTGGTCTAACTTCATATGAGTGTGCTTCAAATGTGCTTTGAAGGTATATTGTGTACACAGCCTAGGTTGAATTGGGAATTTCCCCTGCCTGGCAGTCAGAGCAGACAATACTGAGCTATACGGACTGACAGTAGGTTTCAGGCAGAATAAGTTGTGGCTGGGGGAAGGAGTTTGCTATGTATTGCACTGAAATAGTGAAAGGCTTTGTTTTTGCCTGATAACCTTTTAAATAAACAGCCAAACCTCAGATTCAAACAAGATTTCATGGACATTAGTGATGTTTCCCATTTATAGAATTTTCCTCCAGCCTTGATGGGAAATGCTTGCATTTGCATTAGGACTGGAGTAAATATTTATGCTGTTAACATCATGCTTATATTAAAAAAAAATATCTGTCTCAGTTGCTGACATCTACGCTAGGGGCTGAAAAGCAAACATGGGTCATTTTAATTGATGAACCAAATGTTTAAAGGTTGAATTACAAATCAGAATTTGAGTGTACATTCTCTGTCCCCTGCACAGTGTAAATCAGACCAGGTGTAATTTAGGGACTTTTTAAAAAAAGTCTAGTCCTGCACATACCGTATTTTTCGCACGATTGGACGCACCGGACCATAGGGCGCACCTAGTTTTTTGGGGGGGAAATAAAGGGGAAAAAAATTCCCTTTATTCCCCCCCCCCCAAAAGCAGGTCAGGGAAACCGAACCAGGTCGAGGAACAGCGGGATAGTGGCGCTGCGCCTCCCTGCTGTCCCCCGAGCTTGTGGGGCTGGCTGATGTCTGCCTGGCGCGAGGGGCGCTCTGCTTCAGGGCGCCCCACCCGCCGGGCGGCAGGCTGCTATCCGCAGCTTGGAGAGCCTTGCAGGGAACTCCTGCAGGGCTCCCCACCCTGCGGATGTCTGCCCGGCGCGAGGGGCGCTCTGATTCAGGGCGCCCCACCCGCCGGGCGGCAGGCTGCTATCCGCAGCTTGGGGAGCCTTGCGGGGAACTCCTGCAGGGCTCCCCACCCTGCGGATGTCTGCCCGGCGCGAGGGGCGCTCTGATTCAGGGCGCCTCACCCGCCGGGCGGCAGGCTGCTATCCGCAGCTTGGGGAGCCTTGCGGGGAACTCCTGCAGGGCTCCCCACCCTGCGGATGTCTGCCCGGCGCGAGGGGCGCTCTGATTCAGGGCGCCCCGCCCGCCGGGCGGCAGGCTGCTATCCGCAGCTTGGGGAGCCTTGCAGGGAACTCCTGCAGGGCTCCCCACCCTGCGGATGTCTGCCCGGCGCGAGGGGCGCTCTGATTCAGGGCGCCCCACCCGCCGGGCGGCAGGCTGCTATCCGCAGCTTGGAGAGCCTTGCGGGGAACTCCTGCAGGGCTCCCCACCCTGCGGATGTCTGCCCGGCGCGAGGGGCGCTCTGATTCAGGGCGCCCCGCCCGCCGGGCGGCAGGCTGCTATCCGCAGCTTGGGGAGCCTTGCAGGGAACTCCTGCAGGGCTCCCCACCCTGCGAATGTCTGCCCGGCGCGAGGGGCGCTCTGATTCAGGGCGCCCCGCCCGCCGGGCGGCAGGCTGCTATCCGCAGCTTGGGGAGCCTTGCAGGGAACTCCTGCAGGGCTCCCCACCCTGCGGATGTCTGCCCGGCGCGAGGGGCGCTCTGATTCAGGGCGCCCCACCCGCCGGGCGGCAGGCTGCTATCCGCAGCTTGGGGAGCCTTGCGGGGAACTCCTGCAGGGCTCCCCACCCTGCGGATGTCTGCCCGGCGCGAGGGGCGCTCTGATTCAGGGCGCCCCGCCCGCCGGGCGGCAGGCTGCTATCCGCAGCTTGGAGAGCCTTGCGGGGAACTCCTGCAGGGCTCCCCACCCTGCGGATGTCTGCCCGACGCGAGGGGCGCTCTGATTCAGGGCGCCCCACCCGCCGGGCGGCAGGCTGCTATCCGCAGCTTGGGGAGCCTTGCAGGGAACTCCTGCAGGGCTCCCCACCCTGCGGGTGTGTTCCCGAAGCGCCGGGCGCTCTGCTTTCAGGGCGCCCGACGCTCCGGGAAGCAGGCTGCTATCCGCAGCCTAGACATCCCTGCGGGACCTCCCGCAGGGTTGCCTAGGCTGCGGGTGTGTTCCCGAAGCGCCGGGCGCTCTGCTTTCAGGGCGCCCGACGCTCCGGGAAGCAGGCTGCTATCCGCAGCCTAGACATCCCTGCGGGACCTCCCGCAGGGTTGCCTAGGCTGCGGATGTGTTCCCGAAGCGCCGGGTGCTCTGCTTTCAGGGCGCCCGACGCTCCGGGAAGCAGGCTGCTATCCGCAGCCTAGACATCCCTGCGGGATCTCCCACAGGGTTGCCTAGGCTGCGGATGAGTTCCCGAAGCGCCGGGCGCTCTGCTTTCAGGGCGCCCGACGCTCCGGGAAGCAGGCTGCTATCCGCAGCCTAGACATCCCTGCGGGATCTCCCGCAGGGTTGCCTAGGCTGCGGATGAGTTCCCGAAGCGCCGGGCGCTCTGCTTTCAGGGCGCCCGACGCTCCGGGAAGCAGGCTGCTATCCGCAGCCTAGACACAGCTAGCGGAGCGCTAATCCCGAAGCTTGGGGCTGCGGAGCTCAGCGCGCCCCAAGCTTCTGGGTGCCGGCAAGGTCTAGACGGCTAGCGGAGACCTTGCCGGCACCCAGAAGCTTGGGGCGCGCTGAGCTCCGCACGCCCCAAGCTTCGGGATTAATGCAGCGCTCCGCTAGCCGTGGGAGAGCTGGGTCTCCCACGGCTAGCGGATAGCTTCCTGAAGCCTGGAGAGCGAGAGGGGTCGGTGCGCACCCACCCCTCTCACTTTCCAGGCTTCAGCGAAAGCCTGCATTCACTCCATAGGACGCACACACATTTTCCCTTGCTTTTTAGGAGGGAAAAAGTGCGTCCTATGGTGCGAAAAATATGGTAGATAGGAACATAAGAAGAGCCTATTGGATCAGTCCTGTGGCTCATCTAGTCCAACATCCTGTTCTCACATTGGCCAACCAGATGCCTATGGGAAGCCTGAGTACAGCAGTGCTCTCTCTCCTCCTGTGGCTTCCAGTAGCTGGTCTTCAGAAATAATGCTGTCTCCAACCGTAAAGGCAGAGTATAGCTTGCTAGTAAGGCAGAGCCGCAGCTTCCTATATGAGACTCAGTCCAATAGTGAACTCCTGCTAAAGCAACATCTAAGCTCTGTTCTCATGCAGTACAGCAGGGGTCGGCAACCTGCGGCCCATGGGGGTCATTTAAACGGCCCCCGAACCGAGCCGCCTGCTCGGCAACGCCCCGCGAGCTGTGCTAAACTGGCACAGCGCGGAGCAGGGACTCGCTTCCGTGGTGCCGGAAATCGTGTCTGCGCATGTGCAGATGCCAGAAATAGCGTCTGCGCAGACGCGATCCGGCCCACGGAGCGATCTCCGCGGGAGTGAACTGGCCCAGGTGAGGTAAACCTTGCCGACCCCTGCAGTACAGTATTCAACCTGATCCCTGATTGGAGCTGTCCAAGGTACCTTCATCTTGCCTCACCTCTGCTGAGATTAGCGCTTCCATCAAAATAGTCTTGTAAAATTAGATCCTGGGACCATCTAATGAAGCTGATTGTCAGGAGATGCAGGACAAGCAACACGAAGCACCACACACACACACACACAGAGAGAGAGAGAGAGAGAGAGAGAGAGAGAGAGAGAGAGAACGCACGTAATTGATAGAATCTGCTGTCATAAGATGTAGTTGTGCACTACATTAGGGGAAATTGCTTTGCAAAACTGCAAATTAGGTAAATTACTGGAGGAAAATATCAGCGATGATTAGCCATTATGGTTATATGCAATCTCCGGTTTCAGATTACTGATTTTTCATGCCCTATTTGTGGGCTTCCTAGAGGTTTCTAGTTGGCCGGCGTGGGAAATGGGATGCCGGACTAAATCGACGCTTGGTCTGATCATTCGGGGGATCTTCTGAATGGACTAGACTTGGTATAAAGCAGTTCTGTGGGAGGACTAAAGTAATTCTTGCATATTTTAGAACAAGATGCTTCTCAGGATTCTAATAAGCATCTTGGTCACCTGGCAAAAAATGCATAGTCACCAGATGACTTGAGAGTTTCTTCCCTTCTCTTTTCATGCACAGGCCAGCCCAGCAGATTTTAGTAATGGGCGCTTAGGGCCTGGACTGTTATACAAGCCATAAAATACTCTAATTGAAAATGCATTGTTTCGCTGAAAATTCATTCCAAGAAAGACAGCTCAAGGATATGGAGAGTGGCGAGGTGGGACAAAGCTGTCAACTTTTGAGTAGTGGGACTCAAGGCTGATTGGATGATGAGATAAGATGGGGCGGGGAAGAGAGGAGCAGGGTGCATCATTCTTCTTGGTGGGAACTTTTAATGAACTTTGGGAAGAGAAGTGGGTGGCAGCATAGAGCACCCATCAGGCCGCTGATGCTACAAATTGATTATGATGCTGAAACATTGCTGGCTCTCATCATCTCCGACCTTGTCTGATTCACAGCTGTGTGAGCAGCTGACGATCTTCAACCAGACAATCAAACTACGTGTTTTAACTGCTAAGCCACAGCACAATTATCCTCTGCACATCATACAGGAAACCTCAAGGCTCCCTGGGAGAAATGCACATTTATTTTCATTTATTCCAGCCTTGCAGGGTTCTTTCCCCCCCAGCCCCTCATCCTTTGCACATTTTCGAGTCATCATAAATATTGGCAAATCCTTTCTTCCCTGCCCCACTCTCCCCTCCCTTTTTCGCCAATCGCCTTTGGGGGTAAACATTAATTATATTATACTTCCATTTTTAATGGCGTGGAGACTGGGTTCTTTCAGCCAATAAAATATCCTCTAGTAAATCTTTACTTTTCCCATTCCCTGGTAGTTATAAAAGTGCTCCAGGGCACCCAGCGTTTCTTCTGATAAGGGGAAGTGCAAGCCCTACAACGTATTTCTCAGCACCGCTGCAGCTCTTGCGTTGGGAGAAGATAAACCTTTAAAATGAGTATTTTGCCATGTGCAGGTTGTCCAGCTAGATAATTTGAATCTGAAATATGTTTCCTGTCCCCCCACCCCCACCAATACTTTTCAGAGGTAGTGGCTTGGTCTTAAAACATTAACAAAGGCTTCTGTGTATTGGTGGCAAAAACCTGTTCCTAAAAGAAGCGTCTTCAGCCACAGATAAACTGAGCATGGATGAGTCTCTTTCACATGCCACAAACCTAAACATCTTAAGGTTGGATGCAGTAGACTTGTGTTTCCAAATGCGTTTCATAAAGCTGTACTTGTTGGGGATATGCAGTTGGGCAAAGCTCCCTGCTGAATGTACACAATGTGGCAGAGCCAAATTTACCTTTGTGTGACAAGTGAAAGGATGTTCTGTGTCAGGCCCCAAATATGGGAATTGGCTTCTGTATTTGCTTATTTGAGGTATTTTTACCTCACCCCTCAAGTCATGTTCCCAAAATGGCTGAAAAAGGCACTACACCAGAGGCAGTTAGTTAGTGTAAGGGCCGCATTGCCTTCTGGGGAAACCTGTGAGGGCCACATCCCAGATGTGGGCACGGCCACAAGCAAAAGTGAGCAGAGCAACAAATTAAAACTTCACCTTTGCACAGTTGGCAAATTGCTACATGCACTCATCCCTCTCAGTCATCCATCCCCCATCAAAGCAAGCAAGAGGCATTGTCAGAGTTCAAGGACACCCTCCAGCCAGGCAAAAACACTTGGGTTGTGAGCCATACCGATGAGGGCTGTGGCCTAGGGAGAGTTCTTATGCCCAGACAGATAGGCCTGGTAGGCCACGTTCCCTGCCCCCACCCCTACCTTTGGTTCCCCACCCCTGCTGTACAGAGAGACACCTCTGAATGGGCCAAAGTTCTTGAAAGTAGCCAAACTCATGGATTGGCTTGTCCGTCTAATCTTGATGGCTACAGGCACTTCTGTGGAGATTTTCTGGGTAGGTAGGACAATGTACACAATCCTTGTTTTTGCCATAACAAACTGAACTTCGTCCTGGAACTCCCTTACGCCAAAAGTTGCATTCCTGAATGTGCATAGAAAGGTTCACAGGGCACCAAGGGGCAAGCCCTGCCCTGAGACAAGCTACTACTGTCTTGAAAAATGACCTCTGCCGGGACTCTACAAATCTTAGCATTATGTTCTTTGTTTCTAGGCCTATGTTGAAATTTGTGCTTAAAAGGGGTTATTTGAGGGCTAAGGAACCTTTAGGTTCCTTAAAACTGTCGGGAATACAGCTCAGCTTACACTGCCCTTTTTATTTTTTATTTTTACTGTAAAATAACGTATTTTTTGCTCTATAAGATGCACCAGACCACAAGACGCACCTAGTTTTTGGAGGAGGAAAACAAGGGGGGGGGGGAATTCTGAATCTCAGAAGCCAGAACAGCAAGAGGGATCGCTGCGCGGTGAAAGCAGCAATCCCTCTTGCTGTTCTGGCTTCTGGGATAGCTGCGCAGCCTGCATTCGCTCCATAAGATGCACACACATTTCCCCTTACTTTTTAGGAGGGGAAAAGTGAGTCTTATAGAGCAAAAAATACGATATGTTCTTCAGAACTTACTAGCACCATGCTCCTCCTTGTTAAAAAGCCTTTCATTGCTTATAAGAGAGGGCAAGTTTTCTCCCACACCAGGCCTGCCTCTCCACTTGCAGCTGTGCTGGGCCTGTATTTCCGCTGCCAATCTCTCTGCGCAGCTTCTGCCTTGAAGGGACCTTTTGGAGTACCTTCTCCAGCTTCCCCCCAAGAGCTGCCTAATTTGAAGGATTTCACAGTTGCTCCCTGCAGCTGACGGACGGGGCTGCTGGCATGGACCTGTGCGCATCTCGACTTGGAGTGTGGCTCGATGGTTTCGTGTTTGTTGGTTGTCCATCTGCCTCTTCTGCGGGGCCAGTGCTCTGGGCAAGCAATCTCTTTGTCTTTTGTAAGCTAACACAGGCCTGCTTTTAAGCTTATGAGGATTTGCCTGGGGCCAGGCCCTTAGTCTACCCTAGCTCAGGGTTTTCTCCTCTTGGCTGGCACTGTGTTGAGGTTGAGGTGCAGACGGCTGTCAGAGGTGAGCCAGGGAGTCAGAGCCAAGAGACCAAGCCAGGAACCGGAGGCAAGGAACACTCAGAAACGCACATGAGAGCCAGGAAGATCTTGTTGCTCAGGCAAAGCTACAGCCTGCCCAAACAGAGGAGGCCTCTTACAGCCTGTCCCGTCCAGGAGGACCCTCTGGCAATCCTGGCAAGTGAAAGATTTTCCATGCCACAGCTACATACAGAATCAAATGTTTCTGCATCTAGGCCCTCCAGCTCCTGATAAGGTGCATTGCCATGGGGGAGAGAGATATTTTTCCACCCTGGTTACCTAAGATCCTTTAATTAGAGAGGCCCATGGATTAAATACGGGGTGTAAGAACAGAAGCTCTGCAAGTAGGAGAGGCACTTGCGGAATTTTCTGCCTCATGTGCCAAAATGAGTTGGCCGGCCTTGGATAAGAACATAAGAATAGCCCTGCAGAGTCAGACTGAAGGCTCCATCCAGTTTGGCATCATGTTTTCACAGAGGCCAGCCAGATGCCTGTGGGAAGCCATCAAGCAGGGCCATCTATATATGCTGTGTTGCTAAGATATGATCCGTCTTGTAGTGTTTGGGGACTGTGCCTCCTCCTCCCTGCTTTGCTGTCTTCTGGTTCCATAGCTCCTGCAAAGAGCCTCCCTACCTGGAGACACCAGGAGTTGAACCCAGAGCTTTCTGCATTCAAAGCAGGGGCTCCCCCGTTGATCTGCAGTACTTTCCCTGGACACCTTGGGCGTTTCCCATTCGCTTTGTTTTAGGATCTTGGCAAACTAAAAAAACAGCCCTCAGCCTTACTTAAAACCAAGAGAGGCTTTGAGAGCCCTTACCAGTAGTAGCAGAGGACTGTGGTCACCAGAATTCTGTTCCAGACACTTGTCTTTTTTAATGTTTGTTTAAGTACTGAGATGTGTAACAACTGGCAACAAAAATACAGTGGTACCTTGGGTTAAGAAAGCAACAAAAATACAGTGGTACCTTGGGTTAAGAACTTAATTCGTTCTGGAGGTCTGTTCTTAACCTGAAACTGTTCTTAACCTGAAGCACCACTTTAGCTAATGGGGCCTTGCGCTGCCACTGCACAATTTCTGTTCTCATCCTGAAGCAATGTTCTTAACCTGAGGTACTATTTCTGGGTTAGCGGAGTCTGTAACCTGAAGCGTCTGTAACCCGAGGTACCACTGTATTCACAATTATCTTTTGAAGTCATGTTACAACTTTGAAGTCATGTTACAACTTTTTAGCACCCCTAATTTTTGGAATATGAAAGTTGAAAAATTCAGCATGCTACCATGCTGCCACATGCTACCAGGAGTATTCTAGCACTTGGAAAAGAAGTGTGTGTGTGTGTGTGTGTGTGTGTGTGTGTGAGAGAGAGAGAGAGAGAGAGAGAGAGAGAGAGAGAGAGAGAAACAGGACACTTTTAGTTCCTTTGTGATTAAAGCATTGGGAGGTTGATTCTAATTCTCTTTTATAAACTGAATGATAGGTCTAGTAGAAATATGGTTTCTCTTTCTGATGAGCCTAAATCTGAAATGTCACCAAAGGCTGTAATCTGAGCTGTGTGCTCTTCCCCTTGCTAAGTGAGTGGCCAAGAGGAGCTAATGATCCTTAGACAATCTAATTGGTATAGTTGTCCTCGGTTTCGGTGGCTCAGGTTGCAGGCTTATGTGACATCCCTGTTCAGGGAAGTGAGAGAGCTTGCTGTGATCATCCCAGCAGAGGACAGGGAAATTTTCCCAAAGAAAGGGGAAACAGAGAAGTACCGTATTGGCCCAAATATAAGACGCACCCGCAAATAAGCCACACCTTTAAAATTCTAGGCTTATATGTGTGTGTGGCCTGCGTCCTGGCACTACCTCCCTGAAAGGGAGGGCAGGGAGGCGGCCGGTGCTCGGTTCTGAGCGCACTGTGCACCTGCCTCCTGACAATACCGCCCCCCAGCACTCCTAGCACTGCCTCCCCAAGCTGACACCGGGGGAGGCTTGGGAGTGGCGGGCAGGCTGCATGCCATTGCCCCGCGCTCCGGGCTGCTTCCTAGAGGTGGGGAGAGCCACACCACTTTGCCGGTGGCATAAGGTCACGAATACAAACCACACTTTAACTTTTCACTGTCAGAATTTTGGGCTTATATTCGAGCCAATACGGTAAGTTTCACAAAACAAAACCAAGCTGAGATCTCCTGTGTCAAAACAGAAGTGAAGGCTCCAGTGTAATGCCTTAAATCAGCCTTTCCCCAACCTGGGGCCAAAGAAATGATGTTGGATCTATGACTCCCATTAGCCCCATGCAGCATGACCAATGATCAGGGAGGATGAAAATTGTACTCCAAAACACCTGGAGGGCACCAAGTTGGGGAAGGCAACTTGTGTGCAAAGAAATACTAGTAGTTAGATGGTTGCTTGAGCATCTGTTTCGGGGAGTTGAACTAGCTTGGACCACTCGCAGGCAAGGCCTTAAAAGCTCTTTTCGAACTGGGTTTTCCCAGTGTGGGAAGATCTTTTTCGCTTTCAGACTTGCTCACTGGCCTCTGGGATGCTCTCACAGGAGCTCCACGAGATCTCATGAGAACCTCCCAGAGCTCAGTAAGCCGGTCTGGACCTTAAAAGCGCTCCGCCTTGCTTGGAAGCTAAGGATGGTCACGCAAGGATATTTTTGCATATCCACAATTTATCAGTAGAAGTAAGGTAAAGGTACCCCTGCATGTACGGGCCAGTCTTGACAGACTCTAGGGTTGTGCGCTCATCTCATTCTAGAGGCCAGGAGCCAGCGCTGTCCGCAGACACTTCCGGGTCACGTGGCCAGCGTGACAAAGCTGCTCCGGCGAACCGGCACCAGAGCAGCACACGGAACGCCGTTTACCTTCCCGCTATAAAGCGGTCCCTATTTATCTACTTGCACCCGGGGGTGCTTTCGAACTGCTAGGTTGGCAGGCGCTGGGACCGAGCAACGGGAGCGCACCGCGCCGCGGGGGTTCGAACCGCCGACCATGCGATCGGCAAGTCCTAGGCGCTGAGGTTTTACCCACAGCGCCACCCGCGTCCCTATCATCAGTAGAAGTAGTCATTGCTAAAAATGTCTGGAATGTGTTGCCTTAGATCAACGAATGCATAGACTTCGCAAGGTTTTCAGATTTCTTCGGTCAATTGCCTATGAACCGCTGCTGAATGTCAAGCTAGTTATGTAATTGTCAGTATTTTGCAGCCTGTTAGTGAGAAGTCGGTAAGATCACAGGCTAACTCTCTTGCCACCAGCATGTGTTTCGGCCTCTTGCAAATGTCTCATGGTGCATTCTCCGTTATGTAAGCAGACACAGTTTTAGAACCATCAGGTAAGTAGCAAAAATCAAGACTGGAGCCGGACAGTGTTAATTAGTGTTGTCATGAAGTGTATCCCAGTTTCAATAATATAAAAGTTTTATCGGCACCGAATCAGTTGCATGCTAATTGCAATTCACCTTGACATTGATAGTGCATTTAATGTTGGTAGAGAGCCCAACCGCTTTCTACTGTATGAATACTTAATCATGAGATGACTGCTTTGTATAGAACCTTGAAGCTTAAATGGCTATTGGCTACCATTTACTTAAGTAGGTCTTACAAGAACAAATCTTTGCACAATAGGGTCAGGTTTCGAAGGCTTGGGAAGTTAGCTGTTTTTTTCCATTACATCCTTGTAATGGCATAAGAGTTAAGTTATAAAGATCTACATAGCCAACCTTCCACAGCTAGCTGAGGATTTGTGCATGCATTACATAGTGTTACCCTTTGGTAGCGAAGCAAACGTGTAAGTCAGGGGTAGTCAACGTGGTGCCCTCCAGATGTTGGACTCCATCTCCCATCAGCCTCAGCTGTCATTTCCAATGGTCAGAGACGATGGGAGCTGTAGTTCATCAACATGTGGAGGGCATGGTTTTGCTCACCTCTGCTCTAAGCTAAAAATGAATGTGCCAAGGAGTAGCTTTGACCTACTCCTAGTATAGGGGAGAGAGAGAGATCATCCAAGAGGAAATCCCATAAGAATATGGTTTGTACATGTCATCATTTGGAAGGGTAGCTTTTTCCCATTCTCATACCTGAGCACAGAAATCAGTGTTCAGTAAACCACTGATGAGATGTTAGCATTAGCATATTAAGTCTGTGTAATATGCGGAACAGAAATCTGATAGTGTGGGATCTTGGACCTAGTATCTTTCAGCTCTTAACTGTAACCCTACAGAGGTGTCAAAACAACCCAGGAAACACCGTTGCAGATGGGACCAGGGGTCTGTGTGCTGTGTCCTACCCCTACCCACTTCTAACTTTTATGTGCTGAGGTGTTCTTACCTGCCTCACCTCTGACCTTGCCGAATTTTGCTGGTTGGACCAAAGGGATATTCCAATCTTCCCTGCTACAGGGAATCCCATGGGATCAGGAATTCTAAGGGCCCTCGGCTTAATGCATATAGAATCCTCAGTACAGACAAGGTAGTGCACATGGATCAGTTAGGCTGGGGGTGGTACACACTGCCCCTAGGCAGTTTGCAACCTTGTGTATTCTTTTGAATGCCAGAATAGGGTTTAGCAGCACGCCAGTTCTTCTGTCGACACGTTTTTCATAGTCGCTAGCAACAGCATACAACCTTTCAATTTAACGATGATAGCTCGCCACCCACAAACTAGCAGATACCTTTGCACTAGTGGAAATGAAAGATACGTTGGGTTCAAGCGTCTGCTGTGATCATCTGAAGCCCCATCACTGTTGAGAGGAGGATAAGCAAAGTCTGCGATTGCTACGTCTGCAGGAGATGGCTGCCAGTGATTCCAAATGGATTTGTAATGTCACTATCATACAACAATGAGACAAATCAAAGGAGGCATGTGCTTTGAAAAGCAAAGAAATGTTCAGGTTTTGATGTAATGCTACCTCTTGTGGCTTGCTAACCGTTTTGTTTGTGGTCCTGATCACATTTCCATAGGTTTGCTGTTATAAATTCACACATTGTGGATCTGTTGCTCTCTTGCTTCCTCTGATGCATGCAAGGGGGTTCTTTTAAAAAACCAGCAATATATACTCCCCCCAAACCTGTATCACTGGACCCCTGAGCAATTTCTGCCCTCCCTGACTTTCACTTTTCCGAACCTTTTTGTTATAATTTATACCTGCCACAAGTGTGCCTCTTCAGAGAGAATGGTAATCAAGTAATGCACCTATTACTTTTATTTATTGAAAAAAAGCTTGCAACCTTTTGCCTGAGCCTCTGGGCACATTTACATAATGAAATGGTTATCGTGGGGCGACCGGGATGCTTGCTGAATGCATAAGCATGTTCCACTTAAGAAAATGACAAAAGACGTTGTCCTCAAAACAGTCGCGGGAGGGTGCTTTAGGATACGGCTTGAAACAAAAGACAGAAGGTGTCTATGAGCTTTATAGCATGGGTTCAGAAGCGAAGTGAAGCCCTCTGCTTGCACTGGACCAAGCAGTGCAACATGGGTAGAGAACCTCATGCCTAGGGGTCAAATGCAGCCCTCCTATTCGGCCCTTGTGATTTGCCCCAGGCCACAGCCCTTGCTGACCCTACAACACACCCTTAATGAACACATTTACCTGATAATGACTCTTGCTTGTCTGGGTGGAGGATAGGAAATCCTCTGTGTCTCTCTGTGTGTAGAAACTAGCCTACTGAACAAAGACAAAAATTTAACCCACCCACTTTTGCTTCTGGCTCCTCCCACCACTGGCATGTGGTATTCAGGAGGTTACCCAGAAAGGAAAGTGGCCCCCTGTCTGAAAAAGATTCCCTTCCTCTACAATTCTCAGTGTGGGGTGCAGATGACATCTAGTTGCACCTGATTATGTTCTCCCTGGCCAGTAATGGCCAATAATGTTCAGTCCTTTCCTGGAAAAAACCAGTAGTGAAGACTGCAAATGTTAGTTACATTTTCATTTATTTATGCATTCAGTGTTTATACTGCCCTTTTATCAGAAGATCCGAGGGCAGAGTACAACATTAAAAACACATCGCAGAGCATCAGTGAGTTAAAAAAAAAAGAAAGATCACAGAATGGCCTTCATTGTAAAATGATCATCGTAATAACAACCTACTTCCCTGCACTTTCATAGTGATAGGCCTAGGTAAAGAGGAATGCTTTTGCCTGGTGTCTAAAGACTTGTAGTGATGGTGCCAAGCGAGTCTCTCTGGGGAGAGCATTCCATAGTCTGGGAGCCACCACAGAAAAGACCCGTTCATGCGTTGCCACCCTCCAAACCTCTCCTGGATGGGGGGCATAGAGAAGGCTCTCCGGTGACAAGTGCAGGGTCCGGGTTGATTCATACAGGGAGAGGTGATCCTTAAGGCTTTGAGGTCCTAAGCGATATTAGATTAGAGTCTTCCTCAACCAGGTGCCCTTTAGATGTTGCGGCCTGTATCTCCTCTCAGCCCCAGCCAGCACGGCTGGTGGTCATTGGTGATGGGGTTGTATTGCAAAAGATCTGGAGGTATCTGGTTGAGGAAGCCTGCTCTACATGCACACGTTGTCAGGGCTGGCACTTTGGAGGCAAGCAAGTGTGTGGCTTGGTAGAGGTTCAGTTGGGCTGTCATCAGTTTCTAGCTATCTGGCTTAGGTGGAGAAGCCAGGCCAACACCAGAAGCTCGATAAGGGCATTGGATCCTGCTTGGCCGAATGCTACAGGATGCCCCTTGGCCATCTGCACTCAGGAAGTCTACAGCTCATTCTCCCATGGTCATTCATTTGCTCCTGCTTCAAAGACATGGAAGAAATACACCATCCTCTGAAGAACTTGCCTATTGTGCATGAGTCACTTTTCTGGGCTTCAGTCTTTTCAGTCAAGCGGCCTGCATCCAGATTAGCAACATGCAGAAAGGAAGGGTGGACTCATCCCGAGGCTAGGTGGTTCTTATTCTCACGTGCTGTAAAAGTTCAACCTTGTGAGTGAAGAAGGTTCACGGCTCTCCAGCGATTGATGGAACGGATGTCACTCGGTGGTAGGGTGCATGCTTTGCATGCAAGAGATTCCAGGATTCAATCCCTGAGTTTTCCTGGGAAACGCTCTCATGTCTGATTCTCGGCAGCTCTCCAAGGTTTCAGTGTAGAGCTAATCGGACTTACAGTCTGACTTTGATTGAGGAAGATTTCTCCATTATTGAAGCTTCAGCTGTCCGAGGCTCAGTGATGAGGAATGTGTATGTCACACTGCCCTCACAAGCTCGGTACAGGGTGCTCTAGACTCCAGGGAGACATGATTGTGCCTTGGCTTGCTAGATAATATGGCCTCCTGTGACCCTGTTTAACAGGGGTGGCCGGCCAAATACAACCTGAGCTTTAACAAGTCATTCTATTTATTTCTTGATCAGATGAAATCTTGGCTGGTTGCCTGTGCAACAAGCTGGATCTGGGCTGTCTGCAGCTCTGTTAACCTTGCTTAATCTCTCATCTTGCTTCTGTTGCCTAGCCTCATGTGGATGATGGCTTGGATATTGCATCTTCTCGCTCCCAAGCCTGGCCCTTATTCCAGATCCTGTGCAGACTCATCATCCCTTACTCTCGTTTCTTGCAAATGAACTGACAGGGCAGGCATGCTTTTGGCTACAGGTGTTAAAGACTATAGGGTGCCATTTTTGCCAGTCATTTTGGGATGTACTTGGAATGGGAGGGGAAAGTTCCCTTTGAACAGTGTTCACAACTTTTCTATGGAATCTAGAAGAGTGTCTTGTTCTCTGAAGAGATGCCTTGACAACAGCAACTTTTAAAAGGGCCTTTTCTGTAGTGGCTCCCCATTTGTGGAATGCTCTCCCCAGAGAGGCTTGCCAGATGCCATCATTGCATATCTTTAGGCACAAGGCGAAAACATTCCTCTTTATCCAGGCAACTGGCCATTAAACAATCTTTGACCTTTTAAATGGGGGAGGGACTGTTATTGTTTTTCTGTGATGGTTTCATTGTCTTTTATTCTAATGCTATGTAAAATACGTTTTTAATGTCATACATCTCCCTGGGGTCTTTGAATAAAGGGCAGTATATAAATTGAATAAATAATAAAAAAGAAAAGAATTCTGTATCTAGAGCAGGAGTGGGGAATCTCAGGCCTGGGTGTCAAATGTGGCCCTCAAGTCCTTTTGGAGTGGCCCTCAAGACTCTCCCCATGCTGTACCTTTCACTGATCCTGCTTTGCAAGCCCTGAACATTCACTGACTTGAATGTGTCTTTGAACTCTTAACAATGCCCCTTGTTTGCATGGATGGAGGATACAGAGAGGGGTGCATGTAGCAACTAGCCCACTATACAAAGATATACTTTGAAGCCATGGCCCCACCACTTTTTCCTCTGGCTCCGCCCCACCACTGCCATATGGCCCTTGTAAGGATGCCCAGAAGAGAATATGGCCCTTGGGCTGGAAATTCATTCATTTCGTTCATGTCATTTATATGCCACCGTTTTCTTCCAAAGAGCTCAAGGTCCTCCTCCTCCCCCATTTCACCCTCACAACAACCCTGTGAAGTAGGTTAGACTAAGAGATTATGACTGGCCCAAGATCACCCAGTGAGCTTCATGGTTGAGAGGGGATTCGAACCCTGGTCTCCCAGGTCATAGTCCCACACTCTAACCATTGTGCCATGCGGGCTGTGCCCTGATCTAGAGAGTAGCAAAAACTGCTAGCACTCCCCACCCCCCTCTCTCTATTCCAATTAACTTTTTAAGAGATCACATTCTTCTTATTTGTGGAAGTCTGCATTGTTGAAAAGCTGAGTGGAGTTTTTCAGGGCTTATTGCTAACCTTTACTCATCTATTTATCTTTCTCCCTGTAGTGCTCTCAAATTAATCCCACCCCCCTTGTTTATTTGTTTGTTGGACAGTTTGTTACTTCAGTTTGCCCAGGATCTTGATTTTAATGCATTTCCCAACCTCCCCATAGACCTCTCACTTATTTTGCCCCCAGAGACCTTCAAACCCAATGTTTGTTTTGGCCTTTCTTGGTCCAATGAAAGCTTGGTGCTGCAATCAAATTGGTCCCCAAGGTGCCACGGCATCATTCTGTGTGTTCTGCTGATTAATACAACTGCAACCCTGGAATCTTCCCTGCCTCTTCAATAGGTCATTTCTAGGAACAGTTTGTGCTTTAGCCTGAAATGATTTTATCTGGAATCAGCCCCACTTATCTCAACATTTGGTGATCTAGTTCTGGAGCACCTAGAACTGGAGTGCAGAAAGCTTTGTCCTCTGTACCACACGAAAAACCATCACCTACCTATTTATCTACTTGCACTGGTGTGCTTTCAAACTGCTAGGCTGGCAGGAGCTGGGATAGAGCAACGGGAGGTCACCCCGTCATGGGGATTTGAACTGCCGACCTTCTGATCGGCAAACCCAAAAAGCTCAGTGGTTTAGACCACAGCACCACCTGTGTTCCTGTTGTTCTGCTAGTAGTTTACCCTTTGCTTTAATGAGGTATTAGGGACAGAGTAGAGGGCGATCCACTGGTGTCCCCTCACATCAGCAACCGTCAAACTTGGTTGTGGAGCGTCACTGGCTGTGATGCGGGCCAGACCTTTTCTGGGGAAATTTCCCACAAATGGAAGATTTTTCTGCATTTTATTTTTCCAGGGATAAGTGTCGTGTTTTGTAGGTGCACTGAGTAACAATAAATGGATGCCAGTTGCAAATAAAATATTAGGCAAGTTTGCCAGGGTCAGTGTTTTGACCTTTGTTTGCTAAATACAAGTAAGATAAGCCTGCTAGTGAGATTAGATTGCTCTCTGGGACAGGATGCCCTCCAGATGCTGTGAATCTCAACCTCCCCATCACCCTTGACTGGTATTCCTGACCATGGTTCATGGCTGGGGCTGATCTGAAGGGCCATCTCTGCTCTAGGCCATCAGAAAATGTTTCCAACGCAAAACATAGACTTTCTATGCTTCTAGTGCAAAATAACCTGATTTTTGCATAGGAGGATTTTCTGGAAGCCCCACACCACAGGTGGTTTTTTTGCAAGAAGGCTGGCCTTTGGCCCAAGATTTTGTAACGAGGTGTGTGCTGGAAGGTGGTCGTAAACCCATAAGAAACTCTAAACGCATCTTTGTTTTAAACATACTAGGTTTTATTAATTCAAATTAAATTAGGGTTTAAGTGCCAGGTACCGCAAGTGCTCATCTAAGGCCCTTGATCCCAGACGGCCTGCTATGTTCCATTCTAAACAGAGAAGTTCTGTTTGTCCAGTGTGGCATTATCTGATGAAACAATGTTTGCATTTCCAAGCATAAAACCGCAAGGGAACTGAGAGCCCTCTCTAAACCACTTGGAGTAATGGCAACAGTGCAGCAGTAGATGTGCGTCATTCTAAATTCCTCCTTGAAAGTAGCGCCAGAGGAGTGCTCTGGCTTCAAGATGGGTATGGCATGTTTATACCTCCGCAAGAGCTCTGCAAGACTGGTGTTTTATTGTGTGTGCATACTGCTGCATGTTCCTGACGTTATTGGTGGATTTATTCTGCTTTGGTTTGTTCCACGATGCTTCCCCAATGCTACCACTTTGTTGCTGTCTAGAGGGGCTGTGGTGCCTTTTAACCTCCTCTCTTCTCCAGCCTGTACTTCTGCCTCTGATTCTGCCCCAGCCTCTTCCTACTTACTAAACCCTGTTACCGTTTCAGCTTCCGACACATCTCTCTCCCAGTCTGCTCCCTCTGAGCACTCATTGTTGTCCCACCAACAGTAATTGAAATTGAAATACTTTATTGTCACTTGTACAACTTGTATACAGTGAGATTACACGAGCACCCTCCACTCAGCTCTCTTAGTCTTAATTCCCCTCATTTACTGACACACACCCACCAAACTCAAAAGTAAGTTGCCCTGTTGTTATCTTTTCATTCAGCAGCCTAACAGCCCATGAATAGAAGCTGTTCTTTACCCTGTTGGTGCGACTAATCATGCTTCTATATCTTCTACCCAAGGGCAGGAGATCAAGAAAGTGCTGGCCAGGGTGTGAATCATCTCTGAGAATTTTCCTCACTCTCCTGAGGCAACGTTCTTCCGCGATGTCATCCACCGGATTCACGGGACAGCCCATAATATCTTGTGCTGTATTTGCCACCCTCTGTAGGCACTTCCTATCAGTTGATGGCAAACCAGCGTACCACACCGTGATGCAGTATCCCCTGGCTCTGAGCCTTCTTCCCCTGGGGGTTCCCTTGGAGGTTCCCAGCTCTTGCCTCCCACCACTCCTCGGCATCCAGCCAGTCCATGGCGTCGGCTGTATATGGTACATTTTGTTTAAGTGATATTTCTTTCATTTCAAATTTCAGCATTCTATGCCTGTAACACTGAGCTGGCCTCGTGGATCATTGACTCCCCCCATCTCTTGCTGATAGTATGGTCATCATATTATTTCAGAATGGATGTTAAGGTGCTCGGATATTGCTTGATGTGGACTAGAAACAGCTGCATTGTCCAGGAGCCAAGGTCCCATTCTTGAACCAATTGGGTATCAGAATTAATGCCCAAAGAGAATGAAAGGACATGTGAGCCAATATCACTTAGGTTTAGGGATGGGAAGAAATTCATTTCGTTTTGCAGTTAAAGATGAGCTGGTCTCATTTGCACTTGTGAGAAACAAGTACGGGAACTGAACCACAACCATCCTTTGAAATTTGCACTTCTCTGAATTTTGAAATTCAGTTCTCCAGATGAGTAACGTGTACAAAAACGATGCTGCAATAAAAATGCATATAGTAGTGACAGTAGCATGCAAAAATGTTTTACATTAGGGTAAATTGTGTTGCAAAAATATGTATGTTAGGCAAATTGTATGTACACACGTATATTAGAAAAGATGCACACTAAAACGCTGAATTTCCACGAGGCCTTTATTTTAAATGCAAACTGAATTTATCGTTGGAAAAATGAGAACTGAAAGAAACAGAAGTGGACAGATTTGTCCTTTGGTCCTTTTGAACTTGCACCTGCTTTGTATTAAATTAGGGGTAAATGGTGCTCTGAGATACATACGTATAAATGATGTGAATCCAAGATGTAGAAATAATCGATGGTTTTGCCGTAAGACAAACTCATAACCCATAAGTATGTTTTATATCTAGAAGTATATTTACTAAATATTTCATTGAAGATTAACCTAGATGTCTGTGTGTGGCATCAGCTTTGCTATTGCTTACAGTCTGGTATTAAATCAATGGAAGTGCAGCATCATTCATTTCTGTATAGTCAATGCACTATACTTAGACTTTTAGAAGTAATCTAAAATTCATTTTCCCTCATCTGTATAGATTTTCCTTGACAAAGAGAGAAATACTGACGTGGCATTGGAATAATCTCTTGATCCCATGCTAGGAAAGGTGCTTAGAGCTGCTCTCTGAAGTGCAACTTATACATATTTTAAACCTCCTCTGCTCTGAAAAACAAATCCACATATTTATATCACTGTTTGAATAATATGTGTAATCCCCCCCATTTAAAGCCTGCTATAGTTTTACAGTTATGACTTTAGACCTATCTGAGTGATATTTCCCGCAAGGTAATTTCATGCACAGACATTACTTCTCTGTATATGGCCATCGTTGTACACATTTCTGTTTGCCCAGCGGGAAGCTGTAACTGGCGATGAGTCCACTCCCAAGATACACATAGCAAAAATAGACATGCATGCTTTTGGCCTGGTGCAGATATAACCCTGGAAATCCCAAGGAATATTTTTTTAAAAGAAGCATTGTTTGTTCATTTATATATGCCACCGTTTCAGAGGGAAGACCTCCCAAGGACACTTGTAAGCATAACTAAAATACTATTAAAAACCAATTTTAAATGCATGCAGAATGAACTCAAAATAGCAGCAGTTCAAAAACCCAGCACAACCCTTTTTGCTTTGGTTTTACTAAAAGGTTTCTAAGTTTGGGGCTGTATGTTCTCAGTGCTGGTGGTTGGAGCTGGTGGTATGGAAGTAGCCTTGGGAGTGCACACAATTGTACCCTTCTTCCACTTTATTCTGGCATGAATTCCCACTCCCTTAAGTAGCGTCAGTGTGCCTGAATTCATGTCTTGCTGTGGGCTTCTCATAGGCATCTGATTGCCACTGTGTGTACTGAATGCTGTCCTAGATGGGCCTCTGTTCTGATTCAGCAGGGCTCCTATTACATTTTCCTTAACCATGGTTTAGGATTACATTTGCGCCAGTGCTCACTGTGGTTAACACTAAACTAATCCGGGTTTGCCAAAGCTCTTTGGGGCCATCTCAGTAGGAGGGTTTGGATGATGCTCAAATGGTCTGATCAGGTCCATCGCAAACCTGGAGCCAGCATAGAAGTCCTGTCTCATCCATCTGGAAAACGGCCTTTCCAAACGCAGTCCATGAACTTACACCAATCTCCCATGATTAACTGCTAGATAAGAACAGGGGAATTCACTATGTACCGCATTTTTCGCTCTATAGGACGTGCAACCTTGCCACTGCTCCCGGAGCTGCTCTGGGGGCTGGGGTCGGGGGAAGCTCGGGCTTCCCCCACCCCAGCCCCGCGGCTAAAAACGAAGCCAAGACAGCAAGCAGGATCCATCCTGCTCACTGTCTTGGCTTCTGCCAAAGCCGCACGCAGCCTTTCCCGGCTGGAGAGGTTGCGCACGGCTGAAGAGGAAGCCAAGACTGCCAGCGGAATGGATCCCACTCGCTGTCTTGGCTTCTTTGCTCTTTGGGGCTGGGGGGGGGGGGGAAATAAGATTTTTTTTCTTGATTTCCCCCCCTAAAAACTAGGTGCACCCTATGGTCCAGTGCGCCTTATGGAGCGAAAAATACGGTAATTTTAGTACCTTCGCATAGGATTTTACCCGTGGAGGCTGCATTTAGACAGGCCATCGCAGTATGGTTGGCAAAGGTGCTGTTGGCTGAAGATGAGATCGGATCAGTTTCATCTGAGCTGGCCCAAAATGGTGGTCAAGGTGGGAATCCCGGCAAATGCTAACCATGATATGTGTTTGGTGCTGGTGTACTACTTATCTCTGGTAAAGGATGGGGGACTTCACGCATGAGCCCAGTATGGACTGACTCCAACTTTCAAATCAGGGTTTGCTGGGAATTCCAATTCCAATTGCAGTGTATTGCAAGGCAGAGGTTATTCCCCCCACCCCTTAATGGAAATGATTCCTACTATTTGGAGAAATTGTCACCTGTGTCTGAATTGTAAGGCTTGCAGTAGAGCAGAGTTGTGAAACCTGAGATCTAATCTGATTTGGAACGTAATGCAGATTGCAGTTTACTTATAGCTTGTATGACCTGTGGCTTGTGTTCTGTGTCTTTGCTTGAGCATCCTACATGAGCAACCTTGGATCAATGGTGCAGGAACTTGTTAATACCCTGAGAGGCTTCTGGGATGGTTGAGAGAGCCTTGGGAAATAGTTGTAGACCTTATTTTTTTTTTTATGTGTTCTGAATGCAGGCTCCTGTCCCGTCCCCCCTTCTGTCAAAAGCTCTCTGCCATTCTAATCATTCAGAATCTGTTAACCTATCAAGCATGTGGCTGGTGGCCATACCCAGCTTGCCAGCCATGTGCCATCCTGCCAACTACTTGATTACCCTCCTGTTTTTATGGCTCCAAGCAAGCCTCGGAAAACCCAGGGGTTTATCAAGTTCGCGGCAGGCAGCAGTGCATGGCTGGAATGTGAACAGAAGCTGACATTTGGCTTCAAGTCCCTTGTGAATACACACACACCTTCTGTTCTTAGCTGCACAGAATATGTCTGGAAATGCCCACTGTTGGAACAGGATTATATCTGGACAGTGGATAGTCCCCTCTACCTTGTTGGAATAGATGGTCCAAAAATGTTTGTAGCTGAGTGGTGAGGCACACAGTGAAGAGAACAGTTAAAGCCAGTAGCTTTAAAGGGCCAGATGGAACCTGGTGGATCTTCTTGGGCCGCCTGATTCCTGCTGAGTTGCCAGCTCCACTGCCACCTTTCGCTGCCGGCAGTGGTGGCACTCCAGCACGTTGGGAAAGAATCCATCAGATCCCTCTTTTGACCTGTTGGTACACAGAGTAAGGTGTGTGGATCCCACTGGCAGAAACCATGGGTTGAGACCCTGACACTTTGTGTGTAGGGGCTTCTTCTTCTTTTTGATAACATTTTTTTAATTTTCCAAAAATAACAAAAAGAAAAAAGAAAATAACATCGTAAACCATTTTTTAAACCATAATTTTTGGGTTGATTTCCCTCCACTCCGGGTGTAGGGGCTTTTCATGCTTGCTGAAAATGTGGGTGCTGGACAGCTGGGCACCATCAGGTGGAGAAACTAGCCCATAGAGCCCCTGTAAACATCCACACACAGAGAGGCAGATTCCTCCTACTTAGTCCTCCAGTGAAACCTCATAGTGCCTAGATTATTTCTGTGTTCACAGCATGTCACATATGTTATCTTGGTAATCCTACAGCAATTCTGTAGGTGTTGTTGCCTTCATGCTACAAGAGACTTGGTTGGCGAGATAAGAGATACACTTGCTTAAAGTCACCCTGTGTGTTTAGAGACATGGAAGCCTCTGGCTCATCCTTTTAGCCACAAAGCTTACCACTTTAAATGTAATGCAGATGAGAAACAGCTTTTGCTTTATGTCAAATGGCATAACAAGTAAATAAAGCTGGTGATCATATGGATATTGTTGGTGAGTGAATCTCTCAAGGAGACAACTTCGATTCCCCCACTTATGACAGCTGAGATTATTTTCCACTCCGTTACAATTATTTCCTCCAAATTGTTCATATATTCAGTTACCCAAGTAGGTTGTAAGTGCTCTATCTATATAAGCATTTGGGGGGGGGGGAATGTTGTCAACGTACACTGAGCTGCTGGAGTGCAACAAATAAATCTTTCTTATTTCTTAAATGGATTCGGTGACCAGTTGACACTTCCAAGGAGGCTTACGAATGTGTCACGGCATATTCAGATTTCATCTTGTTTCTGCACGTTTTCAAGAGGCAGTTGTCATCTGGACATGTGTGGAAGCATTGGCAAGATCCTGGCAACACACTGAAATTTTTTTAGGAGTTAATCATTCGACAAGTGGAAGTGACAGTGAGAAACCCTCCTTATTTTGGGTTTTGTGACAATGCACAACCTTAATCAAGATTAAATATACAACATAAAAATCATTAATTGGGGAACCTCTCCCCCAGTCTCGGGATTCTAAAAATGAAAGCTCATCAACAAATATTCAGTGTGCAGAAATAAATTGCACCTGGCCATTTTCTCCTTTAGCTTGTTTGGGATATGTTTTAACTGTGTACTTTACAGGAAGAACCATTATGAACCTCAGGCGAACATGCAGAAGCATTTTAGCTGAGCAATTCATCTTGGGGGAAGAGATGAAAAATACTTTGTTTTGGGGGTGGGAGGAATCACAGCCCAGCACTATCTCTAACATATGCACCACCAGGGTGCAAAGTTCTGCCCAGCACCCCCGTTGTGAATGACAAGCGTTGCCGCTGGCGCAGCGCGTCTTTGGTAAATGAGCGCATAAAGTTGGAAGTCCTTTAGTGAAACAGTAGGTATACATTTTGGTAACACCTAGGTATATATGTATTTTGTTTTTCCAGCTTGATCAAAATTATTTATTATTTCATAACAGGTAGATAGTTAAGAGCTTAGGCGGCTTCAGCCACGTGCGCCTGGTGCCCCCAGAAATCGGTGCCTGGGTGCCCTGCACCCCTTGCACCCCCAGGTAAAGACGGACTTGTCACAGCCCCCCCCCTTCACCTGGATCCTTGCAGCTCCCCTTGGAGCCATATACCGTATTTTTTGCACCATAACACTCACTTTTTTCCTCCTAGAAAGTAAGGGGAAATGTCTGTGCGTGTTATGGAGGGAATGCCTACGGGTGGCATGCCTATGGATTTTCCTCCTCTAAAAACTACGTGCGTGTTATGGTCAAGTGCGTGTTATAGAGCGAAAAATACGGTATTCCTTGCGCTGCCTTTTGAATGAAATGGCTGGCATTGAGAAGCAGAGGGGCCGTCACAGGCAGCCCTTCTGCCGCAACAGCTTCCCTGCAATCCACTTCCACTTTGGATTTTATTAGAGAATAGCTGCTGCTGACCTCAAGGGACAAGGGAGGAAAGCCGAGATTCTTCGCAAACCTTGGCAAGAGAAAAATTGGATTAAAGATGGTGTTACGGTTGTGAAGCATTTGGGTTACTGATAACCTTGGCTCTAGGGAAGGAGTTTGGCCGAAAGGCTGGCAGGATGGGGGGAGCTGCCTGCAGTTTGCAGAGTAGCGCAAAGCGAACTGAGGGATTTGTACTTTTCCAGCTTTCTCTTTGCCAGATATAACAGGTGGATTCTAACAGGGGCTTTTGTGCTAACTGAGACCACTTCTGTTTCTGCACTTGATGTTTTGCAAATTTCCCCCTCCCCTCCCACTGCAGCTGCTGCCCCCCCCAAAAAACCTGGGGGGTTGCAGTAGGTAAGGGAGGTTTGGCCAAAATTGGGTACCTCACCTTGTGTGAGTAGAACTGCTTTCTCCTATCACAAAGCTCCACAATAGTTTTAATTTCATTTATATTACCAGGGAGCCCAGTCTTCCTTTTTTCTTGTTTCCCTGTGAATCAGGTTGTTTAGGTGCAAGGCCTCTCTTTAGAATCCACCCAGGGACCCTGACTAGAGCCCTACTCTCTTTTATTTGATGTTAACCAAGAGCTGACTCTAGGATTAGGCGGGGGGGGGCTTTGTGTAAATTTGGGGGGTGCCATGAAAGCAGAACATTATACACAGAGAGAGAGAGAGAGAGAGAGAGAGAGAGAGAGAGAGAGAGCACACTATATACTTCCGGGTTTTGCCGCTCAAAATGATGTCATGCGCTTGCACGGAAGCGGCGAGTCGCGACCCATGCACACACAGACGCGGGTTGCGTTCACTTTAGGATGCGAACGGGGCTCCGGAACGGATCCCATTCGCATCCAGAGGTACCACTGTATTTATTCTTTCTTTCTTTCCTTCCTTCTTTCTTTCTCACCACCATAGGGGCATCTTTAAATTTTTGCCACAGAGGCCTATTTTCATGCTTCAAGGAACCCTCTAGAATGGTGCTGGTTACAAGGGGGGGGGGAGGATGAACTGTAACTGGAGGAGCGATTGGGTAGAAATAAGGAACAGCACCTTTAGAATGACTGGTTGTTCCTTCCGCTGGCACATTGAGCTGTTTGGATCCTAGCCACCTGCAGCACAAAGTATTTTACCCTACAGTGCTTCAAAAGATAAATACAATTTATGAGGTTATACCCACTGACTCGCTGTTAATGTTTTTTCACAGATCCCACCTCCCCCTTTTCCCCGGCAGTCCATTCCTGTTTATGTTTAGGGACGAACTTCCTTTGCTCAGACTATTATCTTGAGGCAACTTTATGGTGAGACGTTATAGGAAAGGAGCCTCTTCAGAGATGTTATTGTGATCTTATTGTTTATACTGCTGAGGTTAAAAGTGTCCCTCACTGCAATTGCTTTTCAATCAAGAAAAGGGAAGTTGCTTGTTTTCAGTTCTATAATTGCATTGGTTGTAAAATCATGAAAAATACTTTTGTCTCCTTTGACACATGTTTGTGTGCCCTCAAAATGGTATAATCTGTGGGGAGAAAATTTAATTTTAAGACTTTCCGTCTGCCTGGATAAAAGGGCTTGTTTCCCCCCCCCCTCACCTTTTAAAATGTCCAATTCTTTCACCACTAATAGGCACAAATATTTCCATCCCAGCTTGTTTTGCTGTAAATTAAATGTGCCAGAAGCAATGGTATTTTCATTCCTAAAATTGGACCTGTAAGTTAGAACTATAGACCGAGGAAAGAGATTCTAACCAGATGCACTGATTAAATGTTCACTAATTTTAACAGAAATCCATTTGTCAGGTTCCTTCAGTCAACGTTTGTGAGTTCTTAATCTTTTGCCACTTTTGGGGACCTGGTACAGTCCAGACCCCACTTTTTTTCACTATGAAAATACCAAACCTTAGCACAGGTTTCCAGTGTGTTTTATTATTTGTAATGTGAAGTCTAGCACACCGGTGCTACGAATGTGTTTGATGATACTGTAAACATGCCATAACTTCAGACGGGGCTATCTCAACACCAATAATTATATAAAAGAAGACCTGTAATAACACATTTCTTCACTATAAAAATGTAAGACCTGCAGCTCTCTGAGGTGATAGGAAGGGTTGGAGGATAGGATTGGAAATCAGGGTGACTTTGATGGATTGGAAAAGTGGTCTGAGAGTAATAAGGAGGAATTTAATAGAGAGAGGAATAGAGGTTGCTGGGAGGTGTTGCACAAGAGGGAATGAAAAATCTTTTGGATGAAGATGAAGGGGCAAGCCCAGCCTCCCCAAGCTGAAAGACCTTTGCATCCTCCTCTGAGTGTAACAACGCAGTGTTCATTCTAGTTTTCAAGCAAATGGTGTGTTGCATGAATGTGCAGTATCAGAAGGGGCTTTTTAATTATTATTTTTAAAATATCTCCTGCCCTTGAGGGCAATCCTCAAGCCAGTGCACAATAAAACACAGTTACTGCGTATAAATACTTTTTTTTAAAAAGTGCTTAGAGTATCAGACCTGGGAAACCAAGGCTCCAATCCTCACTCAGCCATCACTGCCTCAACCTAACCTACATCACAGGGTTGTCATGGCGATTAAATGAGGAGGGGCAGAACCATGTATGCCATCTTGAGCTCCTTGGAGAAAAAGGTGGGATAGAAATGCAATAAACAAATAAAATATGGTGGAACAGTCACATAAATCAAATCATTGAATACTTTAAATATCATAACCAGCACTTGGAAATCCAGATAGCCAGTGCAGCTGGTACAGTAATGGCATCAAGTCCAGCTCCCAACACAACTTGGGTGGCCTCGTTCTAGATCAGTGGAACCTTTTGAACCATCTTTGATGACAGCCCTATAAAGAGTGCTTTGCAGTGGTCCTGTCTGGGCATGGAAAACTAAGGCAAGAGAGACCTGCCTGGCTGCCACTGCCTGAGCTCCCCCAGTTGAGGTGCAAAGTCCCTCAACTTTGCATTTGGTCTTTCTGGGGGATAGTGTCCTGTTCTTGCTTGGCTTAAAGCTCCCAGGGCAGTCTGGGTTTAATCAGTGGTATACATTGGAAGGGAATTATCACAACCAGAAGAGCAGAGTCTGATCCAATAGAGCAGAGTGTAGAGAGGGGTCTGTCAGGACCATGGACAGGTCACTATGGCAGGTGCTGGATGGTACTCCTCATCCATTGAGAGACTGTTGTCACAGCAGCTTTCTAGGTTAAGGCTGGCTGGCCTGCACATGTCTCTTTCTTAAAGGTCCATTGTCTGATTCTGCAGCTGCTGACCTTTGCAGCATGAGGGTGGGGAGAAAATTTTTGTAGAACAGGTCAGTTTCTACACCATCTCTCCTCCATCCAGACAGGCAAGAGGCATTATCAGAATTCAAGGACATGTTCCACCTAGGCAAAAAGACTCTGGGTGCAATGTGTGTGACCTGGGGAGAGTTCTGAAGGCCAGGTAGAAAGGTCTGAAGGGCCCCTGGGCCAGAGGTTCCCAACCTTGCCACAAGCTCGTTGCTAATGGGCACAACAGAAATGCTCCAGCATCACCTTTTACATTATTCCAAAAAGACTGGACCTCCTTGAAAAGCACTCTTCCCATGACCGATCTAGATAAGCAAACTAGGAGGATGCTATGGCTAGCGGTAAAGTTTGGGATATAAATGACTGGGTGGCTTTGGAGGAATGGGCTGGGAGCCAAGCGGCTGCAGATTTTTGTGATGCTGGATCAGCTGAAGCATCTCCAGATTCTGTTTTAGACATGAGAGAGCAAGATACAGGAGGACAGAAAGTCTGCAGAACACTTGTGCTTGCTGGTACTTCTTATAGCACAGTGTGTGGCAAATTCTCTCTCTCTCTTCATGAATGGTTTTTTCAGTAATGATCACCTGGAAGAGGCTGTCGAGGAGCAAGTGGGCTCAGCAATACATAAGAAGAACCCTGCTGGATCACACCAAAGCCTTATGTAGTGTAGTATTCTGTTTCCCTAGCAGCCAGCTAGATTATCATGGAAACACAGGAACCTGCCTTTTATCGGTCATGAGCCCATCTATCTTAGTGGTCCCCTCTCCTTCTGCTGTTTCCCAACACACCAGGAAACACACTAGACAAGTGTGCAAGACTCGTATTACCTCAGGGTTGTGGTGACTACCAGGTTGAAAACAAACACACCCACCCAAATAAACCTAGCAAGACCTGTATGAATTGTGTATCCTTTTCGGAGGGTGCCAGATATATTGTCTTGTGTGGTTCTAATGCATGTACACTATTTGTTGTTTAAATGTGGACTCGAGAGGGCTGTAGCCATGATGAGGAGTGAGATGGAGAAAGAGAGAGCTTATCAAGAATATTCTAGCCTTCCTTTCTAAATTTTCTTCCTTAGTTTTAAAAGTTACACGACACTTTATGCGCCTCCTTCCGGCAGCTCCGGCAGCCAAGCTGGTGCAAAACGTATTGCTCTTCTTTCCTTTGGGCCACATCAGCAAGGCCAAGGGGCGGGGTCTTGTCATCTGGGCAGCCCAGGACCCCCATACACACTGCCCAGGCTTGCACCCCAAGGAGGTCAGTTTGGTGCAGCTAGTGCCTGTATCTTCCTACCCATGGAAATGGGAATAAGGCATTTTACTGGTTGGAGGGGGAATCCCACCCCCCACAAACCTTTGTCTGTTTGGAAAACAAAACACTGCCTCATTCTGAGCAATGGATTAGGTTAATTTTCATATTTATCGGAGCCCTAATGCACAAACCCCAATTTTTGACTATTGGGAAATTCAGGTGCCCTTCTATTCTTTTCTGGGTGTGACTATAGTACATTGGTTTGGAGGTTTCACTTGTGTATATTTCTGAGCAGTCATTTAAAATACCTCTATCGTTTATTTTTGTTCTCTTTTTTAATGTAGTAAAGGATGAATGAATGTGGACAGTGCCAGTTGGTACAATTCCCTTTCTTAAGTGGGACAATAGCGCTTTGGCTCAGGCCTCGGGTTTTTCCAGATGATTAGACAACCTTCATCCGTCTAGTCTCTTGCCACATAATTCTTTGGCTCTGTATATTCCCTGACACTTTTATAGCTATTGCATAGTGCTGGTAGCAAGTTAATTATCTAATCACCTGTTAACCTGGAGGAGAAACCCAACTTTCTTTCAAAGGAAGTTTTTCATGTTGTCGTTAGAGATTTCATCACAGCACATGCTTAAAGGCAAATGACTCTGGTTTTGCAGCTTTGACACGAGCACAGCACCTGTGCCAATTCAATTTATTCAGCTTGATCAGGAAGCCTGCTCATTCAGGAGTGCACATGAACTTCACTCACACGTTACCCTGGAATGGGCTGCCTTCTCGAAATGAACTGAATAATGAACCATGTGCGGAAGTTGATGGAGTGGTGCCTGTTGTTGGTCGAATCCTGCTAAGTTAGAGTAGACCCACTGCAATTAATGAACTTAAGTTAACCATGTCCATTATTTCCAATGGATCTACTCTGCCTAGGGTTAGCACTGGTTACAACCCTATGCTTTTAAAGTAGATGCTCAGTGGAATCAATCCAATTTCATAAAAATCACATTGTTGGCTGGGAATCTTAAATTACCAATTGGTATACCTGTCCTTTCTCTTAAGGAGTTTGGCATTGTGCACAGCAGAGCTTTCCAAACTGTTTGTTGCGGCACATTAGTGTGTCGGCTGCAGTGTGGCTGTGTCTCATTCAAATGCTTCCCACGCTCTTCTTGGGGCTGGAAGGGGGTTAATTGAACCTCTGGCTTGCTAGTAAAACCGAATTACTGTGTCGCGAAATGATGCTTGTCCAAAAAGTGTGTCACCAACATGAAAAGTTTGGAAAGCTCTGGTGTGCAGCTTCCTACCCCTCTCTAAACCCTGTGAGATAGGCTAGACTGAGCTCATGCAATGGGATGAGATTTGCCAGTAATCTTAGCCATTCAGTGGGGAGTAGGACCATCACGGATGTAAGGTTTTGTTTTATTTTGAAACCACTAGGAGCAAAAAGCAGCTGCAGGAAGGGGGTAACTTAGAGCAGGAATCTAGCAAGGGAAGAAAGAGTTAACACCACTTTGCGCACTGTGCAGTTCTGATCCAGATTGCCCTATTTCACCCTTCTGGCTAATTTTTAATAAAAGAAAAAGGTTGATCCTTGGGCACCATTAGTGCTGTTTTTAGCCTCTTCCCTGTGGCTTGTATACATATGGTGGAACATGGAAAGGCATCTCCAGATTCCTCCTACATATTAGCTTTTAAAATCAATTAATTGTCAACTGATGACCAGGCAGGAAAAGTAGATTCACAGTGGACAGATCTCAATCCTCTTGCCATTTCTGTGACAGGTTTTCTACCTGCAGCTCCATATTTCCCCCTACATTTTCTTTCTTCTTGTAGGGGTTGTCTGTGTCTGCCAGTGTCCCTTTAAAAATACATTTTAACCTCTCCTCTCTGCATGGTCAGTGGCTGTTGGGTCACTATTAATGGGTGCAATTTGTTAGAAGTCAGAAGATTATTGCTGTCGCAGGTTTTTTCTCCAGAACACTGAGTTCCACTGTAACGTTTCTGATTTGGTGAGCAGGACTGGATGGGATGAGGAGAGAAACTTTTGCAAACTTAGCCTATTAAAAAGGCTGAACTGTAGCCATAACAACACTCCTGTTATTCAAGTCTTTGGCTATCTTGAGGGTGTCTTTTATACTTGGGATGTAAAGTCTGTGGCCTCCCAGATTTTGCTGGACTGCAGCTGTAGTGCAACCACACCTGAAGAGCCACAGATTCCCCACCTCTGCAATACATACCCCCTCCAGCCCTCCCAAAAGTGCATGCTTGTTTTCTTCAGTGCCCATGAAAACGTGTATGGAAACTTCCTAATTTTCTGGCTGAGTCTTCCTCCCTCCTATGTTCCCAATCTCCAGATGTGTACATGTTGGCTGTGCTTTGTTTAAAAGGGCCTTGTGTCTTCACGAGCACTGATGTACCCAGTACAGTGGTACCTCGGGTTACATACGCTTCAGGTTACAGACGCTTCAGGTTACAGATTCCACTAACCCAGAAGTAGCACCTCAGGTTAAGAAGAAGAAGAAGAAGAGTTTGGATTTGATATCCCGCTTTATCACTACCCTAAGGAGTCTCAAAGCGGCTAACATTCTCCTTTCCCTTCCTCCCCCACAACAAACACTCTGTGAGGTGAGTGGGGCTGAGAGACTTCAGAGAAGTGTGACTAGCCCAAGGTCACCCAGCAGCTGCATGTGGAGGAGCGGGGAAGCAAACCCGGTTCCCCAGATTGTGAGTCTACCGCTCTTAACCACTACACCACACTGGCTTAAGAACTTTGCTTCAGGATGAGAACAGAAATCATGCTCCAGCAGTGTGGCAGCAGCAGGAGGCTCCATTAGTTAAAGTGGTGCTTCAGGTTAAGAACAGTGTCAGGTTAAGAACGGACCTCCAGAACGAATTAAGTTCTTAACCCGAGGTACCACTGTAAATCGAAACCGACAAAACGCCATGGAGGTGAAATCATGGGATTGGGTTCAGATGCTGATGCAGAGCACCATGGCTCAGCATCTCAGAAGCCCCTCTCCTGCATTATGTGTGACGATACCTAAATAGGAGATAAAGCAGGACTTGTGAACAGTGGCAGTGCACATTTGCTACAGCGCTTATTCCAAGTCATGATTAAATCCCTTCTTGGAGGCTTCTTTGAGATACCTGCTTGGCTACTGGGGGGAAGGGAACAGAATATTGTACTGGGAAATCTCAGGCCAGGGACCTCTGCCAACATGGCCCTTTGGACTTTGCAGTTCACACCCTGTTTCCCAGGCCGTACCCTTCAATGACCCTGCACCTTCCCCAGGCATTTTTTGCCTGGCTGGAATGTGTCCTTGAACTGCAATAAGGCCTCTTGCTTGCCCTGGATGGACGATCATAGAACTGTAGATTTGGAAGGGACCCTGAGGATCACCTGGTCCAACCCCTTGAAATGCAGGAATTTGCAGTTGTCCCATATGGGGATCAAACCTGCAACCTTGGCATTGTCAGCACCTTGCTCTAACCATCTGAGCTATCCAGAATCAAGAGATGTGTGGCAAGAGGATTGTGCTGTGTGTAGAAACCTCTGACTTTCGCTGTACAAGGGCAAGAGGCAAGCATAGTATCCCATCCATGTCAGCCTCTGGCCTCTCAGGCTGAAAAAAGTTCCCTACTAGATGTACCTGGGGTATTTTTTTTGGTCCAGTCAAGCAGGGCTCATTTTATATTAAATGCATGGATGAGTCCACCCTACCCTCACAGAAATCTAGGCAGGGAGATAAGCAAAGTCATGTCATCGAACCTGACAATTTAATTTTAAAAACTTATGGATTGGAAACAAATTCGTTTCAGCTTTAAAATGGTGCTGCACTTTTAAGAGAGAGAGAGGGAGTTAAGGCTTGAAGGCCGTTTAAATAGCTCTGAGACGTAATCTTGACAAGTTAAGAATCTTCTAAGTGAATGAACAGATGGCATAATTAATATGCTGCTTTCAGCTTCCTCCTTGGAACACACAGCCTGGGAGGACCACATAACATTTTGTTGCCTAGTGGTGTCTTTAAAAACCTTTTAAAAATAAAATAAAAATGTTACCATGCAGTTTGTATACTGAATCGGCAAGCTGCTATGGTCAGGCAGCAGACTTCCAGATTCAATAAGGTTGCAGCCACTCCTAGCAAATCAATGATTAATTTAAGCAAGAGAAAATAAATATTTGTCCTTCACTGGGCATGAACAGTTGCCAGTGAGTCTTGGGTCAATGGACTGCAACATTTTGGGTGGAGAAAAGAATGTCTTTCCATTGAGTTTAAAGATGCATAAATTGGGCCAGGGATGTTGTTAAGGGTGTCTGAACCCCTGATATGCTCTCTCAATATCAGATCTGCTCCTTTTCCCCCATTTGCAAAACTTCAGTCATGCTGCATAAAAACTTAGAAAAACAATGCTGGATTGGCCAAAGCCCAGCTTTCTGTTCTCACAGTGGCCAATCAGATGCACATGGGAAGCCTGCAGACTGCAAACTACACTTACCACTTGTGAATCCCTGCTACTGCTATTGAGAGGCAATACAGTGTCGGTGAGGCTGCAGCTACTTGCCTTTTATTTTGTCCAGAGACCCAAATTTTACATCTATACAGTGGTACCTAGGGTTTCATATGCTTCAGGTTACATACGCTTCAGGTTACAGAAATACCCAGAAATACTACCTTGGGTTAAGAACTTTGCTTCAGGATGAGAACAGAAATCGTGCGGCGGTGGCGCAGCGGCAGCAGGAGGCCCCATTAGCTAAAGTGGTGCTTCAGGTTAAGAACAGTTTCAGGTTAAGAACAGGCCTCCAGAATGAATTAAGTTCTTAACCCGAGGTACCACTGTAATGTCTATGTTCCTCTCAGCCAGTCTGCAACATTGCTTGGGCAATGATGAGGGATGATGAGAGCTGCAAGCCAACAACATTTGGAGAGATCACATTGGCTACCCCTCACATAACAAATTGAGAAGTTCCTAGATGAGCTTCGCTTGTTAGTTTGGGAACACAGATAGGTGTCTTTCATGAACAGAAAACTGTTTTGAAATGTTAGGTAAAGGGTAAAGGGACCCCTACCATTAGGTCCAGTCGTGACTGACTCTGGGGTTGCGGTGCTCATCTCGCTTTATTGGCCAAGGGAGCTGGCGTACAGCTTCCAGGTCATGTGGCCAGCATAACTAAGCCGCTTCTGGTGAACCAGAGCAGCTCAATGAAACACTGTTTACCTTCCCGCGGAAGCGGTACCAATTTATCTACTTGCACTTTGACGGGCTTTCAAACTGCTAGGTTGGCAGGAGCAGGGACCGAGCAACGGGAGCTCACCCCGTCGTGGGGATTCGAACCGCCAACCTTCTGATCAGCAAGTCCTAGACTCGGTGGTTTAACCCACAGCGCCACCCGCGTTTTGAAATGTTAAAACACTCTTAAAAAGATAGCTTTTTCAGATAAATATGCTGTTAGTTATAGTTTTATCTGGGTCAGCTCTTTTCTCAGTATGCATATAAAATTATATAGATGGTATAACCGGTAAGATAATGACATGCTAATTTCATAAATGCTTCCCTTCCCCGTGGGACCTGTTTTTTCTTTTTAAAAAAATCTATTAGCTGATAAAATATTTCCATCTTTTAAGTCATGAAACAGTTTTGATGTTAAGACTGGGCTTTCCTTTTTCATAGCCGATGACTGTTTCCTGTGTTAACTGTGATTGCTGGAAAACTAATCTGCCCTTTTACATCATCTATTTTTAATGGATGCTTAAATAGAGTCTATGTTGCAGCAAGCCTTGTCTGCCTTTATAAGAAGTTCCAAACTATTTGAACAGTTTAACTGAAAAGCACCATCAGTAAAAATGCAATATGATGCACTGTTGTGCCGGTAAAAATGGTTGCTTTAGGCTACATTCCAATTCCAGAAGAGGAAAGTATATTAAGTTTGCCAGAAAATAAAACATTTTTTAATGCCGTACTTCATGTGTTGGCCCTGATCCAGCCCTACTTGAGCCGGGCTGGGCTTCTGAATGCTTGCTGTATTGAAAGCAATATGGCAGAAGTCAACATGGTGCCTCCAGATGTTATTCGGGGTCCCAACTCCCATCAGCTCTGGTCAGTTTGGCTAATGGTCAGGTCAGGGGTGATGGGAGTTCAAGCCCAATGACATCAGGAGGGCACTGTGTTGCTCATCTCTGTGACACCTGCATTTGGGTACATATCCCCAGGATCTGTTAATGGCTTCCAACTCTTTGAAAAGAGGGACTTTTCCACGTGATCTCCAGTGGAACACAGAGATCTTCTGCTGGCATCTAAACCTGCCACTGCTAGTTTAACACCTTCGCATGAGGTTTCGTGGGGACGTGGGTGGCGCTGTGGGTTAAACCACAGAGCCTAGGACTTGCCGATCAGAAGGTCGGCAGTTCGAATCCCCGCGATGGGGTGAGCTCCCGTTGTTTGGTCCCAGCTCCTGCCAACCTAGCAGTTTGAAAGCACGTCAAAGTGCAAGTAGATAAAGTAGGTACCGCTCTGGCGGGAAGGTAAATGGCGTTTCCATGCGCTGCTCTGGTTAGCCAGAAGCGGCTTAGTCATGCTGGACACATGACCCGGAAGCTGTCTGCGGACAAATGCCGGCTCCCTCGGCCAATAAAGCAAGATGAGCGCCGCAACCCCAGAGTCGGTCATGACTAGACCTAATGGTCAGGGTCCCTTTACCTTTACCTATGAGGTTTCGTGTCCTCGCCATTCAAATTTAGAAAAGTCACTTGATAAGAGAGTCATTCTGGAGGAAATTGTTTGTGGGGACCTAGTCCAAAACCTCTTGCAGCTCAGTTATGTGACCTGGCAACCCCGTCATAGAACGTCAGCAAAAAAGGGTGCAGTAACTCAAACTCTACTTTAAAGGCTTGTTTGCTCTCTGCCAGCCCAGCTCCTTGAACTGAGTGTGGAATAGGAATGTGCTTAGGAATGCTCTGTTAATTGCCTAAACCAGCCCTAGGCAAATCATTCTCATCTTTCATTACCTGAGTCTTGGCTTATCATAGAATCATAGAATCATAGAGTTGGAAGAGACCACAAGGGCCATCGAGTCCAACCCCCTGCCAAGCAGGAAACACCATCAGAGCACTCCTGACATATGGTTGTCAAGCCTCTGCTTAAAGACCTCCAAAGAAGGAGACTCCACCACACTCCTTGGCAGCAAATTCCACTGTCGAACAGCTCTTACTGTCAGGAAGTTCTTCCTAATGTTTAAGTGGAATCTTCTTTCTTGTAGTTTGGATCCATTGCTCCGTGTCCGCTTCTCTGGAGCAGCAGAAAACAACCTTTCTCCCTCCTCTATGTGACATCCTTTTATATATTTGAACATGGCTATCATATCACCCCTTAACCTCCTTACTTGAAGATGCATTTCCCTCCTTGCAGTAGCTGTTCGGGGAAATGAGGGGCCGGGCTGGACTGAAGTAAATAGTTTCAGGGGCAGGAGTATGTACTTTGCTTAGTAAATTATTATTTCTTTGCACTGAAAACAGGAAGGGTATTAAACGACATTGCATATTTTTCTAAGCACATGTTCATGAGAACTCATTAATATGGCTATCGTGCAGCTGCCTTTGAAAGGAAGTGTGCATTATTCAAACCTACAGAACTGTGGGGGAGGTTATGGTGCCACAGAGAGGCAGAATTTGGCCATTATAAGCCGCTCAGTTCATCAATTGCAAAACCAGGATAGATGAAGCCAGTTCCTGGCAGGTGCTTTTAAAAAACAAAAACCCTCCCAACCTACATCAAAAAATATTTCCAAGCGCCCTGAATTCTCTGTCTACATTTGCATAAAATCAACACACAACTATAGCAACGCCCTTTACATGACACTGCTTATCAACTCCTGATTTATTTCTTTTCCGCTGGAGTAATTACTCAGTGCCTAATTAGATTTACAGTATTGCTTCATCACTTAAGCAATGCAAATGCACAACACAGCCCTTGGAAGGGGAAGTGTCGTTAAATTTGTCAGCTGCAATGCTGAATGGCTTGCCTTTCTTAAAAATTCCTTGTTTACAGCCTGTTAAACTGAACACTTCTGCTTTGTGCATGCACCCCTTGTACCAGGTGCATAGCTGCTTAATGCGCAGCAAATCCTCAGAGGGAAGAAAGTAGAAAGACCCTGACAGTGCTTTATCACTCTGTGGGTTTCTCATTAGATCACCCCTACAGTATAATCAACTATAAATAGAGATCTGCTAATTTGATGAAGAGGTTGTAGGTATGTAGATAATTGAACAAATGCATCACTGTTCCCAAAAGCAGGACTAGCCTCCTTCTGCTTTTCTAAACTCTGGAGACAAGAGTTGTGGGTAGTGGGAGAGAAGAGAACCCTAAAGCAACAATGATGGATTTTGTGTACAGTCCAGCAACAGAAAAATTTAAATCAACCCACTTACCAAGGCTTCCATTCCAGAAGGCAATTGTTCCGTTCAGGAATTTTTCCCTTTCATCGACATTCTTTTGTAGAATGGTGATGCCCATTTTGTAAGCTTCTGTATAAAGGGCATGCAATTATTCTTGTTTTCACAGATGCTTTTTTTTTGTTAGAGGAACACTCTCTCGACCTTGGTTTTTAATTCTAAAGAGCATGTGACTTATTCTGCCTCTCTTACTCATCCATGCACATACACACACAGGAGCTTCAGCAGGAGCTTGGCCCTAGGCACTGCTACGCATGTTTGCCCCATCATCTAGGGATTTTGGGAACTGCGGAAAATAGCTAATTTATAGCCTGCTCCATCCCAAGGGTTCTAGCCTGGTAAACTAACAAAATCTCAATTACATAGTCACCCAACTTCATCTCTTCCTATTTGTGGCTACCCAAAACCAACATGGGTAAAAACAATTCAAATTTTTGGGATTTTGCATGTTGCCGAGAGGCAGGGAGGGGTGTCTGCCACCCAGAATGCCTCTTTACACTCCTGCAGTCTTGATGATCCATAGGTAGCAAACGACAGGGGGCATTCCTTGGCTTCCAAGTGACCGTGGCAGAAGGTGGTCTTTTAGGTATGTTGGAGACAGCTTGGTCACATCATGAGAAGAGAAGACTCCCTGGAAAAGACCCTGATGTTGGGAAAGATTAAGGGCACAAGGAGAAGGGGACGACAGAGGACGAGATGGCTGGAAAGTGTTCTCGAAGCTACTAAAATGAGTTTGACCAAACTTTGGGAGGCAGTGGAAGACAGAAATGCCTGGCATGCTCTGGTCCATGGGGTCACAAAGAGTCGGACATGACTAAACAACTAAACAACAAAAACAACATTGTATGTTGTTTGGGAGTTTGGGAGTGTAGTTTGGGAGCACACAACATGTGAAGAGCTTTCTTTTGTCTGTCCTGAATGTTTCAACATTCAGCTTCATTTTGATGCCAAGTTCTCATGTTACGAGAAAGGGAGGGAAACTTTATTCACCTTGCATAATTTTACACACTTCTCTCATGTTGCCTCTTCCTCACCTTTTCTCTAAAGTGAAAAGTCTTAAACACTGCAACCTATCTTCATAGGAGGGTTGCTCCACCCTATTCATCATTTTGGTTGCTCTTTTCTGAAACTTTTCTAACTCAACAGTATCCTCTTTTGAGATGAGGTGACCAGAAATCCACACAGAACTATAGCACAGGCAACTTCCTGTTTCCTTGGTGGTTGTGTTCCAGGTCAAAGCATGCCATGGCAGAGTTCCGCCCCCAATTCTGCCCCCATTCCTCCTTCTCCCACATCCAAAATGACCCGTGCATTGGTGGTTGTGCATCAATTGGATGTACCTAAAATGGTTGCCCTAGGGACACGGGTGGCACTGTGCGTTAAACCACAGAGCCTAGGACTTGCCCATCAGAAGGTCAGCGGTTCGAATCCCCACGACGGGGTGAGCTCCCGTTGCTCGGTCCCTGCTCCTGCCAACCTAGCAGTTTGAAAGCACAAAGTGCAAGTAGATAAATAGGTACCGCTCCAGAGGGAAGGTAAACGGCGTTTCCGTGCGCTGCTCTGGTTTGTCAGAAGCGGCTTAGTCATGCTGGCCCCAAGACCCGGAAGCTGTACGCCGGCTCCCTCGGCCAATAAAGCGAGATGAGTGCCGCAACCCCAGAGTCAGTCATGACTGGACCTAATGGTCAGGGGTCCCTTTACCTTTAAAATGGTTGCCACCTGAATTTCCCTAGTACCCCTTCCTGCTCCTGTTGTCTCACCACCGAATGTTGAGGGAGCTCATCTTCAGCAGTACTTACAGCCCCTTTGATCTGTGCTCTTGCATGTTTGGTATTCAAGCTTGAGTGCAAGACGTTCGGATAGTTTTTGTGAGCCAGAAGAAAAAAGAATTGTACTGAAAGGTTGGCAGGCACAGATGACTCCCAGGTCCTTGGCCTTTAGCGCTCCTTCAGAATGCATCCTGTCCACAGCGGTATCAGGGACCACCCTCATTTTCATTAGAGAGCACTCTCTGAGGATGCAACCCTTCCAGTTTAATTTCCAGTCAGCTACAATTTGGAATATTTGCAGCCACAATCGAAGTTTGCATCCTGAAAGGCATGACTGCAGAACACTGTCGGGAGAATAAGAGGGCTGAAGTTAATGAAGGAGATTAAACGGAACAAGAGAAAGAGCTGCCAGAAAGCCCTTATTCATTGCATGTGATTTACGTGTCTTGTTATAGAGTGACGCATGCCGTAAATGTTGACATGCAATATTTGCTAGCCAGACTTACAGAGATTGTACATAAAGGTACGCTTAGAGCATTTGATGAGTGGCCTTAATCTTTATACCCTGGCATATAATTTCAAATTAAATTTAGGATCACATGTGTGTAGGGGCTCATGTGTTTTGCCTATCCTTAGTGATTGGCGTGAGGAGTTCCCTAAACAGGGATGTCCCTGCATCTGCGTCTTTGCTTTTGGCCACCTAGATTGGTTTGTAATACACTTCATATCACTACGTGCTTGGTTTCCTACTGTTTTTTCTGAGTTTTACCTAGAGTATGACAAACCCATTAGATTTCAAAATTAAAAGTTAGTGATTTGGAACTTGCCTTCCCAAAATGTTGGAAAGCATGAGCCAGTTGTAAAATTTCTAAATTTATCTAGCCACACAACGCAATCTAATTTCTTCGTTTCTACCATGCACCAGATCTACCTAGCCTGACTCATGGTGCTATATTTGAACCCTGCCCTGATTCCAGCCTTCCAAAAGTTTAGAGGAGAGTGAGAAAGGAGAAATTTGAAACAGGAGTAAGCAGGATGTTCACAGGGTCTGGAGGCAAACACAGATTGACTTAAATAAGGCTGTGCATTGATCTGTTGATTGAGCACCTAATCTCCTCCTGGAGCTGTGACCTTCCATATCTTTTTTTTTTTTTAAAGAAACCAGATGGGCAGGCTGTGAACATGCAGAATACGAGATGTGCAATGTTAGAGAGGTGCTAGGAAAGTTTCAAAAAAATGATTTAAGCACCCCTAGAGAAAGTGAGGGGACGCGGGTAGTGCTGTCCACTGAGCCTCTTGGGCTTGCCAATCAGAAGATTGGTGGTTCAAATCCCGCGATGGTGTGAGATCCCGTTGCTTGGTACCAGCTCCTGCCAACCTAGCAGTTCGAAAGCACGCCAAAAAAGTGCAAGTAGATAAATAGATACTGCTCCGGCAGGAAGGTAAACGGCGTTTCCGTGCGCTGCTCTGGTTTCGATGTTATGTTGCGCCAGAAGCGGCTTGGTCATGCTGGCCACATGACCCGGAAAAACTGCGGACAAACGCCGGCTCCCTCGGCATGTAAAGCGAGATGAGTGCCGCAACCCCAGAGTCGTCTGCGACTGGACTTAACTGCCAGGGGTCCTTTACCTTTACCTTTTTAGGGAAAGTGACCTTTGGCTCTGACCTGATTCCTCTGCATTCAGCCAGCCCCTTAGCAGACTTTATTCTGCAATAAGTAACAGGGATTGGGCAGCAGCCAACTATGCAAATATTTATGGTGCTCAGAACAGATGTGTGGTGTCAGTAATGGGATGGGGGGGAAGGTATAAATCAAAGCTGAAACAGTTAAGGCGGAGGTACTGTTCTCCTGACTGTGGAGGCAGTATTTAACCAGTGGTAGAGTTGGGTTACACTCCCTCTTAAATAACAAGTTTGCAGCTTGGAGGTACCCTTGGATCCAGCATTGGATGCTTAATTGCCACCTACAGCTTGAATCACCTTTTGCCCACCTCTTCACTGTACATTTAAAGCAGTTTCATGCCACTTTAAACAGTCATGGCTTCCCCCCAAAGAATCCTGGGAGCTGCAGTATGATAAGGGTGCTGAGAGCTATTAGGAGACCCTCAAAGAGCTACAATTCCCAGAGTTCCCTAAGAAGAGGGATTGATTAGTAAACCACTCTGGGAGTCATAGCTTCAAAGGGAATAGGGAACAATACCCTAAACAAAGATTTTCATGAGAAGCCATGGCTGTTTACAGGAGCATCAAAGTGCTTTAGGTGCATGGTGGAGATCGTGGGGTCTGAATCTTCTCCTCTGCCATTCTTTCTCATGCTTTGGTAACACCTAGACTTGATTACCCATTCTATATACGGCAGCTGGGTTGTTGGCCGATGCCTGCTTAGAATTAGAAATTTGTATTTAGATAATGAAGAGTTCTTGGTTGGCTCCCAGTTCGTTTCCAGGCACCACTCAAAGTGCTGCCTTTGACCTTTTGAAGGCCTAACTGTATTTCCGATGCAAAAATTCAAAAAAATAATTCTGAAATTAGTTACGAGTGAGAGTAGAGTGTTGGAAGGCACAAGCTGTAACTTAAAACATCTGCATCTGGGTGCAAACAATCCCCTTTCTCTGTTTATGCATCAAGCTTTTGCACAAAAATGTCAAGAGAACAAGTTGCCATGAGCTAGCTTAAATGTCGTAAACAACTTTTAAAAGAATAAGGCTTCACCCTGAGCTACTGCAAAAAATTACTGAAGGAAATCTGGTGTGCATGTGTTTAAAGAGAGAGGAGAATGAGATTTCTTTGCCCCCGTTGGTTCAGTAGCCCTTTGGATATACAAGTCATGTTACATTTGCTGTAAAAAGAGCAGAAATCCACTTTCAGTGCCTACTGCTTTTCCTTCAGTGAGCATGAAAATATCTTGGGAGACCTGAATGCTTGCCAGCTTGATAACAGCTTGTTACTTCTGCCTTGTTTTGTTCCCCCCTCCTGCTTGCTTTTCTGTCATGCATTTTAGAAAAATCAATGTATTTAGAATATAATGAAAATTAATGGGAACACAAATTTGAAGGCACAAGTCCTTTGTTGCCGAAAAAAGGCTGATGTGCACTCTTGATTTGCACCTTTGCAAACTTGGCTTCAATTGCGGCACGCAAGGTTCGAGTGAAATTAATTTGTTCTGACTTCCTAGTGGCTCGGAGGACGCTCCTTCCCTGGAACAATCAGGCAATTCAGCAGAAAACAGTACTGGGCCCTTAAGGGAGGTGTGTGGGCCGCGAATGAAAGAGTGGGAGTTAGAAAGAAGTTAAACTTAACATCCTCGTATTAAAAAATGGCAGGATGATTGTCTGTTATGTGCTTAGCACTTTGTAGCAATTTGTCTTCACAAGATGCCTGCATTTTACCTTACTTCGCTGTGATTGTATTTAAATCACCCTATAACTTAAAACAAAAAACAAAAACCTAAATGTACTGGATAGAAAACATCTCCTGGTGCTGTGGAAGAGTGAGGGTCAAGCTTTGGGGAAGAGCTATATCTCAAACTTTGCATGCAGAAGGTCCCAGATTCAGTCTTCCACATCTCCCAGTATGGCTGGGAAGGGCTCTGACTCAAAACCTTGGAGAACTGCTGCCGATCACTGTAGACCAGGCATGTCCAAAGTCTAATCCGGCCGGTTTTATCCAGCCCCCGTGGCAGTTTAGGTTTCGAGTTATTCAATCCTAAAAAAAAAACAACTCAACAACTTTGGGGTAAAATTTTTAAAAAAGCTCAGTAACTGCAACCCCTAAAAAAGGCTAAACGTCTTTGGTCGCCCCTCATGCATTTTCACTTTGTCAAATCTGGCCCTCTTTGAAAAAAGTTTGGGCACCGCTGGTGTAGACACTACTGAGATGGATGGACCAATGGTCCAACTTGGAATGAGCCAGTTTCCTACGTTTGTGGTCAACGCAGCATCACTACGAGAGAGTGCCTTTCAAGTGCTCACTTCCTTATGCATGCTTGGCCTTCCCTATTTAGCACAGGAAAGTTCTTCGTGCAACTTTTAATCTCATTCACTTGATTAAGGTCCACAATCATGCAGGAAGTCAACTTTGTGTTCAGATACAGTGGTACCTCAGGTTAAGTACTTAATTCGTTCCGGAGGTCCGTACTTAACCTGAAACTGTTCTTAACCTGAAGCACCACTTTAGCTAATGGGGCCTTCTGCTGCCGCCACGCCGCCGGAGCACGATTTCTGTTCTCATCCTGAAGCAAAGTTCTTAACCTGAAGCACTATTTCTGGGTTGGCGGAGTCTTTAACCTGAAGCGTATGTAACCTGAGGTACCACTGTAAATGCAAATAACTACCTCACTTGCAGATCTTCCCCACTTAACATGGCAAAGGTCAGAGGCTCAGTGTGCAGGGCAATGTGCATGGAAATATTGGGAGTGGGTCTTGTGCACCTCCCTATCCATGGATGCAGAGTTCTAGTATGGGTTAGCAGTCCTTTTGAAGTCCATGCTTCCTTAATGGGCGTTTTCCTGATGGAAAAAAACATTGCCAAGCTTATTTCTTGTAAAATACTTCAGCCTCTGAGAATGAGGGATCACAAAGAGGCGGGGTGGGGGAATCTTTCTGAGTTATAATGTATGTTCTCTCTCTCTTCCCCCCCTATTACAACTATTGTAAGTGTTGCTTTCATTTCCTCCTCAAGCAATTTTCAGAAGTTAATACTTCTCAGAATATTGCAGCACTTCCTGTGTCCCCCGAATCCCTCTGAATTCATTTCCAAAGGTTTCACTCTTATCTTCTTTGCTACAGTTGATTCATATTTAATATAGATCGGTCCCTGCATCTGAAATGTTTCAGTTGCTTTATGCACCTCTATGAATACATAAACTGAAAGAATTGATAAATGCACTGTGCATGCTTCCATAATGCATTTGAGATGTTTCCCACCAGGGCAAAGGAAGGTTATGCCTCATGCATCTTTGGTCAGCTCCTGCCCTTCTTCATCTTCATCCAGCCACCCATCCATTTAGCTATCCTGCCACTAGGAATGGGCAAGCTGTGGTCTCCAGGCATTTTGAGACTTCTAATCCCATTGCCCCTGACCCTTTGCCTTACAGGTTGGAGCTGATGGCATTTTGGAGTCTAACAACATCTTGTAAGGTCACAGGTTCCCCATCTATGATCTGTATAACTTGTTTTTTTAGCTCACGTGAGCTATCCAAAGCAGATTACAACTTCTGGGACGCAGGTGGCGCTGTAGTCTAAACCACTGAGCTTCTTGGACTTGCTGATCAGAAGGTTGGCAGTTTGAATCCCCACAACGGGGTGAGCTCCCATTGCTCTGTCCCAACTCTTGCCAACCTAGCAGTCCAAAAGCACAGCAGTGCAAGTAAATAAATAGGTGCCGCTGTGGTGGAAAGGTAAACGGTGTTTCCATGCGCTCTGGTTTCCGTCATGTTGTTCCATTGCACCAGAAGCGTCATGCTGCCCAAATGACCCAGAAATCTGTCTGTGGACAACTGCCAGCTCCCTCGGCCTGAAAGCAAGATGAGTGCTACAACCCCATAGTCACCTTTGTCTGGACTTAACCGTCCAGGGGTCCTTTACCTTTTAGCTTACACCTTAAAAAAACAACCACAAAACCACAGCTGGTTGTTGTTGTTGTTGTTGTTGAAGCCAAATAAGGAATGTGACAGATTTCATAGTAAAGAAGGAGAAATGAGGGGCTTGGGTGGTGGCAGCCTGCAGAGAAAGGCACCTCCTGGTGATCTATGTTAGTGGTGCAAAACCTCTGGGTACGGTTGGTCTCCAACTCCCATCAGCCCCAGTTTTCTGGCATGCACAAAAATTGTAGACCTTGGTTCAATGCAGGAGCATGGGGGCTTTTCCAGGGGTATTGCTACCAGTTCTAGGTCCAAATCCCCAAAGTGATTGAATAGAAATAGATTGGTCTAAACTAACTTAGACCTAAGTATAGGTCTGTAGTAGTAAGTGATGGATTCTGGCTTCTGCTTCTTTCTTTATACATATATGCACACACACATATATGCACATGCACACATGCACACACACACACACACACACACACACACATATACACACACAGTACATACATACATACCTACATACATACACACACACACACACACACACACACACATATATATATACACACACACATATATGGGAATGGAATCCTGAGCTGGGTCATCGCTGGTGATAGGGACATTGCAAAGGAGCTTGAAAATGAGTTGAAGGCAATTGATGGTGTACTTGAATTGGCCAAAAGGCCAGCACGTACTCCTTAATTTGATTATGGGCCAGGGGCAAGCATTTTAAAGTTCCATTTATTTTAATGGGAAAGGTTTGAGAACTTGCTTTACTCCACTGAAACAATGGGGCTTCAGAAGTGGATGGATAAGTATGGTTTAATGGAGAACCGCCTGTTAAGAAAGAGACTTGCAAATTGAGTCCACCAGTAGGCAGCCTTTTGTTCCAAACTTTTGAGAAAAGGAAGTCAGGGTGGGAATGTTGTCTTTATTGTCCTTTTCTGGTGCCACTACCGAGAAGGCCCTCTGCCTGGTTCCCTGTAACTTGGCTTCTCACAGCAAGGGAACCGCCAGAAGGCCCTCGGCGCTGGACCTCAGTTTGCGGGCAGAACAATGGAAGTGGAGACGCTCCTTCAGGTATACTGGACCGAGGCCATTTAGGGCTTTAAAGGTCAGCACCAACACTTTGAATTGTGCTCGGAAACGTACTGGGAGCCAGTGTAGGTCTTTCAAGATGGTCTCAGCGGCCGCTCCCAGTCACCAGTCTAGCTGCCGCATTCTGTATTACTTGTAGTTTCCGGGTCACCTTCAAAGGTAGCCCCACATAGAGTGCATTGCAGTAGTCCAAGCGAGAGATAACCAGAGCATGTACCACTCTGGCAAGACAGTCCGCGGGCAGGTACGGTCTCAGCCTGCATACCAGATGGAGCTGATAAACAGCTGCCCTGGACACAGAATTGACCTGCGCCTCCATGGACAGCTGTGAGTCCAGAATGACTTCCAGGCTGCGCACCTGGTCCTCCAGGGGCACAGTTACCCCATTCAGGACCAGGGAGTCCTCCACACCTGTCCGCCTCCTGTCCCCCGAAAACAGTACTTCTGTCTTGTCAGGATTCAACCTCAATCTGTTGGCCGCCATCCATCCTCCAACTGCATCCAGACACTCACACAGGACCTTCACTGGTTCCGATTTGAAAGAGAGGTAGAGCTGGGTATCATCTGCATACTGATGAACACCCAGCCCAAACCCCCTGATGATCTCTCCCAGCGGCTGCATGTAGATGTTAAAAAGCACTCTGTGTTTCCATGCTGGCGCAGAAGAGGGGAATATTCATATTGTAGCAGAATTGTTAAAAATCTATATATACTTTCTACCAATTGGAATGGCAGAGCAGGGATGGAAAAATCAGCCGCCCTTCTACCAGCCCATTTGCCTGCCTGCCTGCCTGGAGTTCTTTCCTGCGTGGCTGAAGTTACCAGGTCAGCTGTTCAGTTGTAAGGTCGGACTTGCAGATTTAAACACAATGTAAAACTGCGAGCCAGCTTTCCTCGGGGAGGATTGCTCTTGCATGTACGTTCTTGATTTAAAAGGGAATAAAAGTTTTATTTGAGAAATTTGTGCTTTCTGTGAAATGTGGTTCCTCCGAGGTCATAATCTCATTCCTCCAAATAACCCAGTAATGCCTGGGCTGAGACAGGAATTCACTTTATGGTCTTGACATATTGCCTTGGAGCCCTGGGAGGAGTGGTCATTATGCTTGCAAAACAACTTGAACTTGAAAGTGCTGGGATATTTAACGGGAACACTTGTCCGTTGCTAAACACAGGCTATAAATAAAAATGTAATCCGAGGGAAGAATTCAGCTTCACAATCTCCCAACATTATTTAAAGCGAACAGCCCAGTCCACAGCCTAGTGGAGATGAAGTATTTGGATTAAACTTGTTTAGATTGATTGATTGCAGGAGGGCTCAAGTGGATGTAAGCCATTTTCTTTCTATTTTTGACCCCAGATTGTATCTCAAGCTGGAAAAGAAACGGCCCAGTGAATGCTCTTAAGGTGTATAGTGCAGCTCCGCTGATGAAGCTGAAACTAGTCTGGCTCATTTGTTGGCTGGGAGACCACCTCAGGCTTAATATGAAAGGAGCTCTCCGGTTCCCCAGAGGAAGGGTAATGAAAAAAGTATATACAGTGGTACCTCGGGTTACATATGCTTCAGGTTATAGACTCTGCTAACCCAGAAATAGTACCTCAGGTTAAGAACTTTGCTTCAGGATGAGAATAGAAATCGTGCTTCAGCGGCACGGCAGCAGCAGGAGGCCCCATTAGCTAAAGTGGTGCTTCAGGTTAAGTACGGACCTCCGGAACGAATTAAATACTTAACCTGAGGTACCATTGTACAAGTTTGCACCACCTAAATAAAAATCTGCTGTCAAATACAGTGGTACCTCAGGTTAAGAACTTAATTCTGTTCTTATCCTGAAACTGTTCTTAACCTGAGGTACCACTTTTGCTAATGGGGCCTCCCGCTGCCGCCACCACCACGCGATTTCTGTTCTCATCCTGAAGCAAAGTTCTTAATCCGAGGTACTATTTCTAGGTTAGTGGAGTCTGTAACCTGAAGCGTTTGTAGCCCAAGGTACCACTGTGGAAACATTTTGGAGGCGTGCTTCCTTTTGGCTCAATGTTAGACCATGAGCTTGGAATTTTGAATACAAGGGCCAGGTGCAACCTTCTCTCTAGCCCCTGGTCTCACACCCCTCACTTTACTCCTGGAGCTTTTTTGCTTCACTAGAAAGTGGCCTTGAACATGTGCAGTGCTCCTTTGCTGACCTGTATAGAGGATAGAGAGGCCTGTGTGAATGCGAAGGACCTAGTCTACTCTACATTGCTGTGCCCAATGTCCCTCTTAGTCATATCAATCGCTTACCTATCAGCTCAGTTGGTAGAGCATGAGACTCTTAATCTCAGAGCTGTGGGTTCAAGCCCCATATTGGGCAAAACATTCTTATAATAATAATAATAATAATAATTTATTATTTATACCCCGCCCATCTGGCTGGGCCTCCCCAGCCACTCTGGGCGGCTTCCATAAAAACCAAAAATACAGTAAAATATCACACGTTAAAAACTTCCCTGAACAGGGCTGCCTTAAGATGTCTTCTGAATGTCAGGTAGTTGTTTATCTCTTTGACATCTGCTGGAAGGGCGTTCCACAGGGTGGGCGCCACTACCGAGAAGGCCCTCTGCCTGGTTCCCTGTAGCTTTGCTTCTCGCAATGAGGGAACCGCCAGAAGGCCCTCGGCGCTGGACCTCAGCGTCCGGGCAGAATGATGGGGGTGGAGACGCTCCTTCAGGTATACTGGACCGAGGCCGTTTAGGGCTTTAAAGGGTCAGCACCAACACTTTGAATTGTGCTCGGAAACGTACTGGGAGCCAATGTAGGTCTTTCAAGACCGGTGTTATATGGTCTCGGCGGCCGCCCCCAGTCACCAGTCTAGCTGCTGCATTCTGGATTAGTTGTAGTTTCCGAGTCACCTTCAAAGGTAGCCCCACGTAGAGCGCATTGCAGTAGTCCAAGCGGGAGATAACCAGAGCATGCACCACTCTGGCGAGACAGTCCGCAGGCAGATAGGGTCTCAGCCTGCATACCAGATGGAGCTGGTAAACAGCTGCCCTGGACACAGATTTGACCTGTGCCTCCATGGACAGCTGTGAGTCCAAAATGACTCCCAGGCTGCGCACCTGGTCCTTCAGGGGCACAGTTACCCCATTCAGGACCAGGGAATCCTCCACACCTGCCCGCCTCCTGTCCCCCCAAAACAGTACTTCTGTCTTGTCAGGATTCAACCTCAATCTGTTAGCCGCCATCCATCCTCCAACCGCCTCCAGACACTCACACAGGACCTTCACCGCCCTCACTGGTTCTGATTTAAAAGAGAGGTTACGTTGCAACGGGTTGGACTAGATGACCCTCAGGGGTCCCTTCCAACTCTACCGTTATATGATTCTGTTATTCATATAGGAAATATTGTAACTAGAATGTTGAGAGATAAATCTTTGGCATCATAATTACACTGTTTAGATCTAATAAAGTGCATTCCAGTTAGCTTTGGCTTTTCTGCAGAAACTGAATTGAAATAGATTTTGCTTAGTTTTGTTGTAATGCAAGTTGCTCTAAAAGCTCATTAAATTGTGCCGTATTTTCCCCATCTAGTTTTTTGTTCCCAAAGGTTAGATGTATACTATTGCTACTGCTTTTTTAGGCAGAGATGAGGGAAACTGGTGATGCTACGGTACTGAGCTAGATGTGTTTGGTCCGATATTGCAGGCTTTTCTTGTGTTTTGTTCTTCTGACTGCCTTGTTTTTAATCCTTGTACAGCACTTAGAGAAATGTAGGTATTCTATAGATGATGATATCCAGCCATGAAGAGCTAATAGAGAGGGTTGCAATAAGGTCTCCAGAGCAGCTTCTGATTCCAGGACTGAGTGTTCACTGAGGTGCAATGACTGCCTATGCTTTCCCTCGCTACATTTACTGGCAAGGAAAAGCAGCAGGTGGTATTGATGTGATAACACTGCATTGGCGCTTTCCTGGGCTCAAACTATTTCCATCTTGGGGCAAGGGGAATAATTGCAGTAGCTAATGTAGAAAGTAGCATGGCATTCTTTTACATTAACTAAATGAATAAGATCTATGGGATTCCTCTTGAACGTTCTGCTCAGCCCCTGATGCAGGAAAAACATTATTATCTATTTTTTTTCCTGTTCCCCAAGTGAGGTAAAGTTAAAGGTAAAGGGACCCCTGACCATTAGGTCCATTCGCGGACAACTCTGGGGTTGCGGCGCTCATCTCACTTTATTGGGTGAGGGAGCCAGCATGACTAAGCCGCTTCTGACGAACCAGAACAGTGCACGGAAACGCTGTTTACCTTCCCGCCGGAAGGTACCTATTTATCTACTTGCACTTTAACATGCTTTTGAACTGCTAGGTAGGCAGGAGCTAGGACCGAGCAACGGGAGCTCACCCCGTCACGGGGATTCGAATCGCCGACCTTCTGATCAGCAAGCCCTAGGCTCTGTGGGGGGGGAAATCATGACTAGCAGTATAACTATATCTGCTCAGAAGCAAACCCTGTTGAGTTCAATAGTACTTAATTGCCAAGTAAGAGGATAGGATTGCAGTCTTAGCCTTAAATCCTATTGAACTCAATGGATCTTGCTTTTTAGTAGACATGTATAGACTAGCAATATTGCTCAAGTCGTCCCTCTTTTAAGCTGATTGCTGTAGCTATGGGCCAACCATGATACTAACCTGAATTACTATCAGTTCTTTTAAATGAAAATCTTGATATGCAGCTTTGGGAATAATAGCATACCTGCAATAATAATTCAGATCCACTTTGCAAAAATTATTTATCTGCTTTTCCAGTGTTATTATGAAATAAAGTGGAAATATCCATGAAAATAAATAAGCAGCTTTCACACATGGTTGAATGCGTGGAAACACTGAATGTTAGGCTTACCAAATATGAAATCATACCAAACAGGAAAAAACAATAAAATAACTTTATATGGGATATGGGAGAAACACAAAAATTTGAGCTGTTGTTCAATTTTGGGTTTAATCTCATCTCTCCTCTCCCATTTACTAAATTGCACAAGACTACAGTTCTTCTTCTCCTTCTTCTTCTTCTTCTTCTTCTTCTTCTTCTTCTTCTTCTTCTTTGCAAAAGCACATCTGTTTTAATTTGCCTGACTTGATAAGCAACGTTTTAAGCTTTTCTCGAACAAATAGGGGTGGTAGATGGTTGCGTGTTTGTGGCTTTCAGGAACTGGGCACGAACAAAGGAAAAGCAAGATTTCAAGACTGTCATTATTCCAGTCTAAATTACAGAGTAGCTAAATTATGGTTAGAGTCTCTTTCTCTTAAAAATGCATCTGTTTCATAAACATCTAGCCATCTTTAATATTTCATAAGATGATCCTTAAGTTCCTTGCTAATGGCTGAAATATTGAGCATTGAAGAGGCTGGAAAAGCTGCCATCTCTACTGGCCTGGTTAACCTTTCTACGGTGATGCAGAAATAATTAATGTGGATGTATTCATGCTTGCATCTCACATCCAAAATTAGGCACATAGACAATTAGAATGCCTACGATGCATAACTAAACATGTTTCACCATGATTCACTTTTCCTTTATAATAATCCTTTACCTGAATTTTTGTTCCGTTAGAGCTGATTCTGAAATAGCTGTGTGGATTCAACCAAAATGTTTTCCCAAGTGGTATGCCTTTTATATTTCTACTATATTTCTGCTATATTTTCCATAAGAATGAACATTTAGGAATTTTACAGTGCATCTTCTTAGAAGCAACTCCCACTGAGTTTAGTAGAGATGGGCATAGGATTGCAGGTTTAGAAACTAAAAGGGCAGGGATTTTGATAATCTAGTCATAATCCAGTCATGTAATGCTCGTTTTTACATTTTGTTGATTTGGGGCTGTAGCCAACGTTTGCTGTCATCTACGGCAAGGGTGAAATCCAGCACAACAGTTGTGCTAGTTGGAGTTTGTTGTCCAACAGATTGCACAATCTATTGTACAACAAAGTTACCAGCATCCTGTTTCTGTTGCTCAACAACATTCCCCTGGCACAAAACCTTAACCTACATTGGCTGCAACCCTGGGTCTTTTTCTCAGACCCTGATGAGCTGCTGCTGGGCTAAATAGACAAATAGTCTGGCCTGGCATGAAAGACGTTATTGTATTCACACATTACTGTACAGGTATATATATCAATTTTCACTGCATACAGCAGCCTAGGAAAACTCATCAACTTTTAAGTCTGGATTGACCCAAGTTTCATGCCTTGTTGAACTTGTTATTTATAGGTATGGTGCATACCTCTCTCAAGTCCTTCTGCAATGAACCTTTGCTGTAAGGAGCATTAACCTGCAGTCTTCAGGGAGCCCTAGCAAACAGTGTAATATAGGACTCCTGAGATGGGCCACTTTTGTAAATCAAATCAAATTGCAGCGGCTTCACTCAGCCTTCCATTTTACTGACCTGGCTATAGTTACCCTTGAATGACTAGAACATTCAAAGATTCCATATAGGATAAAACAACTTCAGAGCTGTTAGAGTACTAAATCCTTAAGAAAGGAGGAGAGGTTTACCTGGGAGAGTTGGAGCCAGGTAGACTTAAAATGGGGGGGGGGCAGAGGTCCATACTAGTCACAATGGCAGCAGACTTGTGTCTCCTAGCACAGGTTTGCCCAAAATTCATTAAGTGAGCGATGGGCAGGGTCAGAGGTCAGTGGTAATGCTAACAGTGGGCAGGGCTGTAGGTGGAAGTGGGCAAAGCAATGAATGTGCCCCCCCAAATGAACTATTAAATTGTAAAGTTTATTAAAAAGATATTTTGTACATAAGCAAACACTAATATTTACTTTGATGTTTTAAATTTAGTTAACAGCAGTTTTTAAAGGCTAAAAAGCTTTTGCCTCAAGCAAAATGACCTATACCTCCACCCCAGCCAAATTTACCTACAATACAGGTCCAGTCACTGGTCACAATCTGCCTCTTGACAGCAAGGTTTCTCCTGCGGTACCTCTAACTGCTCTGGCCTGTTGGTGTCACCTTCTTCTGGAAATATATTTACACAGAGTCGCCTCTGCTTCCTTCTTCTGATCTTTACCAACAACATATAGTTCCCACACAAGGGAAGAATAGCTTACTGTTCAGGCCTCAGCTATCCCACTTCACCTCAGCTTTCTATGGTTTTTGCAGTAGAATAGTTTCTACATACACAAACATACATGCCTCTCTATCCTTCATGTAAGCAGCCAAGAAGAACTAACAGAGTTCAAGGACCCATTTCAGCCAGGCAAAAACATTCAAGGAGAGCTGGAGGTGTGGCCTGGGGAGATAGACACTTTGTGTGTTTTAATTTAAACATAAAAATCTTTGCACCTAAGATAAATATGACCACATGCAAATGTGCGTGTACACAATTAGCACTGAATGAATGATAAAATATTTATATGTGCATAATGGAAAATTTATTGAGCTGCAGATGTTTCTTCCATTGCTCCAAGGTGTCATGTCAAGTCTTTGCTCCTTCTGCAAACTTAATAAGGCACATTTGGCTGAAGAGGAAGCATAAAGGCTGCGGCTCTGTGCATGCTTACCTGAGAGTTTTCCCCATTCAACATAAGTGAGTCTTACTTTCTGAGTAAGCATGCATAGAATTAACACTGAAAGTCATGGTGCTAAAAATGAATCTTTGAGAATATAGAGAATGACTGAGCAAGCTTGAGAGAATAGAACAGTAGAAATTGTAGGTAAATGCTGATCGTGATCTTGTCTGCACAATCAAGTTCGTAGCTCAGTGCTATAGCATCTCCTTTGCATACAGAAGCCCGCAGATTAAATCCCTGGAATCTCCAGAAAGCAATGGGAACATCACCAGTCTGAAACTCTGGAGAGCTGTGTAGACAGTACCGAGCTACATAGACCAGAAGTCTGAAGTAGTATAAGGCAGCTTCCAGGTTCTGTTGCACACCTGAGTTATTTTCCATTTTGTCTTTAGCATCCTCCTGGGCCAAATCACAAGTCTGAAAGAAAATCCTGTGTCTGTGAGTTTCTAGCAGTCATTTACCAAATCAGTTAAAGTGTTCATGGCAGAAAGCATGAGTTTTATAGCTTGAGGTGCAAGGTTTCAAGAGGTTTCTCAAGCCAGATCTGATATTCACAAGTGCTTCTCAAAACCGGTGCATGCTTTCAGATTGCTTCCATCTGTGGTAGCTGGTTGCTGGGTGGGGCAGAGATGCTAGTCTACCTTCTCAGCAGGTGAGTTGTGGAGGGAGCTGAGGTTGGCAGGTTGCAAACATGCCAGCAGGAGCATCAGACTGATGCATTTGTACCATGCCAACCTTTCTGCCACCTCATCCTTCTTCCTCCCTGTAAGCAATAGCAACCCATCTCTGGGAAAGCTATCATAGTGGCTCTGCCCCATTTCTGCCCCATAACAGTTGGTTGTAAGGCTTTCCCCCCATAAATTGGTCCCTTATTAAAATTGCAAGGAGCATCTTGAAGAAATGTCATGTTGAACCTCTGTTGATCAACATAATGTGGTGTTACAGGTGACATTGGTATTTGAGGGAATGGCGTTGTTGAGCAAAGCTTGCTGGATAATATTTCAGTGTTTTTTAAAGCAAAGATTATGTCCTCAGGGCAACCTGCAAAATATTGCTTCCTATTTTAATTTCCCACCCAACACTGGTTTTTTTGCTCCATTCTCATAAAGTCAAAGAAGGAAGAAAGAAGAAGAAATTAAATCTTTCTTTGTTTTAAAGATCAACTATAAAATGTATCTTGAATAGCTTACAGCACAATTCTATGCATGTTTACTTGAAGGAAGACAAAACGTCTGTTTTGTTACAGGACGTTTCCCCTTATGTGAATTATGCATAGGATCGTGGCCCTAAAAGCGTTGGCCACACTCCATCAATAGGTCTTTCTGTCCATATTTACACACTGCATTAAGTTCCCTACTAATTGTGTTTAAGATTGTATCCCTTAGGCCAGCCTTTGCTAAACTGGGGCCCACTAGATGTCAGCTTCTATCAGCCCCAACCAGCACATGAAATGCAAAACATCAGGACCCCCTACCCCACCACTGTGTTTAGTTTGCTAATTTTATTTATTCCACATTTTGAAAAGCACAAGAAGCAAGAAAAAGCAAATTAATGTTTCTTCAAAAGTCTTTTCCTTTTCCTGAAATTCAACTCTCCTCCTCCCTTTCATTATATGCAAAAATTGGGTCCAGCAAATGAATGCTGTCATTCTTAAGATATTTGAGGTGCAGTTCTCCAACTACTTACTCTACAGTCACCTCACAGAAGCCCATAGAACTACTTCAGGAATGACTTAAAGGTTTCACAGTGCTATGTTGACCGACCAGGCACTCGGAAGTAAGGGAATTTATAACCACCAAATGCATGTTATGGCCATATTTTAATTTTATATATTAATCACAGGTAATTCCCCATAGGACATTTCAGGAGGGAGAACCAGAGAGCACTGCATGACATAAATGCAGCTTGGCAAAACTAATACTGTAGCAGATTGTATTTGGAACCTCCTTTCATGTTACGTTTTAGGTTCATACCTACAAAGTTAAGTATAAATGCCACCACAATCACAAGTCTGAAAATATATTTATAGTCATAAGAGCCACTGTTAGTTTATATGCTTCAGTGCTGTTTAAAATTGTTTTTATGCAATGTTATTACTGTGAGTCGCCCTGGACTCCCTTTGGGGAAGAAAGGTAAGAAATATAACAACAACAACATCAACATATGGAACTGGAAATACTGGTTGCCAATTGCATGTTCAGTGGTAATTAGATTTTCTGCATGTGTATCAACAATTTTCACAGCCCCACAAAAAATTGTTTGATGACTGCTTCGTTTTCTTCGCATTTTAGAAATTAAATCCCTTGAAGTAAATTTTGGAGCCTCATGCTGAGCCAACTCTGGATAGAGTTCCATTTTGGGGAGCATGGGAAAAATAATACCACAGATGTACTTCATACAAGAAGGAACACTGAAAATTCAGGCTCCCATTGTTTTACCCAGAATTCCCAGTAACCCACCCTGAAGGGGTTGGGGCAACGTCTCTGGAGAACAATCTTACTGTAGGCCTACCATGCAAACTCTGCCTTTTTGCTTACCATCCTGCACTCTCTCCTTCTAGCTTCTCAGAAGAGATGTGCATTTCACCTTCAGGTGACACCCATCAAGTAACAAAAAGCAACAGCATAAAAATAGCATTTAGCAGTTCAGCAGAAATGCAAGAGTTGCAGGCTGTCCTTTTAAGGCCTGGTGGTCTTTTGATGGCTAAAAAATGCCTTCATCTCTAATCCATGAAATGCATGACTGAAGAAGAACTTTGCCAGCCTTTCCTGCTGGGAACACCCATACCCACACCCACCCACCCACACTTCTGCTTTCATGTTTTCATCCTCAGTTAAGCGAACAGCAAACTCCTACTCCTCACTCCTTATCTGACCAGTGTGGTCACGTGGATTCAGCCCCCAAAGCTCAAGGTTTCCAGCAGCTTTGCTCCACATCCTTTGGAGCTTGTGCCAGATTTGGGGGACATGAACAAAGTGTTCTTTTCCCCCAAAAAAACAGGTGCAAATTTGCTTGTGTTGATTGATATGTATATATGCACGTCATTAAGTTAATAGAAATAGTTAATAGAAATATATTGCACCTCACTGCAGCAGCAGCAGCAGCAGCAGCAGCAGCAGTAGTAGTAGTAGTAGTAGTTTATTATGTATACCCCGGCCATCTGACTGGGTTTCCCCAGCCACTCTGGGTGGCTTCCAACAAAACATTAAAAATAGAATAAAACATTGGACATTAAAAACTTCCCTAAGCAGGGTTGCCTTCAGATGTCTTGCAAAAGTCAGATAGTTGTTTATTCCCTTGACATCTGATGGGAGGAGGTTCCACAGGGTGAGTGCCACTACCAAGAAGGCAAACTGAGACCAGGGGTTCATAGTCTGGCTATGTTGGGCTTTAGGGCTGGGAGAGACCCTGTTCAGAACCACATCATACATTGACAGCACATCAGATGCACCGTTTAAAGCACATGACACCCCCCCCAAGAATTCTGGGAACTGTAGTTTCTTATGGGTGCTGGGAATTGAACCTGCCCGATGGGAAAACTACACTTCCTGTGATTAGTTTGGGAAAGTTGTGTGATTCAAATGTATGATATGGATCCGTCCCAGACAACCGTTTCCAGTCAGTGTACAGACCGTGCCGAGCTAGATGGGCCAGTGGTTTGACTTGGCATAAAACGGGTTCCTAGGTTCTTGTGCTGACCAAGTGCTAAATTCAAGACCCCCTGTTCTCTCTTCTAATGGCTCTTTATTATTTCAACCGAGTAGATAGCCCTTCAAACAGAGGATGCCATCAAACACAGGACTGCTCTATGACAGCTCTTCAAATGCCCTCTGTGAAGTAGCACTGTATCTGGCAGGCTTACTTGGCTGGCATGGTAGCACTGGGCAGCTATGTCTTGTTGTTTAGTCGTGTCCGACTCTTTGTGACCCCCTGGACCAGAGCACACTAGGCACTCCTGTCTTCCACTGCCTCCCGCAGTTTCGTCAAACTCATGCTGGTAGCTTTGAGAACACTGTCCAACCATCTCGTCCTCTGTTGTCCCCTTCTCCTTGTGCCCTCCATCTTTCCCAACATCAGGGTCTTTTCCAGGGAGTCTTCTCTTCTCATGAGGTGGCCAAAGTATTGTAGCCTCAACTTCAGGATCTGTCCTTCCAGTGAGCACTCAGGGCTGATTTCCTTAAGAATGGAGAGATTTGATTTTCTTGCAGTCCATGGGACTCTCAAGAGTCTCCTCCAGCACCAGAATTCAAAAGCATCAATTCTTCGGCGATCAGCTTTCTTTATGGTCCAGCTCTCACTTCCATACATCACTACTGGGAAAACCATAGCTTTAACTATACGGACCTTTGTTGGCAAGGTGATGTCTCTGCTTTTTAAGATGCTGTCTAGGTTTGTCATTGCTTTTCTCCCAAGAAGTAGGCGTGTTTTAATTTCGTGACTGCTGTCACCATCTGCAGTAGCAACCCTTAAAATTTCTAACAGAAAAGGGGGGGGAAAGTTAAAAGGTAAAGGACCCCTGTACGGTTAAGTCCAGTCAAAGGCGACTATGGGGTGTGGCGCTCATCTCACTTTTCAGGCCAAGGGAGCCGGCATTTGTCCACAAACAGCTTTCTGAGTCATGTGGCCAGCATGAATAAACTGCTTCTGCTGCAATGGGACACAGTGACAAGTGCCAGAGCGCACAGAAATGCCGTTTACCTTCCTACCACAGTGGTACCTATTTATCTACTTGCACTGGTGTGCTTTCAAACTGCTATGCTCCCACAGTGCCTCAGATCAATGTTAAGTCAGGGGCAGTGCGGAAAATGAAAAGGATGGCTAGATCATGTTGCCTGGCCGATGCTCAGAATGCTGGACCTGGAGGGGGTGGGATTAAGGATCCCGGGTAGCCATCAATAGTGGGCTCTGCCCAGGTGCTGGCAGCTGCCTAAGGATGCCATGTGCTAATGCCAGCCCTTTTTTCACAGCTAGGGATTTAGGGCCAACCTTTATCATAGGGAAACAAGCTAGAAATAGCTGCCTTATATTGTTTTTCCCCTCACCTCTGTTAACATTTAGCTCCAGTGACCATGTGGCATTTACCCACTGACGTGGAAACCTTCTATGCAATGTAGAAACTCTCTAATTGAAAGAATTGTGCTGTGGCCAGAAATACACATTGTGCGAGCTTCCTTCTCGTGGTGATGTAGGTTGCTTCCTTTTAAGAACCATAGCAAAAAAACCAAAAAAACCAAAACCAAAAACCCAAGCTTGTATTCTATGGGAATGCAGCTAAGATAAAGGAGAGATTGGATATTTGCTCCAGTAAAGCTTCTGAGACTTCACCAGGCATTGTGTTAAGGTACACTAGACTGGGAAGGAAAAGGATTCCCCCCGCCCCAAAGCACAGATCCTTGGGAAGCCGAATTGAGATGTCCAGTAACATGAAGATGGCTATCTACTTTTCCAGGTTAAGCATACACAACTCCCTCAACCGTTCCTCATAAGGCTTGGTTTCTAGACCCTTGATCATCTTGGTTACCCTCCTCTGCACACCTTCCAGCTTGTCAAGATCCTTAAATTTTGATGCCCAAAACTGGACACAGTGCAGTCATACCTCATGTTACGTCCGCTTCATGTTACGTTCTTTCAGGATATGTCCCGTGGTGACCCGGAAGTACTGGAAAGGGTTACTTCCGGGTTTCGCCGCTCGTGCACGCGCAGATGCGCAAAATGACGTCACGTGCATGCGCAGAAGCGGCGAATCACAACCCGCGCGTGCTCAGGCGCGGGTTCTATTCTTTTCATGTTGTGAACAGGCCTCTGGAACAGATCGCGTTCGCAACCAGAGGTACCGCTGTACTTCAGGTGTGCTCTGGTCAAGGCATAATAGAGTGGGACTATTACTTCCCTTGATCTGGAGACTAGATGTCTGTCGGCACAGCCTAGAATAGCATTCTCACAACCAGATGGCATAATGACATGGGGTGAGCATTTCTTCAGCTTATGGGAGTAAGGGATTTGGGTGGGTGCTGATAGGAGACCATCTCAGTTTGGTGAGCATCTGTGACTTAAGTCACAGTGTGGTCGCCATTCATATGCACACACCTCTGTCTATTTTTATTTCCAGATCTGATATGCATTTGTGAGGATACGTACTTGCTGTACTTGAAACCTTTCTAAAATGAGCTTCGAAGAGCTAACCCGCAATTTTACCCTCTACTCTGATGTTGAAATCAATTTAACTGGAACTAACAAAGGGTGACCTTGTGATTGTGAAGTAATTGGAATTCTTTGGCATGAAGAATTTCAAAAGCAGAAGCAAATGGTTTTGAATTTCTTTTTTTTCTTCAACAAAAAAAATCTCAGCTGCATACATGTTGTGGGCTAAATATTTTGATGGCCACGCACCTCTGGTGTATGTTGCTATTCAGGCTAAGCTTCCTGTTTCAGGGAAGGTACACAGGACGTTTTTGGAAACCATCCACAACTACAGCACAAACCCTTAAAGCGAAGCATTAAGGCAGCTGCCTGCAGTGTTTGTGTTACCTTGAATTACCTTTTTGAGCTTCCATTTCTCTCTCTCTCTCTCTCTCTCTCTCTCTCTCTCTTTTCTACGCTTTGCTTTTTTGTATATTCAAGGTCATCTGATTTTGTGCCTTCTAAAATATACAGAGCAGGGCGCTGGCTTTAAGTTCTCTGCAGGATGCATGACAGGGATTTTAAATACATGGCCCTTATTGAGTGCTTGCAAAAAATAAAAAAGGGAAAGTGTGTGGCACATACCAGGTTTATTTCCTCTAGCACTGTGTAAATGTCAGTGAAGTGTATTTTGCCATAAGGGGAGAAGGACAGGAAATTAATGGATTTTGAATCCAGGGTAATTGCTTGGGAGGTGATGTTTTATTTACTTTTCGCTGTTGCATTGGATCAGTCAATGGTGAAGCATTCGTTAAGTGTTTCTTTTAATCATCTGCAGTTTTTAGGATTTATATTTGATGATGGGGTTTTTGTTGCTGCTGTTTGTTTCTCTTAAAGAAGAGAAATTTAGCACGTTGGAGTCTGGTTGAACAAGCAATCTGTTTTCACGTAACTTTCACATGCGTTCATTCTGTCTGATTTTAACCTGCAGTTTCTTTTTCTTTTAAATTCCCATGAAAAAATATGATTTCTAAATGAGTTTTCTCTAAAAATACATTTTAAAATGCATGTCTTGAAAAAGAGAAAAAACCTTTAGAAACACATATATTCAGGTCTTCCATTCTGAGCCAATAACTTGCTTGAAATGTTTGAGACCTGCAGAAACTGCTGCATAACTCAAGTCCCAACCCACATATTAGTGCAGGAGTTGCAGTCAGTTTTTACCAGAATTTGCAAAGATCCAGTTCCTCAAACATCCTCATTATCTCATGGCTTCTATCTGTTCTTACGTTGATCTGGCCAACCAGTACACATTGATTTTAGAATTCTTCCACACTGAGGGTTCTTGCCAGATCTTTGAGCATTCATTCAACATAGTCAAGAGCCACTGGTTACGCGGCCTCTGCAGAGCCCACCTGAGTCCCTGTGTAGGTAAACAGATAAACAGGAATCCACTGCATAGGCTGTAGTGTTTTGGAGTGTTCAAAGTACCTTTCATTCCTTATTAACATCCCCATATTGCAGATGGGAAGAGATAAAAGTAAGTTGCATACTGAATTGATGGCAGAAGTGTGGTTGTTGTTGTTGTTTGTTATCATTCACTTCAACACACCAAACAGAAAAAGAAAAGAAATATCCATCACCACAAAGCAAAAAAGAAGTGATACATCAACTAGTAATCTCCAAACATTGAAATAAAAATGGTCTTTTTCTGTCAACCAGACTTCCTGTCTACTCCTTACTTCAAATTCTCATTATTTGTTCACTCCCTTAAAATAACAAGTTTTGTTAGAGTTTAATAATCTTTGATCTATCTTAGATTTTACATCCTACTTGAGACTGCTGCTGAAATTATTCAAATCCTGCAACTGACCTTAAACTACAATTGTTATTTTTCAAATAGATTTTAAAGACTTCCCATTTTGAAATAAATACCTGTTTTGATTTATTTTTTATTTTTTCTGACATGGTATCTAGTTCCTTATATTCAACCAGTTTTTTAATCCATTCTGATCTTGATGGAACTTTGTCATTCTTCCAATTTGCCGCAATGAGAACTCTTGCTGCGACCGTGGCGTATAAAAAGATCTCTCTTACCTTTTTGGCAGAAGTGTGTTTTGAACCATGAACGTCTGGGATCACAGTTTGGTAGCCCCGTTTGAATATACCTACATATTTGGTCTTAATAAGCCAAGATATGCAAGAGTCTTAAACATAATTTGCCAATGTAGCATGTTCATAGTGGAGGTGGAATTTGAATTCCGCCCTAAAGGCTATGATTGATCTGCCAGAGTATCAGGACTCCAGAACAGCATATAATGAAATTTATTTGAAAGGTCCTACTAAATCCTGAACTAAATGGATTCATATTTAAAGACAAGAAACAGATCACACAGAACAGACTTTCACAGAAACAAAAACCTTTTTTACAACTTAAGTCTCGTTCGGAAGGGGACACACATGAAATTGCCGCTGTTGGGCTTCTTTAATTCCATACAAATTGTGAAAGGGGGTGATAGTTTAGAGAAAAGCCCCAGGTCACATGTTAAGGTGCTGTAAACTAGCAAGCTTGCGGCAAAGTGACAGTCACCATGGAGAGTGACACCATTCAAAATCGCTTTCAGTTGTCAGCCATTTTGTGTGTGCCATCACTAAAGGGAAAGACTGGGGTGTGGTGGTTTTTAGGTGGAACTGTGCATATTTCCTACTAGGCTTAGAGACACCTTTTTGAGTCAAAATATCATCAGATGACACAGTGAAGCTGCGTACCCGTTTTTTACCTTTAAAACACATTCAAAGCACATTCACCCCTGCAAAGAATTCTGGGTACTGTAGGTCACATCACAGAGTTACAGTTCCCAGCTACCTTTAACAAACAAACAGAATTCTTTAAGGGGGATAATGTGCCTCAGACATATGTAGTGTCTATGCAGCCTGAGATATTACTGTTTGTGTTGAAGCATCTGTAGCTGAGTCCTACTTATAAGCTGCATTATGGCTTTAAGATGTAAATCTACTGTATGATTCTAAGTTGATTCTTTACAATTAAAAAGCTATTTCATTTAAGCATCCTGAACCACTAAAATGTTCAAAATCCTCTTCATGCAAGCCAGATCATTAAAATTGGTACCAGAGCAATCTTTTGAAAAGCCCCGGGCGTGCTTGCCCCCTTCATTAATATAAATTACATTTCTCTGTAGATGATGTGGGCTTGCAGTTTATTTAAGGGAAATGTTGCATGGTTTCTAAAGCTTGCAAATTCTTGTGTGCTTATTGGATTAACTTCTAACCTTCCTGGTTGTTGTTTTTTAAAAATAATGTTAGACACAAACAAGCGGTTGTTTTTTAACGTATGGGTGTGCGTTGGGTGCAATGCCTTCCATTTTTCATTTTCTGTAATTATTTTTCTGATGTCCCTGCAGTGACAAGCAATATATGACTTTTAATAAGCATGTGAAAGGAAATGCATACTGGCAAGCTATTGTGATAGGATTGCAACACTAAATTTTTGTGTCTCTCTTTATATCCGTGTTGTTGTCATTGCTTGCCATTTACTGAGATCTTTGCTATTTCCCTCCCAAAATTGCCCCCTCATGGTTAACATTACCCAAATATGCAAGGGAATCTTAATTATGACTTGTGCTCCAAATTCACTGAGGAGATCGTTAAATGTCATATTCCAGAGGGAGCCCGTGATTGCAAAAGTGTTACTTCTAAATGGCATAAAACTATAAACCCTTTATTCCAGAGTTGTCTCGCTGAAAATCTACGGATTGGAAGCCTGTGGGATTACTCTGAATTAAATGCCTTGTGGATTGCTTAGAAACACTTAGGCACGGAATCAGAAATCAGTCAATGGTGTATCCAGCTTAATATTTTCAGCTGTTAGTTAATTCAGGTTTATAGATCCTAATCCAGAGAGCTTCAGAACTTGTCCACAGCCTTGGCGTTGCTTCCAAAACGTGACCCAATGCAGAACAAGAAGTTGTTGAATGCTTTAGTTGATATTCCTGTATTGTAGGGGGTTGGACTTAGATGTTCCCTTGGGATCCCTTTCAACTCTACAAATCTGTGACTCTGTGATTCACAGGGACTCTTTGAGTCATAGCCATAGCTTAGTCTGTCTTAATGGCTAGAGATGGATGACAGAAAAGACCTCCTCATCCCCTGCTTACCCAATTGCATCCTGCAGATTTGATACGGCCAGCTCACTATCTGACCTAGGCTTAAGTGCCTCATTGGCATTGGGTGTTACTTTGCTAACAAGAGGTGGGTCCAAGGCCAAACCAGACCTCTCCTTCTCCTCATTCAGAACATCTGCTCTTAGTGAGGTCAGGTTTTCTCTTGACAACCTGCTTGGTCCCTCCCGAGTGTCCAGATCAGCACCTCCCAGGCTACGGAAGATCGAGTTCCACAATCTCATCCCATTCCTCTTCCCCCTCAGACCAGCCCTGAGATCTACGGATCAAGGGCAGTGTACAAATTTAATAAATAATAATAAATAATAACCCTTCCCTTGTTCTCTTATCATAGCAATGGTGCCCACCTGAGAGGTGGCAGAATGGATTTCCAGTGAGTTCCGGCTTAAAAAAAACCTGCATATTATGGAAAAGGTATTTTTAAATCCTAGTCAAAGCAACCATTAGTCATAAAACAGTCCAGCCTAGGACAAAAGTCCCAAAGCTTATAAATGCTTAACAAATTATTTCACTAGCAAACATGCAAAAGTCCAAGCATGCAAGCATGTCCAAAAGTATAAACAACATGGGCTAAAAATGTCAGCTTGCCAAGTGTGTTTTGACAATTCAGGTGTTCTTCAGTGATTTAATCTTAGTAAGATGTAATCATAATCTTCCAGAAATGACTTGACAGAACCAGGCTTTTTTTGTGTAGTTCACAAGGGATTGTAGAATTGATGTGGGTTGCACTGTGATCTAAACCACTAAGCCTCTTGGTCTTGCCGATCAGAAGGTCAACGGTTCAAATCCCCACAACAGAGTGATTCTCCGTTGCTCTGTTCCAGCTCCTGACAACCTAGCAATTTGAAAACACAGCAGTGCAAGTAGATAAATAGGTACTGCCGCCGCAGGAAGGTAAACGGCGTTTCCATGTGCTCTGGTTTCCATTATGATGTCCCATTGTGCCAGAAGCAGTTTAGTCATGCTGGCCACATGACCTGGAAAGCTGTCTGTGGACAAACGCCGACTCCCTTAGCCTGAAAGCAAGATGAGTGCCACAACCCCGTAGTCACCTTGGACTGGACTTAACCGTCCAGGAGTCCTTTACCTTTTACCTTACCTTTAGAATTGTAGCATTGGAAAGGTATACAGATATATCACTTAAAAAGAGAGAGAGAGAGAAAGCCTGCTTCTTCCTTGTGTGTGTGGATGCTGCATTTCTGACTACACAAGGATCCACACTTGAGGAATGAGTTCACAATTAGTTTACAGTATGAAGAAAATAGTGAAGATTCTCAATTATTACCTCAATGGGAAGAGAATCGACGTAGAGTTTTAGACTGTGGTGTAGATAGAAAAATAGCTGTGGTGTTTGCTTTTGGTGAGTCTAGTAACTTCCATATCACTAAGGAAGGGGATACCTGTTGATTCAACATTGAATTGTTTGTTGCGTTGTTCTTTAACTATCAGTGTTTCCCCCTAAGCATAGTTATCTCTCTGTATGTAAGGCCTCCAGTGATACCAGGCAGGAGCAGTATCTACTACTCATTCCTTTTCCTGCTGGGCCTATTTGTTACTTGTAAAACAGACTCTCTCTTGACATGTAATCTAAAGGAATTGATGGCTTCTGAAAGGCCAGACAGCAGGACAATGAGGGGCCTGAGCTGAAATATATAGTAAGCTAGCCAGTACAAGTCTTCCCAAGGACACAAATCAAGAGGCTTTAGCACATTCCTTGTACGTTTCTCGGATATCTCCTTGTTGCTCCCTACAGATGGGACTCCAGTAGACAAAAGCAAACACAGACGTATCGCACAGCTGGAAGCTAACTGCATTTCATTGCTGAAATCCCATTTCAGATAGGACGTATTTTGATTTAAGATAGGTTCATGCCATTCCAGTTTAAGCAAACATTCCTGTTTCATGGCAAAGGCAAAGGCTGTATCCCAGCACCCAACGGCCTGTGGTTCACATGCAACTATTAAACAGTAAATAACCTGAATATTGTGAAGGGAAACTGGATAAAAATGAAGACGAATGGAACCGAAAAACGGAAACGTTGTTCCAGAAAAATCATGGGAAGAAAATATTGGCTACTAGCTGAGCCATTAATGGCTATTAATCAAGATGACTAAAGATTATAGTCTTTCACTGAGCCAGAATATATGCCATGTTTGTGACAGGTGTACTGCTGCAATTGGCGTCCACATGACAAATCATCCCTCTCCGAGCCATAACTCTCCACATGGCCCATCTCATTTTGTGATATTTCCAGTACTTGCTAGCAACAGCCAATGACAGAGGTGAGGAAATTTGCATTGCTGTGATCCATGTGGGGAGTGTTCTTAGATTTCATGACAGTGAGAGGTAAGACTTTTGATGGGGAAGGCGATTTTCAGTAGGATACCCAAGGCAAATGCAGCATGTTAACTCAGCTCTTTGATGAACTAGGAGGAAGATAATCCAAGGTTGAGAAGTGCTCCTCATGGAGGGAGGTGTAGCCCTTAATTGACTTATACAACAGCCATTTCAGGCAGTGGGAGCCATGTGTATGCATTTGAGCTCCCATGCCTGGTTCAGAACAGTGGGCGGAAGCAACAGTTAAAATGTAAACTTGAGATCATTCCATAATCACTCAAGTGGGTTTTTCAGTACTTCCTGTGAATTTCTATGGACCACTGTAGTTTTGTTTCTGTTTTAAAGATTTTGAATTAGGTGGCCTCTTTTCCTTTCTCAATAAAATATAAGTTGTGCCTGTAACTTCTTATACAGTAGTGCCTTGGTTCTCAAGTCTGTTCCAAAACCAAAGCGTTCCAAAACCAAGGCGCACTTTCCCATAGAAAGTAATGCAAAATGGATTAGTCCATTTCAGACTTTTAAAAACAACCCCTAAAACAGCAATTTAACATGGATTTTACTATCTAACGAGATCATTGATCCATAAAATGAAAGCAATAAACAATGAACTGTACTGCAGTCACACAATCAATCAGTAGCTGAACTGGGTTCCAAACAGTCACAAAAACAAAAAAGAGCTGCAAAAACAAAAACACAAAATAAATAGCAAAAACAGAGTTCCCGCTGCACTCCGGAGGCTTCAGGCGGCTATCCCTGAAGCCTGGAGAGCGAGAGGCTTCAGCGAAAACAACGTGTAGCCTTGGGAGCGCGGAGGGAGCGCTCCCTCTGTGCTTCAGAGGCTTTGCATTGCTATCGCTGAAGCCAAGGAGCCTGCATTCACTCCATAGCATACACACACATTTCCCCTTTATTTTGTCCTATAGAGCGAAAAATGCGGTACCTAAATTGGCAATATTGGCACAGCCGTCACCCATGGGAAGCAATACTCTGAACCAAAACACTGTTCTGAACTAAAGCAATTCTGGAACCTAATTTCCCAAGCCTCTGGAAAAAGTGGCCAATGCACCTTTTTCACTCATCAAGGGCACTGTTCCGAATGCTATATAAAGATCCCTTCTGATGGGGGTATATGTCGACTGCAGAAATAGCAACAGAGCATCTGGAAGCAGCAGATTGGAAAGGAGCCCATAAGACTGACTCAGGATCCCTTGTGGCTCAGCACCCTCCCCAAGAATAGCTTTTAGGGACCAGGAAAGGAATGATCTGTCCTATGACTTTAGAGACCAGGCCCTCTTAGTATTTACTAGATGACATTCTAAGGGTATGACTGGGTTGGAATAAAAGAGCGTTTATGGTTGTAACGACTGGTGTTCTGCCACAGCTGTGCCACCCCGGGCATTAAAATTGCAGGTAGGCTGTCCAATGCTGTCCAAAGTATTTGGCCTGAAGAAAAATCATTTTAAAGGAGTGCCCATGGTAAACACCAGCAGTAGGGACCAGCTGACAACTGCCTGAGGATGCCAGGGCCCAGATTTAGGACAAAGGATATTCTCAGATGACTAATATGGTTTATTGCCATCAGGTTTCCTTCTTTTCTCTTGATACTTTGAGATTTGGTTTAAAGCCTACTCTGTTTCAAAGTCAGTTTACACAAATATTGGAAGCTTTCTATTAGAAAGGGAACAATATTTGATACAGAGCTGCTGAACTACGAATGCATGGAGGATTTGCAAGTTGTGATGATTGAGGATCCATGAAATACCTTCCATGATGAAGTTCTTTGATGTTCCCTTGCTTTAGCTCCCACTCTAAAGGAAAATTGGTATAAAGTGAATGCCATGATGATTCTCTCTCTCTCTCTGATTTATAACAACACTACGGAGTTTTGCTGGAAGTGCAGTAATAGGCCTCGATCTTATTTGCAACTGTGGTAGTATATACCACACTTTTGCACAATTTATTATGGTTGTATTCTTGTTCTATTTTTACTGCAGGATTGTGTGTGTGTGTGTTTATAAAACAAAGAAGGAGAGAGACTTTTCTTCAAAATTTGGTGAACTTGTCCAAAAGAGCTATTGCCCTCAGTAAATATGGAATGGGAACTGCTGTTTGGAGGGATGGGGTCAAATCTCCCATCACCTTTTTTTCACCTGGTTGACCATCTTGTCCTTCATCATTTCGGAAACAGTTATTCCTGGAAGGAGAAGGTAGCTTGTCTCCAAGTTGTTGCTGGCCTTCTGATCACCAAAGGCTGCTGCTATTCTAGTTCGTGTATGTGTGCATTGGTGGAGTAGAATGTTCCAGAAGCTTTTGGACCCCTGGTGGGGAATAGGCACCAGATGGTCTTTTCCCTCATCTCTTACTCACATGATGAGTTAAGCCTGTATGCAGTAGAGCTTTGTTCTACGAAAGAGGTCTATGTTTTCTTCTGGCAGTTGCTTAGAAATTAAGTGCCTGCAACAATCATTTTGGGTTTTCTTTCCTTCCATTGTTTTCGCCGAGAAAGGCCTCTCTGCAGTCAACTTTATGCTTGTGCTTGACAGCGGTCCCCCAAAAATGATATAGAAAAGCCTGTGTTCAATTTTGGAGCTCCAATAGAGACACAGTGATTACAGTCTCATAAACAAGATCTGTACTGTTGTCGCCCAAACAACAGCATTACCGTATATTTCCTTTTATGGAGGCTCGTCAGCATGAAATAACCTCCTCTGCCAAGTTCAAGATACAATCAGGCCATTTGTTAGCAAGCCTTTAAATTCAGATACCCAAATAGACTGTACTTCTGTACTGACCTAGTTTATGATAAGGTGGAGATATAGAAAGAAGACATTCTTCTAATGTCTGCATAGCATGCTGCAAACAGGAACAGCAATAGCCTGCATCCTTTATAGGCCAAGGCCAGAGAACCTATGGCTCTCCAGATGTTGTTGGACCACAACTACCATCACCCTTGACCATTAGCTATATGAGGGAGTGGGTGGCGCTGTGGTCTGAACCACTGAGCATCTTGGGTTTGTTGATCGGAAGTCAGCGGTTCGAATCCGCGCAACGGGGTGAGTTCCCATTACTCTCTCCCCATTTCCTGCCAACCTAGGACTTCGAAAAGGTACCAGTGCAAGTAGATAAATAGGTGCCACTGCAGGGAGAAGGTAAACGGCATTTCCCTGCGCTCTGGCACTTCACGGTGTCCCATCACACCACCTCCATAACTCCTGCAACTTTTGGAAAGATGAATGGGGGGGGAGGCACAGTGGCTGGTTAGATTTCTGTCTGTTTTTAATATGTAATCCTGACACTTTGGGCAGTCCTACTAGCCACTTGGGATTTCTGTCAAAACGAGCTTTTCAGCATATGGAAGCTAATCACAAATTGTTGGCTAATATTCTGAGCAGATTCTGAGTACAGTAAAGCCACTTCATTTTTAATTGGATCATCTGGAACGAACAGTTGTGGCTCCATCTCAGTTGCCTTTTTATGTTCTCTGACATATAGATACATAAAATTTAAATGCCGCAGAACAAATTTTCACAATTTTAGCATAGAAGCCACCAGCTTTCTGTAGTGTTAGGTTTCCAACTTTCCCTAAGTGAAACTGGATGTTTTCACCGTTTTGAATGCTGTCTTGAAGTTGTCTTGTGTACCCCTTGCGTCAGCTGTGGAACAGGCTGCCATTTTGTATCGCTAGAAGCACCAATGCGCTTCTAGTCTGTCAAACTCATGTTCTTGAATCTGCGTTTGAAAATAACGGTGGAGCTAGAGCTTACTTGGGAGGGAAACGACTGGTTTTAATTCAGATTCAGACATTGGTATACTGTAGGAGTCCCTTCTTAAGGCATGGTAAGATAATTTGGGCATCTACAGTTTGGCTCTTGGATCCTGAATTCCCAGTTCTCTCCTAAGGCCAAGATGAATAAAAATTGCTTTGACTGCTATCCTATATACATTTGCTAGGAAGCAGGTTTCGTTGGCCGCAGCATGGGACTTACTTTTGAATAACCAAACATAAGATTGCACTGTTAGTGTCTTGTTTTGGCTGTGGGTCCTGGATTTGGTCCACCAAGGCTTGCCTGGGCAGGAATTCAGGTGACAGGTGGCAGCAGATGGTGGTACCTGATGGTTGTCAGCAGGAATAAGTAGCAGACACCTGGGGTGAGGAAGGAGCATCCTGCACAAAGACAGAATCAAGTGATACAGGACCAAACTAGATGAAAGGTTGAAGATCTGTGATTGGATCATCTGTTTGTTTTACATATTGTCAAATACTTACATATGTGACCAATGGCAAAAAATAACCGGGGGCGGGCAGGTTAGGAAGGAAACATAATAAATACTTTTCTATTGGTAACTAAGTAAGGTTGAAAGAGTCTCTAAATTCTAACGCCACTTAAGCAATTCTCATGAAACACCAAGCCACAAAGGTCAAGAACAGCCAGGGATCTTTGCAGAAGAATCTTTGCAGGTGAGAGAGGCCTAGGTCTTGGCATAGACAGAACAGGGATAGCGGGTTGTTAAGAAGTGTCTAGTTCTAGTGGGAAAGCATATCTCTGAAAATGGAGTTACGATGAAAAAGATAACGTGGAATGGTGCTTAAAAATCGAACTGGTTTCCTTCGTCTAAAGGGGGATTGGCTGTGTTAGGAAGACATAATAAACCCATGGCTCAGGCACACTCTCCCCTTCCCTCTTACCCCTCTGAGAAGGTGGTCAACTCTCACTTTTATTTTAATTATCCAGTTTAATGTTGGGCTCAAACAGTAAACTGTCAAACAATTAAACAGTAGCAATATTTAAGATTAATCACAGTTTGACAGGTTTGGGCAAAACGTCAAGCTGTGGTTAATCAAATATGGAAACAGAAGCTTTTTCCATTATGATAAGCCATAGTCTACCATGACATCTGAAGCCAGCCACTGTAAAGAAAAATCTATATTTCCTGGGATTGGTGAGTGATGATAACGCAGTTGTGAAAAGGTTTAACCTGTGATAAAGTGCATGACTGTCAGACATAAGCCAAGCACTTTTTCGAAAATTTGGCATGAAACTAACTTGTATAGATTAACTTTATTAGAAGGAACTCTTTATTGCATTTTTTTTGATCCAGGGACAAAAGAGAAAATGAAGCTCCTGAGCTGCAGAAATTGCATTTAATGAGAAGAGGCTGAAGTGCTGTAATAAGAGGTGCATGATAATAAAATACTTTGATTAAGTCAAAGTTCAGATCATGGAAATGAACACAGAAATGAAATTAAAGCTACATGGGTTGTTGCGCATTATGCAAGCAATGGAAACTCACATCTGAGAGGTTTGGGGCGGAAAGCAAGGACTGAAGACCTAGAGAGTCTCTGCCTCTCTCCCTCCTTTCAAATGCACAGGTTGAGCAGGTATTGCAAGGTTATGGAAGCAATCATTCGAGCAGGCTATACTAGTCTCAAAGCAATATCGACATCCCAAAACCTGTTTATGCCAGGCCAAACCAAACTGCTTCCAGCTCTCCCACGATGAATCACATAGAAGGTATAACTATCCTTGCAGATCTTTGGGACAATCTAATGGCCCATTTTCTGGCATCGAGCAAGGAGAGAAACCACTTTGTGTAATAGAAATGGTTTGCTGTAATATTGCTAATATGCTAGAAAGGCTCTCAAGGAAGATCAATCTTAAATGTTGGAGGCTCTATGAACATTGTCTTGGAAGGGACTCAGAATTTCCCTTCAGAGGTCTACTGTCCAGGAGCGTTTGTTTTAAAAGGCTGCCAATAGATATTTTAAATCCCAGTGAAATACAGGAAGTGCCTCTTTTCTAGTTTCCATGAGTGGTGTTGCAATGCTGGCTGACCATGAATTATAAATGCTCTCTTATTATTTCCCCCCCCCTTCCTTTAATCTCTTTTCATCACAGGATGTCCACTGTTAGAACATTTTCTTATCCGCAGTGGGTCTGTACTGATCTTGTAAACAAGCCTCTATCTCCTCCCTCTCCTCTTTTAGCTTACAGTTTTCACAGTGCAAGCCTGTGCATGTCTACTCAGAAGTAAGCCCCACTTAATTCAGTGGGACTTGCTCCCTGGTAAGTGTGGATCTGACTGCAGCTTCAACAGAAACATAAATAATTTCTGTTGGCCCTCTTCTATTCCTACAAAAGCATTTTGACGAAGATTATGTCAGTAGCGTTGTGCTTTGTGAATGAAGAAACAGATCTGTGACCCTGAATGCTCTTCCGTTGTCAGTTTATTTGAGTATTTACTAATATATTCGAGCCAGCTCAAATACTGTGTGCTTTGAAAGGCTCTTGCTGGTTTTGTTATTTAGTCATCATTGACGGTCCAAATACCACAGGCTGAAACTGTTCTGTAAATAGACTGGTCCCTTGATTAAAAGTTCAGAAGAAAGATTCCTGCTGCTAGAGGATGATTCCTGATTTGAGGGGTTGTTTAAGAGATGCCTGAGAGTTTGATCAGCTTATTGGTACTGACTGTGCGCCTACAAAGGGGTTCATTGCATGCCCTGCTTTGTCCATTTGCAGACGGGCCTGGATTCAGACCATGCCTGCAAACAGACTTTTTCCTCTACAGAAAGCTTGATGGTCTGCAAAGGAAACATGACTGTTTGCATAGAGGTTAAATCCAAACTGCATTTGCAAATGGATTTCAAACAAGGCTGATTGGGAGGTGGTGCCAGTTGGATCCAGTTCATCACTCCTGATTTAGGAGTAGCCAGTGTAGTGCCTCCAGATGTTACTGGATTGCAACCCCATCAGCTCCATCCATCATGGCCAATAATCAGGGATGGGGAACTATAGTCCACCCTCTCCTGGCAACTCCAATGAACAAGCATTAAAACAGAAATATGAGTAAAACTTGTTGACCGTTGAACCATGCACGTTTTTCAGCGATAGTAGTGAAGATCACTTGAGTATCCAAACTGTTTTTCAGATAGTATGATCTGGTGCTTTCACTGTAAATAATTGGATTCTAGCTCAATTTTTATATAGAATCATAGAGTTGGAAGAGACCACAAGGGCCATTGAGTCCAACCCCCTGCCAAGCAGGAAACACCATCAGAGCACTCCTGACATATGGTTGTCAAGCCTCTGCTTAAAGACCTCCAAAGAAGGAGACTCCACCACACTCCTTGGCAGCAAATTCCACTGTTGAACAGCTCTTACTGTCAGGAAGTTCTTCCTAATGTTTAGGTGGAATCTTCTTTCTTGTAGTTTGGATCCATTGCTCCGTGTCCGCTTCTCTGGAGCAGCAGAAAACAACCTTTCTCCCTCCTCTATGTGACATCCTTTTATATAACATGGCTATCATATCACCCCTTAACCTCCTCTTCTCCAGGCTAAACATGCCCAGCTCCCTTAGCCGTTCCTCATAAGGCATCGTTTCCAGGCCTTTGACCATTTTGGTTGCCCTCCTCTGGACACGTTCCAGTTTGTCAGTGTCCTTCTTGAACTGTGGTGCCCAGAACTGGACACAGTACTCCAGGTGAGGTCTGACCAGAGCAGAATACAGTGGCACTATTACTTCCCTTGATCTATTACTTCCCTTGATAATAAACCCCATACTGCAGTGTTGGCAAAGCGAACATAACAGGTGCACTTAAGAGTTTGCCTGTTTCTGAGCAGGCAAATTGTGCAGACTCCTGACCTGATTTCTTAAAATATAACATACCATTTCCAGAACATATGACATTAGTAAGCCTGACAGTCTGAATTTAATCAGAATCTTTCATTGTAAATGAAATGGCATCTGGCTTCAAATAACAAAAGTTATTTTTTTTTAAATAATAATAATAAAAACAATCACATTAAAGTTGCAATCACTATGCCTATTTACTTGGGAGTAAATGTAATAGAAGTCCCACTTTCTTCTGAGTAAAGCATGCAAAGGTTTGGACTGTAAATGTCTTATTTATATAGTAAGCTTGAAATTGATTCCATTTTTTGTGGTATCCCTTAAATAGATGAGGTAGCCAAATATATGCTCTATGAATTGCATAGTGCTATGTTTGGTCTCACTAGTCTTCCAAATGAGGCTGTTCCTCTGAACCATTATTTATTTCTTGACCTTTGGGCCATGCAGTAATGAAGTGGTCTTTGGTGAACACTATTAATGTGCATTTATCCTAGGTCTGTCTTCGTTAGTGCTAATTTTTCTCCATCAGCAGCAAGCCTGTAACTAACCAATAGGATAGGCTGATTTTTCATCCTAATGAGAGCTTCCTAAATCACAGTTACAACAACAAGAACAACAACAACAACAACAACAACAACAACAACAACAACAACAACAACAACACAAACACACACTTACACTTACACTTTTCTTTTAGTCATCCTAACTTCCTTCTACAGCCAGATGTTGCTTTAAATATTTCTGCTGCCCTTTGGAAAGATATTTGATATTATTGAGGGTGAAGTACCCTGTATATTTTTTAAATCAAAGCTTTCTGTTGCCAATTTGTATGGCGTGCTACTGAGACACATTAACATTTGGTACAAATTCATTAAAAAGCAAGCAGTTTGCCCAGATTGAGTCCCGGGATAAGGAAGACATCCTTTCATGGGAAAGGAGTTGAAGGCTTCAACTGTAGAACTCAAAGTTTGGGAACTGAGATCTTATCAGATTAACTTGGGCTGCTCTGTTCTATCCCTCCTTCTCAAATTAAAAAGAGAAAATACCTCATTGATTCCTCTCCCATCCCACCCAGTTCCACTCAGGTGGTCTGCTCAGACTTCCAGTGATGAAACCCTATGTTTGGGCATGCAATTTAGCTAACAGCAGGTCCCATTTCTAGCAGATGCTCAAAGTCTGTTGGGCGGTCCCCAACCTGCTGTTGCTTATAGTGCCTTCTCAGCCCTGGGAAGACTCCCCTCATCACTGTGAGGTGGTGTTTTTTAAGGGATAATGGGAGTTGTAGTCCAACAGCATCTGTAGGATATCTGGTTGGCTCTCCCTGCCCTAAGGGGTATATCTCAACAAAGAAGAAAAAATGCACATCCTTGGCCAATCTGGATGAGATGGTGAAAAGAATATTGCTTGGTCCCCAATCTTGTGACCAACTATAGCCTGGGGTAACCCTGATCAAGAGGGTGGATCACTTGTTCTGCCTGCTTGGCCAAACAGGCCAAGCACAAGAGATGAGGGTTTATAGAGGCCTCTCCCAAACCTCACCCTCAAATCTCGACAGGTTTTGAGATCTCGTGCCTCCTGAGATTTTCAGCTTGACTTTCATCTCATCATAATGGAAGTCCCCAGTGACCAAGAGAGTTCCTCTTGAGGTACACAATGCCAGGAAACTTTGTGGAGGCAACAGTGCCACCTCCTTTGGCTCTCCTCAGGCACTGCCAGGGGTCAGGAGGCCCTTTGGCAGAGGGACTGGGTATTCATTGAGTAGGACTTCCAATTTTGGTTTGGTTTGGGTTTTTTTGCACATCTGTGAAATAAAGAACTTTCAAACAAATGGATCAGAGCCCGGCAAGTGTTGCAATAAGGCGTCGACTTTAGGATGCCGATAGGATCATAGGGTATAGGCAGTCAGATTTTGATGATGCATCTGCTTTGTTTTTCTCTGGCCATGAATGTATCTTACTTGTATGACTTAAGTTCTGCTGTGGAATAAATGGAAAGCTCTTTGCTTAAACATTTATTTTTCCTCCACCCCTGACACATGAATATTCTTTTCAGTCTTATATCTGGCTAGGAAAAACTGAGCTGCATGTCAAGTGAGGCAAATAGCAAATTTCCTTTCACTGTTCCAGGTCTCCATGCTGAAGACTTTTCCAGGCTCTCTCTTTTTGCTGAGAAGAATGAGCCATGAGGGACCCCATAAAGACAACTCTGAATAGTTAGACCTTTGCTTATCCTTTCAGAGGAGGGGGGGGAATCAAACAGCTCAGGATTGCTTTTTAATTAAATGGCAAGTCAATACTGCAGACTAATCACCTACTTGGTATACAACTTTTCTTCTATAAATCAAATTATAGAATTTTTTTTTCATTGTTCTAATAGTGATAGAATTATTTAGTTCTTGCTGCCTGGAGTCAGGAGGAAAGCGTCTCATTATAATTCCTAAGGGTTGATTCATTCAGTACTACTATTTCTATTCATTATATCCAAGAGTCTTTAGTGTAGTTCTCCAGCTCTGGAATACCTTGTCCCGCCTGGAAGAGTTTCTGCATATATTAATTAGCAATTTTCTCTTTGGACAAAGTTGATTGGGGAGGTCTGCAATCTGTAGGTGTCTTTTGGGTCATCCCATTTGCCCTTAATATCCTATTGCAGTCTTCCCCAATCTCGTGTCCTCTAGAGGTTTTTGACTTTGGCCATGCTGACTGTTGTTGATGGGAGATAAGAACAGCCTGCTATATTTCCTGGAGGGCACCAGGTTGGGGAAGCAACTAAACTAAAGGTTCGTTATTTAGTGCAATTGAAATCATCACATATTCTCTCCATGTGTTCATTCCTCTGTCCCAATTTCCTTTACTCTGTCCTGTCCATCTACTTTAGATTGTAGTCCACTTGGGGTGGGGGACACATCATTCCTCTTATTTGTATACAGTGGTACCTTGGGTTAAGTACTTAATTCGTTCCGGAAGTCTGTACTTAACCTGAAACTGTTCTTAACCTGAAGCACCACTTTAGCTAATGGGGCTTCCTGCTGCTGCTGTGCCTCCGGAGCACGATTTCTGTTCTCATTCTGAAGCAAAGTTTTTAACCTGAAGCATTATTTCTAGGTTAGCGGAGTCTGTAACCTGAAGCGTACGTAACCTGAAGCGTATGTAACCTGAGGTACCACTGTAAAACTATGCACATACAGTGGTACCTCAGGTTACATATGCTTCGGGTTACATACGCTTCAGGTTACAGACTCCGCTAACCCAGAAATATTACCTTGGGTTAAGAACTTTGCTTCAGGATGAGAACAGAAATCGTGCTCCGGCGGTGTGGCGGCAGCAGGAGGCCCCATTAGCTAAAGTGGTGCTTCAGGTTAAGAACAGTTTCAGGTTAAGTACGGACTTCCGGAACGAATTAAGTACTTAACCTGAGGTACCACTGTACTTGTTAGATGTTGATGAAGAAGATTATGATGATACTACTGCTACGGATAATAATAAAAAATTAATTGGTGGATATTAGAAATGTGAATTGCTGTATTTCCCCCTCCAAGGAGTATTACTGAATGTTGTTTTTTAAAACAACAACTTGGAAAGAGTTGCAAGATAGTCCTTTCTTCCTCAACACATCCCATTCAAAACATGGTGGTTGTACTGGTGCAATAGGGAACCAGTGTGGCAAAATGCAAAAGTATGTTGAACTTGAACTAGGTTCAAATCTCTGTTCAGTCATGAGGTTCATACAGTAATCTTGGATTTTGTTACATTTTGACTAGGTCCTCAATGTCCTGAATCTTGGGGGTGGGGGGAGTGTTGCAAATGAATCACATGTGGATTTAGGTCCAAATAACACAGATCTGTTTTGGAGTTGGCACACTTTCCGCTTTAAAAAAGAAGAAGCTGCAATTTTTCTCTTTGTAAGCAGAGATTGTAATTCAGCCATAGAGTTATATGAATTGTGTATAGGCAGCCAGGGTGGCTGGGCTAACAGCCAGTGGTCAGCAAAGTTTTTCAGCAGGGGGCCAGTCCACTGTCCCTCAGAACTTGTGGGGGGCCAGACTATATTTTTTTTTGGGGGGGAATGAACGAATTCCTATGCCCCACAAATAACCCAGAGATGCATTTTAAATAAAAGGACACATTCTACTCATGTAAAAACACCAGGCAGGCCCCACTAATAACCCAGAGATGCATTTTAAATATAAGCACACATTCTACTCATGTAAAAACATGCTGATTCCCGGATCGTCTGCAGGCCGGATTGAGAAGGCGATTGGGCCGCATCCGGTCCCCGGGGCTTAGTTTGTGTTACTCATGAGTAACACAGTCAGATGCGTGGGCTAAAAATTATTATTATTATTGGCACAAATGATGGGTGGTCTTTTTTCTAATACTCTTTAAGTTTGCACTTAATGGAGCTTCTGTTAGGAATGGAGCTTCTACCAATTGGTTTTTTGGATCTTTTTCTTGTGTGTTAGTCTTTTGACTGTAGTCCCGTGTTTGGAAACTTGCTTTCCCCCCTATTTTCAGTGTTTCTGTTTAGTCCCGAAAGAGGAGCTGTTAGAGGAACCTGCTCCCCTAATGGAAAACCAGATACAGTCTGTATCAGCTTTGCTGGTATCAATCTGTGAATCAAAAGATACTGATTTTTTTGGCATGAAATGCTTTATTCACCCCCCTCCCACACCAAACTACCGTATTTTTCGCTCTATAAGACGCACCAGACCACAAGACGCACCTAGTTTTTGGAGGAGGAAAACAAGGAAAAAAATATTCTGAATCTCAGAAGCCAGAACAGCAAGAGGGATTGCTGCGCAGTGAAAGCAGCAATCCCTCTTGCTGTTCTGGCTTCTGTGATAGCTGCACAGCCTGCATTCGCTCCATAAGACGCACACACATTTCCCCTTACTATTTAGGAGGGGAAAAGTGAGTCTTATAGAGCAAAAAATACGGTATATACTCTGCCTTCCTCATAATCTCTCAGGTCTCTCTGGATTATTATTATTATTATTATTATTATTATTATTATTATTATTTAATTCTCACCCCCTCATCCAAAGAATAAGGCTAAAGGTTGAATGATGATGTTAAGAGATAACAGTATAAATAGGAAGATTCTTACGTAGCAAGAAAATTGATACTGTCTTGGTTTATCAGCTGTAAGTGGGAGTGAAGCTTTAAGCAATGGAAATAATGACCCTTTTATAGGAACAAATCTGGCCTTGATGGGAGGTAAAAAAAGAAGACGATGAAGCCTTGACAGTTTATGATATCTTGTCTGGTAGAGCAAAATTAGATCTGTGGTCGTATTTGCACTTCCTCTTCTACATTGTTCTCTCCCCCTCCTCTCCACCCCCGGAAATCTATGTCGTTTTAAATATTGTCTATGATTTATAGCATATGTTCAGGCAATTTCAACCTAATACAAATTCTTGTAAAAGCAATGAGAGTTTCTGCCATCAAAACCTGTGTGAGATACACACACACACACACATTCTGCAGCAACTGTTCGGTAAATTTGATTTTCTCAGCTTACAGAAATTCTGTGTTCTCCGTTGTTGCATCACCGCGAGTTAAAAGTGGTCTCTGCAGATTACATGCAGTGAAATCAGAAGTTCAGAAGCAGGGAGTTGATTAAAAAAATTCCAAGCTTTTCTGCTTATTTGTTTTGTATGACATGTTGCAGAGCATGTTAAATGGGAAATGAAATTAAATTTTGCTTTTTTAAAAAAATACCTTTGAAAGGCGGAAAACAATGCTTGAATTAAACTTGGTCTGTCACGCTAATTTGTTCTTAGTTAATAAGATTTTCTTCCGTTTTCTCTCTGCTGTCTTGCTTTGTTGTTGTTTTTGTTTCAATGCTTTTTTAGCTTCAGATGAAAATCATGTAATTTATCTGGTGGGATGTCACGTGTGTAGGGACGAGAGATTATATCAACCGGGAAATACAGAAACACCCTTGCGAACCCACACTTCTTGAAATTTTGCGGTGCACTTCTCCAGCCAATAAACATGTGCAAAAGTACATTTACTAAGTGCATGAAAATTTGTATATTAGTTTAAATAACCGAGAAGGCCCTCTACCCTGTCCCAACAAACATGCCTGCATGGGTGGCTGGATAGAGAAAAGTGCCTCCCCCAAAGATCTCAGAGCCCAGGCAGGTTGGTATGGGAGAATACGGTCCTTCAGATAATAATAATATTAATAATTTTATTATTTATACCCCACCTATCTGGCTGGAGTCTAAGCCATATAGGGCTTTATAGGTCATAACCAGCACTTTGCATTGTGTCTGAAAACAGACCAGTAGACAGTAGAGCTGTTGACATGTGCACTCTGTAACCAGCCCTTGCCAACAGTTTGGCTGCAGCTCTAGCGGAAGTTCCTGAGCCCTTTCCGAAAGCAGCCACAGGTTACAGCAAGTTACAGTGATCCAAATGAAGACTTGGTTGAAAGGGCAAAGCTAGCAGACAAACCTAGATTTGCTGCACTGAGCTAACATAAGAAGAACTTTCTTGGATCAGGCCGAGGGCCCAACATAGTCCAGCATCCTGTTTTCACAAGAGCCAACCAGATGCCTATGGAAAGCCCATAGACAGTACTGGAGTGCAACAGCACTCTCCCAACTTGTGATTCCCAGCAACTGGTATTGAGGCATATTGGTGGTGGTAGAACCTAGCTGTCATGGCAACCTAGCTGTCATGGCTGTCATTGACGGCTTCATCCTCCACGAAGTTATCTATTCTCCTGAAGCCATCCAAGTTGCAGGGACATCATGACATCATGTGATAGTGACTTCCCTTGTTGGGCTGTGCACTGGAAGTACTTTATTCTGCTGTCCTGAATCTTCCAACATTCTGTTCCATTGGATTTCCCTCAGCTCTAGTATTATGAGAAAGGGAGGGGGGAACCTGACCCTGTACATACATTAGATGCATTGATATGTTTGTGAACAAGTATAAAGGGACCCCTGACCATTAGGTCCAGTCGTGACCGACTCTGGGGTTGCGGCGCTCATCTCGCTTTATTGGCCGAGGGAGCCAGTGTACAGCTTCTGGGTCATGTGGCCAGCATGACTAAGCCGCTTCTGGCGAACCAGAGCAGCGCACGGAAACGCCATTTACCTTCCCACTTGAGCGGTACCTCTTTATCTACTTGCACTTTGACGTGCTTTCGAACTGCTAGGTTGGCAGGAGCAGGGACCAAACAACGGGAGCTCACTCCGTCATGGGGATTCAAACCGCCAACCTTCTGATCCTAGGATAAACCTAGGCTCTGTGGTTTAACCCACAGTGCCACCCGCATCCCCAGTGAACAAGTATAAGTGCTTGTCAATTTAGTTCCCATTGTTAGATAGTACCAGGCTGCTACTTCCAAAAGCCTAGTTTATCACTCATAACCAACAAAAAACCAATTGCCCAAAAAATTGGGTTTGGGTCCCCCAATAAATGGGTTAATCTCTCTTCTATAAAGGAGTCAATAAGCTCTTAGGTTTCTGCTGTGCCCTAATATGGATCAGGATGCTGAATAATACCAGAAATCCATGGATTTGCCTGCGGAAAACCACTTGGAAGTTAATGACGCTCTTAGCAGTATTAGCTACTGATCCATGATCTTCAGACTCGTTGCAGATGGAGAGGATGGATTAGTCACTCCCCTGAGTAATGAAAAGTCTAGGGGTAGTGCTGGAGGCTTTCGTTTCCTTTGAGTGAGAGAGCATGGGAGAGTTCACAGCGCTTTCATACTATTTGTTTTCTATTAAGAAAGATGCAAACAGAGCGCCATGGAGGCAAATAGGCAGCCTTCAGCTGCCAGCAAAACTGCTGATTCTACACCAGATTACCGCATAGATTCCTGCAGCCCTTTAGGCTGCCTCCTGTCCAACTATACTTGCAACTGCAAACTCTGTGCTTGCCCAGATTCAAAGTGCCATCTGCTTTCTTTTCAACCCCTTTCTCGCCAGTCAGTAATTTCTGACTTATTAGCAGGCAACAGGGTCTGCTCTGTGGTTGAGGGATCCCTCTGCAAACTGCTTTCCAGTGGGGGCCCTTTGTGGTAATGTTTGGCTGTTCCCTCCAGGGTGCAGGGGGTGTGGGGCTGGCCTTGATTGCCTTGCTGCCTGCAATCATGGGTGTAGGCATGGGGGCAGGGAGGATCAGCTGCTCCCCTAAATTAATAAAAATCAATAGAAATACATAGCAAACTGAGGTTCTGTTCCCCTCCCAACAAAAATCCTGGCTACGCCCATGCCTGCCATGACCATGTTTTTCCACACAGCGCCCTGAAAAATGAACCCAACTTCCAGGACATTGTGCTGCCAGTACATTTTTCTTGTTTTTCTTTAAACGTCGGGACATAGGAGGCTGTCATATCGAACTGGATCATTGATCTATCTACACACAGACTAGTCCAGCCTCTTGCCGTGCAAGAATCTCCACTAAAGTATCCATAGCAGATGGCCATCAAACTTCAGTTTTAAAATCTCCCAAGGAAGGAGAGTCCACAACCTCCAAGGGAGTCCATTCCACCGTTGAACAGCTCTTATAAAGGTAAAGGTAAAGGTACCCCTGCCCGTACGGGCCAGTCTTGACAGACTCTAGGGTTGTGCGCCCATCTCACTCAAGAGGCCGGGGGCCAGCGCTGTCCGGAGACACTTCCGGGTCACGTGGCCAGTGTGACATCGCTGCTCTGGCGAGCCAGAGCCGCACACGGAAACGCCGTTTACCTTCCCGCCAGTTAGCGGTCCCTATTTATCTACTTGCACCCGGGAGTGCTTTCGAACTGCTAGGTTGGCAGGCGCTGGGACCGAACAACGGGAGCGCACCCCGCCGCGGTGATTCGAACCGCCGACCTTTTGATCGGCAAGCCCTAGGCGCTGAGGCTTTTACCCACAGCGCCACCCGCGTCCCTGAACAGCTCTTACTGTCATACAATTCTTCCTGATGTTTAGTCGGAATCTCCTTTATTGTAACTTGAAGCCATTGGTTTGAGGCCTACCCTCCAGAGCAGGAGAAAACAAGCTTTGCACCGTCTTCCATGTGACTACACAGACTTCGTGGCTTCTGGTTAGGGTTGTTCTCAGTCCCACCTGGCGATTTAACCTGGGACCATTTGTGGAACTTGCATTCAAAAATGTTTCATTAATATGCATGCTTTGGAGATGGTTGTAAAGCAGCTGTATATATGGATTTTTCAAAAAGACTGAACAACAGCCTGTAGATCTCTCTGAGATGGGACTTTGTACATATGCCATGATTCCACAGGAAGATAGAATTTAATTCTGCCAGAAAAAGTACAGAATCCAGCTTCCTAATAATCTCAGCTTTCTTTCCTTTCCTTTTGAATGCATGTTTCTAGCCCTTATGACTGAGAAGATAGTTTTGAATGTGTGCTGCTGAAATCTCAAGGTTGGTTGAATGAGATTTCTAGTGGCTAGATATAAGACTTCAGTAGCCTGCATTATTGCCATCACTGGGAAAAAATATTTGGAATACCATATTTTTCGCCCTATAGGACGCACTTTTTCCCCTCCAAAAATGAAGGGGAAATGTGTGTGCATCCTATGGGGCGAATGCAGGCTTTCGCTGAAGCCTGGAGAGCGAGAGGGGTCGGTGCGAGAGGGGTTGGCTTGCGGAGAGTTGCCTGCATGCTGAAGCCTGGGTGCACTGAGCTCAGCGTGCCCAGGCTTCGCGCAGCTCTCCGCAAGGTGCGGGAGCCCGGCGCCGGGCTCCCACGACTTGCGGAGAGTTGCCTGTTCTGAGGGCTGGGGTCGGGGGAAGCTCGGGCTTCCCCCGCCCCAGCCCCACGCCTGGGGGGGGGGAATAATTATTTTCCCCTTTATTTCCCCCCCAAAAAACTAGGTGCGCCTTATGGGACGGTGCGTCCTATAGGGCGAAAAATACGGTAATTTGTAAAATCTATACAGGTAATAGAATTCAGATTTTATTTGTACACAATATCATTTATCCAAGTGCAGTGTTTTATAATTTTTGTTGTTGTGCTGTTTCCCCTTTATTTAATGTGATTTCTTTAACTCTGTCTCCCTCTTTGTTCTGTGCATATATGTGGGTGTTGTTCTTATTCCTGCTGCTGTTAGGCACTTGGTCCACTTTGAGCCACCACGTTTTTCCACAGTCCCAAGGCTGCATATGATTTGACACTTTCCTATATTCCCTTCTTTCAGTATAAACTCACCCTTAACATGTTGCATGGAAAATGCACAGCCAGTTCTCTCTGTTTTATTTATTTATTTATTTTACTTAAAAGCAGCCACAGAGAGGAAGGTGTAAATTGGAGCGGAGCTTGAGGCAGTTAACCCTTTTACCATTTCCCCTAAATTGACCTTGTGAATTGGATATTTAAATTGGGGAAACGGTATAGAGGGAAAGGTTTAAGTGTGTCACTCTTCCTCTGTCTGCTGTCAAATCAGGCTATAGTGTGTAGACTGGCCCTTGTTCTTGGCCATCTTCTGTTAAATTTTATTGCTTGTGCCATAATCCGTCACAACTCCCAAATTCAAACAGTAATAGGCCTTTTTTCAATGCAGGCTCTTGTAAAGCAGCATTTTGAGTTTAGGACTCTGATAAAATAAAACAAAGGAAAGTGCCATAGGCATGTAAACAGAAAACAACATTTTAAGAAAAGGAAACAAAGCCTGAATGCATAATTTTAACTCCATTTTAGTTCAGTGTTCATTGACAGATTTTACATCACTGGAAGCAAAAAATGCCTCCCTTAGAGTCAGCGAGATAGTTGGATCATGTAAGGTTGATCATGTAAGGTTAGTTGATCATGTAAGGACAACTAAGCCAGCTTCCTTCAGTCTGATCCTACATAGCCCTTGTGTTTTAATCCTCTCTTTGTGGAATGTTTGAGCCTATGAATATTGTTGATCTTCAACTAGTGGGTCGGGCCCTGCTGCTAGTCACGGCTTAACTAAGGTAGGTTGTCATCTGTTCAGCTCCTGTGGCCGTGGAGGAGATGGGGATGGTCCCTCTCCCCGGTTCTGAGCAAGGATGACTGGAACCCTCTGGCTTTTCTGGGTCCCTGGCTGTTTGGAGAGCTTCTAGTGAAACCTGCTGCTGTTCCTCCAAGGGGATGATAGGTTTCAACTTCTGACTCTGACTGAACGCTGCCATTTTTGTTGTTGCAGTTAGTATGGTACCCTTACACAGGGATCAATCTACTCAATCTACTGGCACAGAAGTTGATGCTAGGGAAGTAATGCTTTACGTGCTGGGTGTGCTACTCTTAGACTGGTTGAGGGTTGGATGACATGATCCTGTGAAGCAACAAACATGTTCTCCTTGCATCCATGTGATTTAATGTGATTTTAATGGGGGGGTTGGGGGGAGAAATGGGAAGTTCCTGGTTACTCAGGTGAAAAAGATGTCCCTATCATGGTCAGGTGGAATTACAGCATTTCAACACTATACAATGTATAAAACACTATATACTAAAGCCTCCTTTTCTCGGTGCATGTAAATTGAGGTTAGCTCCTCAGGGGTGTCCCAGTGGGGATTAAATGTATGAACATATGAATTCTTATTTAAGCTGAACAGAAAAACAGGGCGAAAACAACTGAGTGCCAATCAGCCTGGGGAAACTTTCTTTCAAAAGGAACACTTTTGATTTGTCATTGCCTTGCATGTTTGAGAGTTTTCAAGCTAGCATTTAAATAAAAAATGTTTTGCGCTAGAAGGATCATAGAAACCGCATTAATTCATCCACCCAAGGGATTGTGATTTCAGTCGGCTTTCAGAAGTCAGAAGAAACTGTATTCTTAACTACTTGGTACTTTCATGAATACGACTCATAGGGAAGACTCCTGCTGCACTTTGCTGAAGCCTTTGGTAGGGATCTGGGCAGGGCTTCTCCTTCCACAACTTGAGGGCCTGTGCTAGAATACCAAGAAGAGCAGGATTATGCGTTCCCCTCAAAATAGAGGGTGCATGACAATACCAGGACACCAGTTGGCCGGAAGGACTTGGTAAGAGTTTATGTTATTCTCAATTCCAATAGAATATGGGAAATGGAAGGGTACGTGTGTTTTGTTTAAAGTATCATCAGCTGCCAAATATTTATTTTTAAGAGGAGGAAGTTGTGCCCAATGTTGTTTGTTTCCGCAAGTCAGGAAGGCTGAAGTCTCGAAGGCAGCTGTTGCTTCAGCAATGAAACAGCTCAGACTTGGAGCTTATGTAGAGGAACTGGAGGTTCTGCCCCTTCCTGGCTCTTAGCCAGGCCCCGTTCTGGGCAAGTCTTCCATGTGCTCCCCCATACTCCAAAGTAGCCTCATGTGGAGCTCGCCTGCCTGGCTTGCCATCCTCTCTTCTTTTGTGGGGTGGAGTCAAGAGCCAGACATGAACTGAGGCATCAGCTGCAGTGACCTCTAGTTCCGGAACAGGAATGTCTGCATCTAATGTCACTTCAGGGTTACTGGCAGTGTAGATATCTGCTGGGGTATCCTTCTCCCCCTGCTGCTCCTCTGAGGAGATCTCAGGTTAAAGGTCTGGGTAGGGCTTAATCCTGACAACTGCAGGTACAAAAACTGTCAGTCTTGGACATGAGCTCACCCCACCTCCCTTCCTTTCTTCTTTGGCGCACATTCCTTTTTTAATGTTGCCTTTAATCATGTAGACGTTGCATTGAACCATGAGTAGGACTGGGAATGAAGTGAAGAATTTGCATGGTAAGTTAGGGGGAAGAGAGAGAGAGAGCCCAAGAGCCCAAACTCTTCAACCAAAGTTGAGAAATCAATGATGTTTTTGTCTTGCACCGGGAGTCAAGGTGCACACCAAGCCATCTATATGCCCTCTGTGCATCCATTTGCAGCATTCTGGGAAGAAGTATAATTCTGTGCCTAAGGTCGTAATGCTAGCCTGCAAGAAATCTGGGTTGAAACTTCAGCTCATCCATTGTGCATTCAGGGCAAGCTCCTTTGATTTTTTCCATTTGTAATTCAATAATGATAAAAGCTTCTGCCTTTTATCTATTGAGATGGTGATTGCACTCCATCATCTGCCAGGCCTCTCTTCCCTTCCCATTCTTCTCTTCTTATCTACTCCCATTCTGTTCTATATCCCTGGAACAGCCTTCCTGTCTGAGCCTCTTATTTGTCAAGCTGTTTTCCTTTTTCTTCTTCACATCCCATTTGCTAAGCACAGCCTGCCATTTATTAATCTGAGCCCCATCTTGGCAGCTTCTCCATTGTCACTTCATCCCCTACTCACTGTGTACACCTTGGCCCCTTATTTTCCAGCCCCTCAATTCCCATACTTCCATTAGGCCAGGGGTTCTCAACTTGTGGGTCCCCAGATGTTGTTGGACTACAACTCCCATCACCCCTGAGCTCTGGCCTTGCTAGCTAGGGGTGATGGGAGTTGTAGTTCAACAACATCTGGGGACCCACAGATTGAGAAAGGCTGCATTAGGCATGTAAGCCCTTTGAGTAGGAAGTGTAATGTTGGTTGATGTAAGAAAATGCAATAGTACATCCCAAGAGCCTTAACATGCTCTTAGCATTCTTACCCTAATTCATCAGAGTGATCTAGATAGAGAAATAATGATGAATCCATGTTTAATAACATATAGGTTGACTATTTCAGAAACCAATAGCCCCATGCTGTAGCTCATGGCTTACGGGTAGAAGATCCCAGATTCAGACTCTTGCATCACCAGCAAATAAGGGATTTTGCATAGCAGGGGAGCTTGAGACTTTGAAGGGGTGTTGTCAATCAGAGTAGAAGATGCTGAGGGAGCCACATCACTGGTTTGAGTCCAGCATAAGGCAGCTTCATATGTTCAACAGTTTATAACCCACCCCCTGGTTTATGTCTAACTGAAGTGGAATGGGTGACTTGGTGTCAAATTAAAGTAGAATTGAAATTGACAGCTGTCGATAACAAAAGGGCACATGCTTGATGGGCAGCCTGGTCCTCCAGCCCATTTGAGGACATCTACATCTGATTAGTTAGTAGTAAGAATGTGTCCCCCCTCCCCAACAGATGTAAAACTAATTTTGGGATCTGCATGCCCAGACTCAATATGGCTTGAAAATGTTCCATAGCAGTACAGGGTTCCTGTACTGGAAAGTGCACCACTTAAGCACTCAACCAGGCAGGGTTTATGTTTCATGGCAACTCTGACATCCACAGATTGTTTAGAGCTGCTGGCTCAACCCTATTTAAATTTTTCTTCAGACTTCCAGAAGGGGGGAGAAAGTTAAAATATCTTTGGGAACTTTCCAAAACGTTAAGCTCCTTCGCCAACAAGTTGCCTTGTTACATGTTCCCGATAAAGGTACACACGTTCCGTTAATCTCGAGACTTGCTGTGAAATATGAAAGGTTGGGGCTGTGTCAGTTTAAAATATACAAACAGAGTGAGTGATACAAAAGGCTTGAAATCAAAGTGGTGCCGTTATCTCGTCCGACCAGGAGCTCTTTCAAGGAGGTTCTCCCGGAAAAGGCAGAATAACTTCCCGTTGTGTCTTTGAAGTTCTCTGTTGAGATATCATGGACATTAAATGCTCATTATGGCTAGCCTCAGAAGTAGTTGAATTGAAGCAAAAGCTCAGGGTGTTGGTTGGAATATTTTGGCAGTTTCACATTTTGTGCGGAGTGCTTTGGCACTGCCATGAAATAAATCCAGTCATGCCCATTTATTGCTGCCAGCTTGATAAAGATGAAATTGCGGGTGGAGGGGTTAGCACTCTGTATATTGTGCTGTTAAGATACACTAAGATATACGAGCTACGGAATGAGGTGGTTACAACTCACACTGGAAAGGTTCGCAGCGTGTGGCCATTATCGCACTCAGTGTCGTAGCAAGTTTGTGCTAGACCTTGGAAGAGGTCACACAGTCTGCAACATGCCACAAGTTTTCATTTTTTGAGAAAGTGATGGGTTTTGCTGGATCATACAGAGTGCTTCAACTCCCAAGATTGCTTTTTCCAAAGACAACAAACCATCTGTGCGGTTTCTGATTTCTCTGGACGAGTCTAGAGAAGGGAGAAGCTGGAGCATCGCAGCTGTGCTTTCCCCTCCATGCAAAGGCTTTTTTGCAGGCCCACGAATAGGATGCAGGGCCCAATAAGGCAAATAAAGACACAGGACGAGGGTCTTGGATTTTAATAGGCCACAAGTTTATGGATTGCAGGTGTAAGTAGGTTTTGGTGTGGGCATTGGGTAGGTATCCTGAATCAACCGGCCCAACTGAGCCAACCAACTTATTTTGGCTGAGTCAACCCTGGTGTAAGAGTCTGCCTTCGATGCAAATCAATTCTGGGCCAGGGCCACCATTTGGAAGGGTGCTATGGCCTATCAGTTCCCCGTTTGGGCATCTGGGGAAAAGCCAACCCCTCTCTGGTCATGCTACAGTGATTTTTAAAAATCCACCAACCACTGTTCAAAAGAGAATTCAACCTGAGCCTTCCACCTTTCCTAGAACTATCACATTTCTTATTGTCCCCTATTTGTCCCCTCCAGGGGCAAGAGAGTGAACAGCTCTACATAGTCCCTGCTCAAAATGTGCTCCCTATGCCCACACCCACGGTGCCCCTTAAGGGGTGTGTGTTAAAGAACAGCCCTCAACAGTAACGTGCCACTCCCTCAAGATGGCTGCCAGTTCCCCATAATTGGTCCCCTTGTCCAGCCACTTCTAGCAATTAGGTTTGCCCTTGTAGTGATTCAACTGGGGCACTGAAAGGTGCATTTTGTTTGTTGCTCCCTTGACATTGCGGTTGAAAAGGAGGGAGGGAGAGGGAGCCAAACCCAACTTCCCACAACTCACCACAACATGTGGTTCCTCTGCCTCCTTGCTCTTTGGCTTGGATGCCACCACACCACCAGGAACTTCACACTCCCCTGAGCTGCTTTTCTGCTCAAGCGCTTTGGGCTCTTCCATTCGTGGCCCATGTGGTGCCCATGTGCCACCACAAGGTACTTTGGCCTCTTCTCAGGCCTGCTTCTCTGACTTCATGCATCTTCTTCTGAAGAAATGGGCAGGCAGTTAGAAGCTCATGTGACTGGAAAAGGAGGGTGATGTCCTCTAATGGTCACACAGGGCAAAAGAGGGGACCCAGGCTTGTCCACAGCTGCCCTGGGCCATGACCGCCACTCAACCGCCATTTGACAATTCTTGTAAACTTGATTATTATTGACTATGTCACTCCACTTATCATCAGTACAGGGCTTAGCAAGAAAATGGCTTTCAAAATTCAGCACCAGTTAAACTGCGATCCTTTACCTCTGGTGATTTCATATGCAAATCGGTATTTTTTTTCTAAAAATGCACAGTATTTGTTTTTTTAAAAGAATAACAATAACAAAACCCCACGACAGAAAATCAAATGTAAGTTGCTTTTCCATCTCCTAGACCATAAAATCTTAAATACATCTTGCATCTCTTTAGAGAAGAAAATGGTAATCATGTGTGTTCATCAAAGATTCTTTCCATCTGAACATCTGTTTCAAACTGATTATACTGAACCCAAAAATAGGCAAGAGACTAACCTCCCATAAAAACACATGTACACCTCCATAGGATTCAATCTCCCTTCCATAAACTGAATAATCTAGGTTAAAACGAACAGTCTCCATGTAGTCCAGGTTTTACATTGCTGTTTCCTTGCCAGTGGGGGAATATAGAGGTAAAATTGCAGGTGGCAATTGAGCTTTCAAAAGTGTTTCAAGAGGAAAGGAGTTGGCAGAGAATAGGAATGGCAAAGGGTGTGTGTGTGCCAAATCCCAAAAAAGGTAAGTAGTCAAGTGAATAAGAATGAAGAACCACAGAAAGAGATAAAAATTAAAAAGGGTTCTTACCTCTCCAAGTGCTGGTAGCCTTCTGTAGGTACATTTTGAGATGGGCCAAAGGCGTGGGGGGAGAAGGCAGCCATTTTAAGGTATTCTGGTCCCAAGCCATATACAGGTGCCAGCACCAACCCTTTTGAATTGTGTCTGTAAACTAACTGGAAGCCCACTAAAAGTGGAGGCAGGGGCATGCAATTCCCTCTATCATCACAGGTGGGGAGAACACATATGTCCTGCTTTCAGGTTTCCCATAAACACCTGATTGGCCACTGATTGGCGAGATCCAGCAGGGCTCTTCTAATGCCCTTGGAACACCCATTCAGTGGAAGCATAGAACTCAAGGCTATAGAACTATGTCCTCCTCCCATGTGCTAAAAATTGTACTGGACATTATTAACAGATTCTCTCTCTCTCTCTCTCTCTCACTCTCTCTCTCTCTCTCTCTCTCTCTCTCTCTCTCTCTCACACACACACACACACACACACACACACATATGAGAGATAAAACTAATTGTTGCTGTTGTGGCATGAGGCCTTGAAGGGCGATAGGATCGGCATACTGATTTTATCCCTAAGATGAATGCCTGAATGTTGTTGCTGTGGAAAAGCATTCAAAAACCCAGTAAGATTTTCATTAGTATTAAAGTTTTGGCAATGTTCTTCTGAAGTTTCTGTTGCCCTATTGCATTTGCAGTAAAACAAACAGACAAGATACAGTCGGTCACAAAGTTGTGGGGGAAATTAGAAATTTGATGGCACTTCAGAGGTATCTACACAAATATAATCAGATTGCTGGGGCAATTCCCCCCTTCCTTTCCCCATGTATAGATTTCACCAGCTTGGTTACTCTCTTTTGAAGATTTGCTAATGGGAATCCCATGCATTTGCATTTTGGTTAGTGCTTTAATTACTGTAAAAAAAAGGTAAAGGTTTCGTGGTCTGTAGGAAGAGACACACAAAGCAACCTATATTGGGTTCTATTCATTTCTTGTTCTTTGGCAATGACTGTGGGGTGAAAGAAATGGGATTATAAGAGCCAGTTCCTGTTCAAAGAGAAGCCGTTGCTCACACCTGCACCGCTGATGTTTTGTTCCACCTTGCCTATACTATCTGTTATGTATTATCCTTGCTGAGGGGTGGCAGTTCTTAGGCTGTGAATGTGACGGACAGGCAGGGCTGATGGCTGTGAATGCTTTGCTTGAACGTTGTCGTTCATGATCAATTTGCCCGTGCCCTTGGAGAAAGAGACTGAAGCAGCACTTTTTCTGAATGAGCCTTCCCCTTCCCGATAGCACAGGTCAATGTACTGGCCTTAAAAAAAAAACCCCAAAAGTAATCTGAAATGAAGAATAAGCATTGGAGAAGAAGCCATAATCACGTTTAAGCAGAGTGCACTGAATCAGAAAAGTCATTACCAGCACAATATTTAATTTACATGTACACCGCTAAAGGGAAATGTCATCTAGCCCTCCTGCTAAATTCCTTTCAAAGAGTCGTTGTTTTAACTCCCCCTCACCTTCAACTGTTCTCAGCAAGTATTCGTCACAGCTACCAGATTCTGCGAGGCTCCAATTGGATTTAAGTTAGCCAACCATCCAAAATTCCTCTGGCCTGGCTGGTTCCCCATCGCCAGCACACCTCCCCCTTGGCTCAGATTTTCTTTTAATCCTGAAATGTTTTATCCAGAGGATTTCTTTTTAATTGCAGGCTTGCAGAAGTTGATGCGGGAAAGGGATGGATTATGACGAGCTTCTCAAGTACTTTGTTTTTCAATTCTGTGGGTCTGGTGTTGTTTGGATTAGCCAGGAATTCTTGCCTGACGTCCCATTGCTGAGAGGCTGGGTGCTGGGAACAAGAAGAGTACAGAAGCAGAGATCACCTTTGGGGGTTTATTTATTTGCTTTTGTTTCAGAGCTGTACAATGCTAGAGGGAGAGGCATTGCCTTAAATTAAGAACCACCTGGCAGTTTAGAAAAGTAAAAGCCATGAGTGGGCCAGCTCAGATGATCATAGAGCCATGATACAATTGCTGATGTCTGTGTAAAAAAAAAAGTAGAGGTATGTATACCCAGGGAGGTTCATTATATACCTTTTAAGTCCAGGCAAAAACGTTCCTCTTTAACCAGACCTGATCCAATGCCCTTTTAAATGTGTTAGGGAGAGGGATTATTGGGTTGTTGTTTTTATTATGTATTTTGTGTTCTTATATTGTGATTTTATTTTGTAAACTGCCCTGAGGCCTGCGGGTATAAGGTAGTATACAAATTTAATTCATCATCATCTGAGCTTCTTCTCTTTTTTATTGTAATGCACAATGCAATCTCACAATTTATTTATTGATAGGTGTTTTAATGCAAACGCACAATCCACCAAGTGATAAGCGCCCGTTGCAAACCACAGGGTCTGTCCTGCGAAACCCCCCTTTGCAGGTCATCATAGCCACCTCTAGTCAATCTGGGTACACTCCTCAACTCTCTTTGAACACTTAGCTTCAACCAGTGTTTTCCATATAAGGTTAGGATTGTATTAGAGGTTATGGGTAGAGAGGGCATGCCTGGTATTATGGTCCAACTGTAGTCTCTCGACCATAGATTTCCATACATTTCAAGTAGGACCGTACTATGAAAAGTAGAACATATCTGTTTGTTCCCCAAACAAGTAACAAACTTCAAAGTTACCAGTTGTTGTTGTTTTTTAATTTAGCACCAGGTTGTTTCAATAGCAGCTCTGGGAAATGATGTTGACTGGGGAAATGGGATAGGAGGAATGCATTAAATATTATCTCTACTAGCACTACAAAAAATGAAAATGTGTCCATAAAATAAGTCTTAAAATAAGAAGCCAGGCTATTGGATCATGAAATACCCACATTTAAAAAAAAAAAATAGCTCAGAATACCCTCTAAATATCTTGCAGACTTTGGTGGAAAATTGACACACTTCCAAAGAACAAATTAATAAAGCACTCACAGAGAAAGCTATTGCATAATGGGTTTGGTAGTTAAACTTCCTTGCTTGCTTGCCTCTTGCGCTAAATATTCTTCCCCCTGCACTAAAGTACCAAAATCAAAAGTCACCTATCTCTATTGCTTCCTCTTTTTAAGCTGCCACATATCCCCACCCCCACCCCACTCATTTTAAATGCAAAGGTGTCAGTGTCCAAAATGTGCCTACCTCTGTATATTGGATAAATCCAAATGAGCCTTAATTGCTAAAAACATCTGCTGTTCAAGGAGCTCTGCTGATATATGCTGCGTTAGGAGAATATCAGATACACCAGATACCATTTTTGAAGAGGTTGCAAAATATGGCAATTCTGTCACAGGCCAGGTTTCTTTAGCCTCCCCCCCCCCCACTTTCTCCCTCTGTTTTGTATGCTTAACAAAAATAAAAGGTAAAGAAAACATTTGGCTCTGTTAGGGTGGGTTGGAATAGACCTCAAGTGCAAGGGTAGCAATGCACAGCTATTATAAAGTTTGCTGTCGACATGAGCACCTGATAATTGCCATGCCAGTTGAAACCCAAGGTCCGTCCAGTCCAGCATTCAGATGACCCTACAAACCTTGCAAGCAGAGAGGTATAACAGCTTCTCTCTGATGTTTGTTCTCCGCATCAGATAATTGGAGGTGCACTGCTCTTAACATGGAATTTTCATTTGGAGCTATTACAGCTAAAAGCTGCTAATAGGCTGTTCTCCATGAATCTATCTAATCCATTCTAAAGCACCTTATGTCAGCAGCCATCAAAATACCTGTAATAACGAATTCTAAAAGGAAATGCATAGTTAACTTTTATAGACGCTTAAAAAAAATCCAGACTGACTCCTTAAGATGTCTTTTCCCATGCTGCCATTTTTGCACCTCTTTTCCACATTTGGAGTGTTTCCACTAGGTGTGTTCTGTGCTCACAGTTGGGTGCTCATATACTAAACTGGAAGAAATAGTAAGGTATCAGGTGATAACCTTGTACAATGATTCATTTTATATACACTGCAGTTATAGGCTATAGATATGGCAGCTGAAGTGTTGCCGAAGAAGAAAATAGCAGGATGGTAGCAACAAGAAGTAATTAAATAAAAACCCTTCAGCATGTTGTAATTTATTGGTCATAGCCTGCCTGTGTGTGGACAAACAGAAAGCCAGTATGAGCTAAGGTCCTGAGAAAATGCGGCTTTCAGGGATGTGATAACATGGGTACTGTTTGATTCTCCCTTCCTAAAATCCACATGCAGCTGTTCTGTTAAGTGGCGCATGGTCCACATAAACACATTTTGCATACATTCCATTTAAGAACACAAGAGCATCAGAAAAAGCCTCTCTGGGGCAGGCCATAGTCTGTCCAGTCCAGCATCCTGTTGGTCCAGCGTGGCCAAACATATCATAGAAGCTAAGGGGTCTTGGGGGTGATCGTGTGTGTGTGTCAGGAGACGGAGGGCCTTCCAGGACAGGATCAGAAGCTGAGAGTCACAGCATGCGCGCAGACAGTCCCAGTCCTGCTGACTCTCCTCCCCCTCTGACTCCCTGCTCGAGGGGGGTCCTGACAGGCCCAGAGAAGGAGCCCACCCCCTCAACACAGCCTTTGACTGCTTGGGAGGGATCTAGAGTGAGGGGCTAGAGGGGAAGAGCATGCCTAGAGCTTAGTATCAGCAACACCTTCATTGAGTTAAGACTTTGTTGTTTTTCTACTAATGGAAAGCTAATTGCATTCTGTGCCTTCTGTGTGTGTGCCTGCCCTGTGGATGACCTGGATCATTGACAGCCCCCTGACACTGGGTGGGCTCACACCACCAGTCTTCTGGTTAACAGCCAGACACACTGACCCACTGCACCACCAGAGGTGTTTGATGGGATGCCCATGGGAAGCCTGTGATTCCCAGTGACTGTCATTCCCAGGCAGCGGAGGTAGAGCATAGCCATTCTAGCTAATAGCCAGTGGTGGTATTATCTTCCATTTGTTTCCATTGAGGCTTGCGCACACACACAAAATTGTTTGAATTTGACCCCTTATTTCAATTCCAAAGGATCCCTTATGTGATTTAAACTTAAAAAAAAGTAATATACAATGATGTTTGGACTGCTTTTGATCCCTCCAACAGTTGGCATTGCTCTGGGCTGGCACATTTTCCCTCTCTTCCCCCACCTGTTCACAAAACCTAGTTCTCATTAGATTTTTGCGCTGTTGCTTTAACTTCAACCCCATCGCAGTGTTGAGTGTTGGCAATAGGGTGGTTTGTGCCTTCTTGGCTCCTTTCCACCCAGGGCAACAGACCTTCCAACTACTGTAATGGCAGAAAGGGAGGAGCCAGACACAGCACCTGTGCTTCAGGTGAGCTGCTGAGCAATCATGAATTTTCTTTCTGTTCTTTCTGCCTGACCAAGCTTTTTCGGAAGAAATTGTGGGGACTCAGCAAACAAGATTTTTTTTTTATCATTTCTGTTAATGAGTTGGGAGTCATACTAGGCCCTTGGGACTGGATTATCGTCACAATTTCTAAAGTAATAGGCTCTTTGCATTGCCAAGTGATAAAAATGTAAGCTTTCCTTAGATTTAGTGAAAACTTCTAATCTCCCAAGTTACAATGTTTGTAGGTTGATTCTGTCTTCCGTATGTAGACCTATTTTAGTTCCTCCTGTGGTTCATGTTGGCCACAGCATTTGGAGCTGTTGTAGAAGCTTCGCATTTTACTTTAGCTCACTAAAATAATATGGCATTATCTCCTGTTGGTTGTTGGCACCCGTCTGTCTTGAAAGACAATGGAGGGCACCTCCGGGGGCAAAGTCAAACCGCTTGAGAATCACAGCGCCTGCCAAGGTGGCTGTCACCAATGGAAGCCAAGGCTCTGAAAAAGCTTAATATGGAGGCAAATTGGCCGAAATATTGGGAAATTTTGGAGCAAGAAGGAGATAGATTAAAACTGCAGAGTTTTGATAAATTAAAAAACAAAGTACGAGACTGGCTTCATTATTATCAAATTAGGGAGACTTATAATTTGGATAAGAAAATTGGTTTTCAGGTGGAAAAATCAAAATTGGAAACAGAATTGTTAGATCCTAAAACTAAGAATTTGTCAAGAATGTATAACTTGCTGTTGAAATGGAATACACAGGATGAAATGGTTAAATCTGTTATGATTAAATGGGCACAAGATGTTGGACATAACATCATGATGGCTGACTGGGAACAGTTATGGACCACAGGTATGAAGTTTACGGCATGTAATGCCTTAAGAGAGAATATAATGAAAATGATTTACAGGTGGTACCTGACACCAGTCAAGCTTGCGAAAATTATCATTTGCCTGACAATAAATGTTGGAAATGTAAAGAGGTTGAAGGTACATTCTTTCACCTTTGGTGGACATGCCCAAAGATTAAGACCTTTTGGGAGATGATATATAATGAAATGAAAAAGGTATTTAAATATACCTTCCAGAAGAAACCAGAGGCTTTTCTCTTGGGCATGGTCGGCCAATTGGTGCGAAAGGAGGATAGAACTTTTTTTATGTACGCCACAAGAGCAGCAAGAATACTCATCGCAAAGTATTGGAAAACACAAGATTTACCCACCCGGGAAGAATGGCTGATGAAGCTGATGGACTATATGGAACTGGTTGAGATGACTGGCAGACTCCGAGACCAAGGAGAAGAGTTGGTGGAAGAAGAGTGGAAGAAATTTAAAGTTTATCTTCAGAAATATTGTAAAATTGAGGAATGTTAGAAAGATGTTGGGGGAAAAAATTATGTGGTTTTAGCAGAAAGGATATAAAGGATTAAGTAAAAATGAATTGGTGAAAGAGAGAAGGTAAAATTATAATATGTCAAGATAAATTATTAGGATAAAAACAAAGTTGGAAGGATTTGCTGGAATATTTAATTGAATTGGAATACAAAAACGGGAAGCGTGAGGAGGTCACGGAAATAAGTAAATGAAAGACAGGACATGGAAAGATTGAAATGTTTTTAACTGTTTTTTTTATTCTTTTTTGTATTTTCTATCCCTTTTGTGTGTGTTTTTTTCTTTCTTTTTTCTGTCTTTTTTATATTTGTAATTCTGTTGAAACTTCAATAAATAGTATTTAAAAAAGAGAGAGAGAGAGAATCACAGCGCCTGCTGTGGCTGCAGAGACCAGTAACTCGTAACTGCTGCCTTCTGCATTGTTTTTGCTGCTTTAGCAGCACCAAAGTGTATGGAAGTCCTGGGCTGCTCATATGGCATTTCTCTTGCTGATGTGGTCCAAAAGGAAGCACAACAATACATTTGGCACCAGCTTGGCTGCAGGAGTTGCTAGAAGGAGGTGTACAAGGTGCCATCCAACCATCTTAGGGATTTGTGTAGGACTTGCTCCTTGGGCTTTTCTTCTCCCAAAGATGTTCCACCAGGCACTGGGTATAGATTTTTCCTCAAGGTTTACTCTTGAAGCCTATCTCACAGATGAGTATAGCCACAAGGCAACAGAGGTTTAGGACCAGATATTTCCTTCTCCTACAGATGGGCTGCCTTCCCAGGTTGATGAGCTCCAACTGCCTCTATTTTTCCTCTGCAGCACATGTAGAAATTTCTTCCTGACTGCTGGACCCACTATTGGTCTCATCCACTCAATCTGCCGGAGCCTGTATTCGCATGTTAACAAAGTAGAATACGTAAATTAATGGCCAGCAGTTTGATTTCATCACCATTCAGTAGCATCTGCTTTTAGTTAGGGTTCAGTTAGGCTTGTAGTTGGAAAAATATCACACCAGTTCCATTTTGGGGATTTGGAAGACAGTTATTACCCTAATTATAACTTGTTTCAGGGATATATATTTTTTTTAATGCCACACATTATCTTATTTCCTCCTGCAGTACTGCCTGATTTCCTTCATGAACTGATCCAGTTCAGGGCATGCTACGTTCTGCTAAATATTTGGAACAACCTGCCTTAGATTTTCTAATCCAAAAACCATATATGTGCCTATGAATTGCAAACAACAATTAATTGGCACACTTAGCTCTCACTAGGTTTGTGAACTGAGATGTGAACTTAAATTAATATTTTAGCCTTCCTATTAAGGAATTATTAAATTGCAATGTGTGTGGGGGGGTGTTTTGTCTCCATCTTGGCATTTTATCTGTAAACACAGTTAAAACATTATATAAACTTTTGGCATTCTAGGGTGGCTACTTGCACATCAGCAAGGGAGAGGAAAGAGGACACAAATTTACACAATAATTACTATAATTTAAAATACTAAAAATGATTATTATATTTTAAATAGAAATGGAATACTTCTCACCATAGCAGGCAAAGTCGTGTCCAAGTGACTTGTGTCTGGCATCTAGGAGCTAACTGTGGATGGGCAATTTCAAGGTCTCATTATCTCCCTTCTTAAGATCCTTTAAATTGGACTTAGAATGGGCATACCTTCAGATGCAGGACTGTCCTCTGACAGCCCTTGAAAGAAGAGGGATGTCAGCTGTAAAGTGGGGAACATGGCCTCTGATAATATGCATAAGAGCTGCATATTAGAGCTTTCCATCACGAACTCTCCTGTGAATTTTTGAGCAGTAACATGCCATTGTTTCTGTAGCCATCTGATGTAATAATAGCAGCAGGTCCAGTCCTTGGAGTACCACGTCCTTTCACTCCTTCTGCCTGCCTGTCATTGAACATGCCAAGGAAATGTGAAATTAAAAATTGTTCACCCCAAAACCTCTCAAGGCTTTGGATGAAGAAGGTTGGTGAGAGGGTCGAGCCCTTCAGCGTCTTGTCAGTGGCCCAATGGTAATCTGTCCTGCCAAATTAGGAAAGGCAATAGTCATCCTGAGATGAAACGTGGCCTGCCAGCCCTTACTATAAGGCCCTCAGGATTCTCCCTTCAATACAGCTCCGTCGAGTGCTTTTGCCTGGCTGGAATGTTTCTTTGAACTGTTGGTAATCCATGCAGGGGTGTGTGTGGGGTGTGTGTGTGTGTGTGTGTGTGTGTGTGTGTGTGTGTAACTCTGAATTTTGTACAGCTGCAATTCAGGCTTACGTACAAAAGTAAGAGTCACGTGCATTGCTCCTTTTGCCTCTGGCCCCACCCACACCAACCTGTGGATCCCATAAATTTGCTCACAGTAGAATGCGGCCCTCAGACTGAGTAACTTTCCCTACTCCTGCCCTACAAGAACCATCAAGGAGCCCTGGGCTTGTTGCGTACTCCTCCTCCCCTACTTCAGTCCCATCTCATTTGCCAGTTTCCATCCTCCTTTCGAAGTTTGAGTCAAGCCGTAATTCAATACTTCCATCAGAACCAGAAAACAGGTTTTCACTTGACCTGAAAATCAGGATCAATTGCCTCGTCACAGAGATCCGCTCTCCGTTTTTTTGCCTCAGCAGGAATCTGGTATGTCAAGCCAATGGTTATTGATTTATTTACACCTCGGAATTTTAAGAATCTACTTTCTCTGCTCAATCTTTGCTATGGTTTTTGTTGTTGTGCTTGTTTCTCATTTAACTGTTGATGTTGCGATTTGTTGAATGGGAAAGCAGAGCATAAATGCTGAAACACGCAAACCAGAATTGTAGGACCTGATCATGCTGCCAATTTGCAGTGACCTTGGCATGGCTCCTACATCTCTTCCCTTCCCTTCTGCCAAGTGTTATATCATTTTAATAATATCAACTGCTCTGTGTGGGTTTTGTGTCTTCTATTACTATACTCTAAGGTCTTCAGATGAATTATGCTGTCGGAAGTCCAGTTCAACATTTCTCGTGTTATATTTTCAAATGCCAGTTCTATTTAATCTTCCTGAAGCAGATGCACACATTGTCCTCACAAATAAGCATGTACATTCTGTGCTATAAACTTCATTATCTAAACAGGCTTCCATATAACTAACACATAGCATTAAGCAGAGTAGCTAATGTTGGTAGACCCAATTATACAGATCCCTTCTTTTAAACAAACAAGCATTAAAAGGAAAAAGATTGACAAGTGTATTTTGAACATACCATAAGTATTTGAAAACCTCCATTTCCTCCTTTATTTCCTCTGTCTTTCAATTTTGCCATGCTGTTATCTGGAAATACTAATAGCCATAAATCCATAAATGGATGATGTCAAGGAGGATCAAGCCCTCTTGTGTTCAAAGCATTAAGCTGGAGCCATGTCCTACAGCAGATGGCCTTTTCTTTCCATTTCATGGACACCAGTTCTCACTGGGCAATTCATTATTTTCTACAACTGAAGCAGCTGTGGATTACTGTAATTATGGATTTAATATATCCTTGACACTTCAGTGTGAATACTAATTCAAACTTAGCACATCTCCTTGGAACTACCAGATTAATTTTCTCATGGCTATATGACTTCTGATTTGAAAAAGGACTTTGAGAGTGCAGTGATTTTTGGCTCCTACAACATCAGTGTTTTTCAGAAATGGTCGCATTGACTTTGTGGTGTTGTTGTTGTTGTGTCTTTGGAGAATCTGGAGAGATCATTTGTGCCGCCTTTGGCTTCTAGGTCATAGGTTCTGGTTTTTGTTTTAAGTTCTGGAGACTGGTAGGAAAAGACGTCTCAACCAGCAGGTTTATGGTGATACTTTCATAGAAAAATGCAAGAGATCCACATGGAAATGACTTCTTTCTTGCTGAACTGTAGCAGCATACCAAATATTCTAAAAATGTGTTGCACCAAGGGAGTGCTATTTCTGAGTCCCCCATAACTATTTTTAAACCTATTCCTTTCCTTTGAAGAGTAAATGTTTCTTGCACTTCCCAAGCGTGCTTATTATCTTCCACAGTCTGTGCTGCTTTTAATATTCTAGGTTTTGACTTCAGAATTATTACCAAGAGGCTGCTATTCTTCTGAATGCACATGAGGTTTGCCCCAGTGTGATTCCATTAACATCACTTGACTTATTCCTGTTGAGGGATCAGAAGGAGTCCCTAAACATCTCAAGACATATTCTGACTGCGAATCTTTATGTTCAGCTTTCTCAGAAAGCATTTCAAGTTGCATACATATTTCTGAAGTTTGAGACACATTTCTTTTCAGATATTTCCTGGGTTTAAGTGTGTCATAAGTGGGAATTCATTGAATTGTGGAGTTGGAAGGGATCCCGAGGGTCATCTAGGCCAACCACCTGCAGTGCAGAAATCACAATTAGATCATCCATGACAGATGACCATCCAACCTCGGCTTAAAACCCTCCAAGGTTTAAAACCTCTACACAACCTCCTGAGGGAGTCTGTTCCATTGTCAGCTCTTACCACCAGAAAGTTCTTCCAGATGTTGAGTCAGAATCTCCTTACTTGTAACTTGAAGCCATTGGTTTGGGTCTTAGCCTCCAGAGCAGGAGAAAACAAGCTTGCTCCATCCTCCATGTGACAGCCCTTGAGATATTTGCAGATGGCCATCATATCTCCTCCGTCTCCTCTTTTCCAGGCTAAGCATACCCAACGCCCCATAAGGCTTGGTTTCCAGACCCTTGATCATCTTGGTTTGCTCTCCTCTTCACACATTCCAGCTTGTTGATATCCTTCTTAAATTGTGGTGCCCAGAACTGGACACAATACTCCAGGTGTGGTCTGACCATTGTAGAATAGACTATTACTTCCCTTGATCAGGACATGAATCTTCTCTTGATGCTACATTGGGGGGGGGGGAGAGAAGGTTTGCTACTGCATCACAGTGTTGACTCATATTAAGCTTGTGGTCTATTAACACCTCAAGATACTGTGCGTTACGTAACCAAGCAAACTCCAGTGATACAGGGGAGAAGTCCAAGGATGGCCAAATGTGAACATTCTAAAAATGGCCAGTCTTGTTTTTTTAAGGCCAGGGTTGCCAGAGTTGTACCCTCAGGAATACCTGCTTTGGGCCACATGCTCTGTCTGTGCAAAACGGGGCTTCTCCTTCACTGGCCCTGAGCACACTTTCTTGCCCTAGCTGGGTCCCAGGTTGCAGCGAACCTTCCACCAAGGCTGTTACGGGCACAGACAACAGCAACGTTCAGGGCCAGTCCATGGTGCAATTCCAGGCAAGCAGTGGTTCCAACAAGGGCTTGCTCAGGTAAGAGGCAAGCCATGAAGCAGGCTGATGTCCTATTGAGCAGGTGTCGGAATCAACTGCAAGAAACATCTTCCCAAAAAGACGGGAAAGGGGGTTGGGAATGAAGCAGATGGGAAGGAAAAGTGGCTTTCAGCGCAGGAAAACCTGATTTATTTTTAGCAACAGGATTAACCATGTGTAATTAATTTACTTGGTAGCGGGACACAGTTGCTGGGCAGGCAGGGTGAGTTGTAAACCCCTTTAACAATAGCGGCCATAAATTTCTGGTGAAGGCTGTGGGGAAGGGAGCCTTCATCCTGCCAGTTTCTGATGCAGGAAAATCTGTTTTATAAATGATAATCTACCTTCCAGCTAATTAGTTTCTTCAGTGGCATTATGTAAGACCATGCTTATCTTACCATAAAGGTTTTCTTCTGCGTTGTTTTTTTTAAATGAAAACTCTGTGCATATTTTTCAAGGTCTTAGCAGACCTGCTTATTTCTATGTAGCCTTAATGCATTTTTTGTGGGGGGGGGAGTTTGTGGAGGGAATAAGGCCATTTAGAAGTATGCCCATAAAATATTTCTTACAGTCATATCTATTTTTTCTGCTTTTCATATCTGAGGAAAGCCAGGATATTTCGATGGGGATACTTCTCAACCACACACAGAACATTTTTGTAGGTGACATTAATGATACACTCCCTCCTTTCTAATTACTTAGCATTAGTTTTCCGTTTTCAGGCTTCAGTGTTACTCACCAGCTGCTGTTGTTACCCAGTAAAAATGTGGAGCAATTAAGAATGTGTTTGTTTGTTTTTTGTGTTATGGATCCCTATATTGTGTGCAGTTAATGGTTGTTTAAGGCAAGCCAGATTCTATCAGAGCATATGTAATTTCAAACAAGTGTTTCCCAAAATTCCAATATCTGAAAAATGCCTATAATCTTGTTTTGGTGTTTTCTTAACAGCCATTTCATGGCAACAAAATCAGCAAAAGGAGATGCGCTTCCATTTTGCATGATGAAAACCCCAAAAGGTTTTGCTGTAGAGAATAATTTTATACAGTATTTACATTTTGTTTCCTCCCCTCCCCTTTCTGCTTCTGCTGTCGAGTCCCTAAAAAGCCACTCCCTTTCCTCCCAGCAAGGAACCCCATTGCTGCCACAGGGTTCCTTGGAGGGGGTGGGCTTTCTCCACCCCTAGCCACTTTTTGGGGGGATGCAGCTGTTCATTCTCCCCCCGCCCCTCCATGGAAAGAAACAGTGGTGTCTCCATTGATTGTATGGGGTGTGGAGGAAGAAGGTAGCACCCCAAAAAAACTGCTAGTGGGAAAGAGTTAAAAATGTAAAGACACCCACGCCAGCCATGATACTGTTGCCTTAAGAGTCCTTGACAAGGGACCCCTTCCACTCAATTTTGGTAATGCAGAGTCCCCCGTAAGCAAATCTCTTCAGTTGCATAAAAGGGAAAAGTAAAGAAAAACTGTTGCGTTGCGTTGCGTTGCGTTGTGTTGTGCTGTGTTGTGTTGTGTTGTGTTTGCTTGCTCTTAAATGATAAGGACACCTCTAGCCGCTCTTCCACTACTAATAATGTCTGGTTGTGTTATGCTGGTCAGAAGCACTCTGAGTGTGCTATGCAACACACATCAGGAAAGTTCAGCCGGAGCGTGGCCGTTTGTACCCTGCTGTTTCCAGTCAGATTGTGCCTCAAAACAAAACCCTGGTCAGTTTCTGTCAGGTGGCTGTTGCAGTTGCTCGAGAGTAACCAGGCAGGACTCCAACCTGTGTTTTACAGGCTTTATTTTGGTGCAAACTATTTACAGTGAAGAGCCCTAAAGCTCGTGTCTGGCTCAATCGCCAGCAGAATCCGGGAGTGGTCTTTTTTTGGACCTCCCCCAACATAAGAGTTCCATTACCCCCAACCTTCTCCTTCCCTCTTTGCCCCTTAGGCTACTGTGCAGGATGGGCGATGGCAAGGGCGTGTTTCCCTCCTGTCTGGCTTGCCCAGCAGTGATGTTAAGGCTCCCACCAGTATCCTGTGGTCCTTGCACCTCTTCCCCACTGGAGGTGGGGCTTTCCTCCCCCCCGCAAGATTTTCAGAGGCTCCCTGTAACACAACTGCCCTTCTATTTCTCGCCTCTGAGCCAATGGCAGTTCCCTGACAGTTTCTAAACAAGCTGACTTCAAATCATGGGTTATGAATCTGGCTTCTTTAGCTAACCAGAGTTTGTGTTACCGTAAGCAATGCTAAGCCAGGAGCCTGTGTGAAATGAAAAGTGAATGCAAGCGTTCGCCTCTTGGCCATGGAGGCAGGAGGAAGAGAAAGATGGTGGCTGGGTGAGCCTGTTTGGGTGTGTAGCTTGGCATTACATGGGCAGTGCAGCCACTGGATCATCTGGCGAAATCTCCACCGTGTTCCTGAATAATCTTCCAATGTGTTCTTAAAGGCCATAAAGCACTTTGCACAATCTGATGGCTATATAAATTATTACTAATATTTATTTTATTTTTATTTTTTAAAAAATTCTGCTCTTTAAATCCATGCTACCCACATTAAAAGCTCCAAAAACACACATCATTAACAAGGATGTGCCACTATCCCTCACCCCCATTAGTCTTCTTGAATAGATTTATGGGGGAAGTGTGATTCGTTTTCAGACTCGCCTTTGCTTTTCCCGGCGCAGAACATAGCAGTCTTCAGCAATGAATTAGTATGGATTTTTAAAACTCCTTTAGTTTGACTATAGATTTTTCATTAAGCAAAAAAGACATGATGTAGGAAAATAGACTGTAGCTGAAGGACACTTAATTACCTTTCAGACTGAGGCTGTTACACAGTGCACATACTGCAGGTTGTCCCTGTGAGGTTTTTTTTTTAAACAGGTTCATTTGAAATGACTAAGAGGAAATATGTAATTTGGTGAGCATTGCTTCTTTTTTACCTTGTTCATCTCTGAGGAAGCAACTGACATCTGTTAGTTCAACTGGGTACTTTCAGCATAGCCATTAATACTCTCTTTGACTAACGGAAGATTACATGGCATGAACTTTTCAGCCTCTCACTAGAGCCAGCAAGGATTTATTATTTATCTTGGCTGATTGAAATATAGGGGATCCTGAACAGCAGAGGAAGATACTTTGCTTACCAAAATAATCTTAAATTGTGATTTCTTTCTAGTTTCCTTATGCCTGCATCAAGTTGGGATCATGTACATGCAACTGAAAATACTAACACATTTATTATGGCATGCGCTTGTGCGGGCTATCATCTTCTTTACCAGGTGCATAAAGTGTTATCCTGAGTTATAGGAGTGTGTTTTGGAAGAGGGGGATTGTAAACGGTGAGGTTAGAGGGAAATGAAATGAAGAAAGTGACAGACAGTGATATTTAATGAACTAACTGTGGTAATTGCCCAGAGTTCTTGATCACACAGAAAACGTGGCATTGGTAAACTAATTAACATATATTATGGGGCTAAAAATCCTCAAAAGATGTAGTATAAAGCTTAAATAAGACTCAAGAGAGCAGAATAAAACAGCATAGACCAAAACAGATTTTGGAGGCCTGGGAAAATAACAAGGCCTTTGCCTGTCAGCAGAGTAAGTGCCAGGCAACACAGTCTGGGAAGTGGATTCTACAACTGAGGTGCTACCACTGAAAAGGCCTTTTTATTGATAGTCATACCTCACCTGGCAGGGGCATTTGCCTCTAAAAGATCTCAGAGTCTGCATAGGTACATGTAAAAAGAAACTGTCTTCGTATATGTGGATCCCAAGCTATGAAGGGCCTTAAATATCAAAAACAGTCGTTTGAATTGGTCCCATAAATGGAGTGGGAACCAGGGGAGATTATATATCACTGGCATAATGTGTTCATACTGGCAGCCACATTCTGAACTAAACTGACGTTTCTGGCACTGCATATGATTCACTGTACAGGAGACTATGAAGCAGAGTGTCAGGGAACTGCCATCAGCTCAGAGGCGAGAGGTGGAAGGGCAGTTGGGTTACAGGGAGCCTCCAAAGATCGTGAGAAGCACACTTCCTCCATGGAGGAGGGAAGCCACGCCTCCAGTGGGGAAGGGATGCAGGGCTTGGAGGATGCAAGGGAGAGCCACAGCACCGAGCATGAACAAAGCGGGGAGGAAGCAGGTCCCCCTTTGCCCACGCCCTCTCTGTGCAGTCGGTTTACGCGCAGAGAGGGGAGGCGTAGGATGGGGGTGAAGAGACTACTCTGCTGGGGAAAGTTTAAGGACCGCCCACTCCCAGAATCTGCTAGTGACTGAGCAAGACATGGAACTGAGACGTTCTGCACTGTGAATGTTTTTGCACCCATAATAAAGCCTTTGAAAAGACCAGTGGGGGTCTTGCCTGTTCGCTCTCGAGCAACCACGCCGGCACACATAACACAGAGACTGGATGGCCATCTGACATGGATGCTTTAGCTGAGATTCCTGCATCACATGGGGTTGGACTGGGTTACTCCCGGGATCCAACTCTGTGATTCTATGAAGGCATGTATAACAGTTTCAAGGTTGTCTTTGTCCAAGTGGAGTCATATCTAAGTCTCCCACCCATATAGGCCACTTGGTGCCTCTGTTTGGTTTATCATCCCTACATTATGGACTTGATCCTTTCTAGGAATTCCTTTCAAATTCCATAGACTGCAAATAGGAAATGTAATAAATTAAAAAGCAATAATATTTAATGCGATGAATGTGCTGTCTCCCTTCTTCAACCACTGCACTCGAATGAAGCTCACGAGCCACAGTTTGGGAACATCTGTTCTGGAACAAATTCAGATTACTAGAACTCTTCAGTTGTCAAATGGCAAGCAGTGAGACCTTCATAAAAGTGTGTCTATAAGACTGTAGAAGCAATAACCTTAATTGTCTGAATAACATTAGATCAGCCCAAATAATTAAGACTTAGGTGTTCAAAATACGAAGTGTGTTTTGTCTAGCTGGTGGAGAGCTTTTGAGCTACGGGCACATTTCCTTGAACTGTCTTAAAGCAGGGTGTGAGTTTCATCAAGGCCGAACAGAATTGCTTCGTTTGATAATCAGTCTAAGCCACGATGCTTCCAATTTTTCCAGAACTGCATTAAAGCTCAGCTTGGATCGTTGTACAGTTGGAAATGGAATGAAAAAGGAGAAGTCCACATTCTTCACACTTCATTGGACACATTTATAAAAGTCTTAATGGCTTCCAGCTTCAGTTGAAAAATCAGTGTTTTACAGGCAGTAGTGGAGCAGAGAACGCCCAGTATTATATGTCTCGCATGCCTCAGATATTTCCCAAAACATAACCTATTTCAGATAACAGTTCCTCAGTTTTGCTCTTAATATAGTAACGTATTCCAGTAGATCATATCTCAGAGTATATAGAAAGATGCCTCTGAAAAATATGTACATCCTATACATATCTATTTATGTGGAAATCTGCTTTGGTCAGTTTTGGGTTTTTCCACCGTGATATTTAATGGTAGTTTTTAATAAAAATCTAAGATTTGCCCTGTTGGGTCAAACTTTTCACCACCTGCCTGTCAGATTTCTGAATACCGGTTGCTGGAAACCATAGTGGGGGAGAGGGCTGTTGCACTCAGGTCTTGCTTGCGGGCTTCATAAACATCTGGTTGGTCAATGTGAGGAGAGGAAGATGCTGGACTAGATGGGCATCTAGTGCTTGATGCAGCAGACTTCTACATTGTTAAACCAATGATCCATCTAGTCCTAGAATCATAGAACTGTAGAGATGGAAGGTCCCCAACCTGTAGAGAGGTCATTCTTGTCCAGTCCCCTGCAACACAGGAATCTTTTGCCCAACCTGGGGCTTGAACCCACAACCCTGGATTAAGAGTCTCATTCTCAGGGTCATTGGTTTGTTTTGTTATTATTAATGTTTTTATTATGTACTTTGTGGTTTTATTTTGTATTTAATGCTGTGAATTTCTCTAAGATCTTCAGATGAAGGACAGTATACAGATTTAATAAACTACTACTACTAATAATAATAATTTTTTAAAGCACACCTAAGCTAGTAGTTAGTCCATTAAGAAGTTATGCCCTCAGATCAAAAGATTATCTTGTCTTCTGCAAGTCTTATCTGATGTCGCATTGGGAGTGTTTGATGGGAGAATATGCAACAAATTTACATGGGAGATGCACTTCCGGTTGGTCGCCCGGTAATGGCAGACGGGAGCTCTTTCGGCTGAAAGAGCCCCAGCGCTGTGAAGCTTGGGGTAACCGTGAGAGCGACGCGGTACCCCAGAAAACCTCAGATTGAGCATTCTGAGGGCTTGGTGTTCCGGCAGGTGCCCCTGGTGACTCCCTCACTCCCCGGTAAGCTCTAAAAAGAGCCAT